>NW_028258297.1:13065625-13372187 GCF_053883595.1 Heterocephalus glaber | reverse complement strand
CTATCAAGCCTCTTAACTGCCTGTGTTACTGGAAATACTTTGAGGGAAATATCAGTCTCACAGTGACACTGTCATACAGCTCCTCTGCGATCCTTTGAGCCACAGCTGAAAAAAGCCTCTGTGTGATCCAGAGATCACTGAGAATTATAATAAAGGCGGTGGGTAAAAACATCTTACAGAGCCTTTCCAGTATCTTGGTTGCAGCAAACTTTGTAGTTTCATTTTTGAGATCTAACACACATTTTAGACCATCAAAATGTGATTTACATTAATCAGTATGCTAATGAGTATGTAAAACATTCTTTTGCACTGATGTATTTTATACCTCCCTCCATTAAAAGCATAACAGCCACACACACACAAAAAAGACAAAAGATGTTAATGTATGAGTTGTTTTTTTCAAAACTAAAACTTCAGTATTTACATTTAATTGCAGTGTTGGCACTTTTTGATAAATAAGTGAGTTTTGAGTTGCACTTTGGGCCCTCTTTCTAAAATGTTCATCATCACTGCCCTAGGCTGAGTGATGTGTGTGCCTCACTTCAGGAAACATTGATTTAAATTCTACTGTGAATTGATCACCATCAAAGACCAGCCAAAGATTTCCCTACAGCATGAGATAATTAAGAAAGTGTAGCCTGAGTAAGTTTATTAAATTCTTTTATGAATTATTTTATTTTTATCTTGTATTGTTTTTTAATATTTGAAGGTATGGCTTTTGAGTCTTTTTTTTTTTTGAGTGGTATTTTAAAGACAGCCGTAGAAATTCCTTGACTGAGCTACATTTTAATGTTGAGCCCTCTACCATTAGGAAAGGTCAGTGCAAGAAATACCTTCTTAAACTGCATTTCCCACCTACATTTTTTTTTTCACAAACTTGTAATTGGAGATATGACTCATTGTATAGGGAGTCAGGTAAATTTTCATTGAGTTTAGTTCCAATGCAAAGGATACCCTTTGATGCTAAACTTGTCTTTTTTTATTCAGAAAAAGAGAATGAATCTAGCCTAAGTGCTTCTCTTTTTGTCTCAACTGCTAAACATAATCTGATTCAAGGTGCAAATGAAATCAAATCATCACTGGGACCCTGGCACCAAAATTCTCAGGGATCCTGTATAAAGAATGCTATCTTGAGACCTCTGTGTCAAATCTTCTTTAATAATATAAAAGTCCTATTGTAAAAGAACTTGGAGTTAGATAGATTTGGATGTTTTATATGAAACTAATTACTGAATTCTAAGCTATCTTTACTATTCAAATAATTATGGTGGGTGTAAGAATGTGACCAGCAGACTTCTAATATAGAGAGCTTGATAAGGGCCTTAGTTGCCTTACTCTGAGACCCATCCCTGGGTTGTATCAGGCCATGCTTCCTAGGGCAGCTGCCAGGAGAGGACTGAGTGCAGCCGAGGTCACAAAACAGTCTCATTCCTAGGAAAAGAGAGGTGGGACTCCTCTGACAGTCACCCTAGTCTTGACGACTCCCTGTCAGCCCTGCTGCCCCTTCCCTAGGTTACATCATAGCATGGGACACTTGCATCCACCCCTCCTTCCTTCTTCTCATTCACTTGCTTGCAATATGGGGAGAAGGTTCAGGCTCACTTATTTAAACTCATCTTAACATATATACCCAGGAGTCCTCAGATACTTACCTCCTCAGTGAATATTATGACTTACTAACTATCAAAAATAATCAGAATCCCTTTTCCTTTTTTTTTCTTATTTGAAGGCAGATGTGCATCTAATTTCTGCAGTAGTTGTGCCAGATTGTTTGGCTATATCTTGAAAAGGCATAAAACATAGCTTTGTTCTGGTACCATTTAAACTAGATGTTGTAGCAGATTCCTAGAATATTTCAATGCAAGTTCTTCTGTGGAAACACTAGTGGCTTGTGCTTTATCTACATTGATGTGGTATATTTAGCCAAGTAGGTCATCAAGACTGCTGATAGGATGATGAATGGTGAAAATGCACTTCAGTAGCCATTACAGCTTTTTTGTGTGTGTGTGATGAGATGGAATGTAGAGGAATAAGGTTACAACAGTGCTCAGGTGTGAAGTAATCGAGATCGGCGCTTGCTGACAATTCATTTAGGAAAGTACACGGGGAAACCACAACTATATTGAAAATGAAAAAAACTGCTGGCAAAGAAACGACAGAATGGAAAATTTGATCTGAAATTTTCTATTGAAAAGATTGAGTGTTTGTGGCCAGAAGCCCACCCAGACAAGAGCAGCATGGGTGCACAGGCCCCAGCCAGGTCCCTGCCCAGACACCAGTGGCTTGGGTGTGCAGATCCCAGCCAGAGGCCTACCAGGACAACAGCAGCTCAGGTTCATGGGCCCCAGAAAAGGCACTGTCCACATATCAGCAGCTTGGGCACACAGGCCCAAGCTGAAGACCTGCCTGGAAAACAGCTGTCCAGGTGCACAGGCCCCAGCCAGAGGCTCACCCAGATACCAGCAGCAGCTTGGCAGCACAGACCCTAGCCAGAAGACCACCTGCACAATAGTGGCTCTCTGCACAGCCCCCAGCCAGGGCCCTGCACAGATACCAGCGGCTTGAGGGCAGAGGCCCCAACTGAAAATTCACCAAGAAAATAGCTGTCCAAGGCACACAGGCCCCAGCCAGAAGCCCACCCAGACAAAAGCCCAGTTCAGTGATCCAGAAGGCCATCATTCTAAACCCAAGTATTGGCTCAGTGGTAAGCAGTAGCAGAGAAAGCCTCTTGAGGCTTGTTGAGAATTGAAGCCCACTGGGAGAGCAAAGTCATCTCTATAAAGGCACAGCAGACTGCTTTTGGTGAAATGAGAAGACACCTAAACAAGACTCAAAACCAGACATCCAAATCACCAAAGGCAAGCTCAAGGGTCAAGGAGATGGAACAATCTGATACTCAACCACATGGACTCCCTGAACTGGCAACAAAAGAGGATCTGGAAAAAATAAAATCAGAAATAATTTCTCAGATAACAACAGAGATTGTGTCCATAGTGATAGACATGACTAATAACTCTAGAGCAGACACAGACAAAAAAAAATAGAGGAGCAGAGGAACATGATGGAATCCCAGCACAGGAAACAAATGGAATCCATAAAACAAATGCAAACAGATACCAGGAGATGAAAAACTCCATTGAAAGTTTACACAGCAAAATGAGCCATTGTGAGGATAGAATACCAGATATGGAAGACAGGATTGTGATTAGTCAGCAGGAAAACAAAGATTACTTAAAAACACTAAGGGACCATGAGAAATCAATCCAGCAGCTGCTAGATGATGCAAAGAAGAATAACATAAGACTGATCAGTCAATGAAGAAACAGAGTGCAATGACATTAAAAAAAAAATGGTTCACAGAAGTAATGGCAGTAAACCTTCCAAGCATGGGAAAAGAATTAGACATACAGATAAGTGAGGCATATCAGACTCCAACTAGTCTTGATCAAAAAAATCTACCCCTAGGCATAGATTCCAGAAACTCAACAGAATAACAAAATTCTACAAGCAGTTAGAGAAAGGAAACAAATCACATAGAAAGGAAACCCCATCAGAATCACAGCAGACTTCTCAAAACAAACCCTCATCTCAAGAAGAGCCTGGAGTAAAGTATTTCAAGCCCTAAAAGAAAACAATGGCCAACCCAGATTAATGTACCCTGCAAAACTATCTGTCAAAATCAATGGAAAATAAGATTCTTTCATGACAAAGAACACCTTAGAAACTTCATGAATGTCAAATCAGCACTCCAAAAAGTTTTAAACAATATCCTAGGAAAAGACAATGAGGGTCACAACCCGATGAAGCCCAGAAGAATGAATCCATAGGGCAGGACAAGAAATTAAATACAAAGGGGGAGAATCCAACAACAGGAAAAGGTCATGACAAGGATAAATCAGTACATATCAATAATAACCATCAATGTTAATGGTCTCAATTCACCAATCAAAAGAAATACATTGGCAGAATGGGTTAAGAATCAAGATCCAACAATATGCTGCATACAAGAAACACACTTAATTCAAAAAGAAAAACATAGACTGAAACTTAAAGGGTGGAAAACAATATTCCATGCAACAAGAACCTCAGAAAAAGCAGGAGTTGCTATCTTATTTGCATATAAAATGGATTTCAAACAAAAACTAAGTAAGAGACAAAAAAGACCACTACCTCCTTATAAAAGGAACAATCCAAGAGAAAGAGATGACAATCATAAATATAAATGCACCAAATACTAGTGAACCCAACTTTATAAAACTAATGGACATGAAAAATCAAATAAGCACTAACACAATAGTAGTAGGGGACCTCAATACCCCACTGTCACAAATAGATAGATCAACTAGACAAAAAATACACAATGGAATACTAGAACTCAATCAAGCTCTTGAACAAAAGGACTTAACAGATGTTTCCAGTGTGTTCCACCCCACAAAATCAGAATACACAGTCTTTTCAGCTGCACATGGGTTGTTCTCCAAAATAGACCACATATTTGCTCATACTACAGGTTTAAGTAAATGCAAAGTAATTGAAGTTATCCCCTGTATATTATCAAATCACAGTGTGATGAAATTGGAGACCAATAGCAAAAGAAACCACAAAAATTTCATAAAAATATGGAAATGGAATAACACTCTCCTGAACAATCAATGGGTCACAGAGGAAATTAAAGAAGAAATCAGACAGTTTCTAAAATTAAATGACAGTCCCCATACAACATATCACAATTTATATGACACAATGAAAGCTGTCTTATGAGGGAAATTAACAGCAGTGAATACTAATAGTAGGAAAACATGATGAGCTCAAATAAACAACCTAATGCTGAACCCCAAGCTTCTAGAAAAAGAAGAGCAGGACAAACCCAAAGCTCATACAAGGGAGGAAATTATAAAGATCAAAGCAGAAATCAATGCAATGGAGACTAAGAGAATGATACAAAAATCAATGAAGCCAAGAGTTGGTTCTTCGAAACAATAAACAAAATTATCAGACACTTAGCGAACATTATCAACAAAAGGAAAGAAAAGACCCAAATCCATGCAATTAGGAATGAAAAGGGTGAAATTACAAAGGACCCAGCAGAAATCCAGAGGATCATCAGTACCTACTTTGAGAACCTATATGCCAATAAGGTGGAAAACACAGAAGAAATGGACAGATTTTTAGATACGTATGAATTACCAAAGTTGAATGAAGACCTAAAAATTCTAAACAACCCAATATCAATCAATGAAATTGAAACCATAATTAAAAACTTAGCAACTAAGAAAACCCCAGGTTCTGATGGCTTCACTGCTGAATTCTACAAGACATTCAAAGAAGCTCTACTACCACTGGTATTTAAACTCTTCAGTGAAATTAAAAGGAAAGCAATACTCCTGAATTCATTCCTGGAAGCAAGCATCACTTTGATTCCCAAAGCAGAGAAAGACCCAACCAAAAAGAAAGCTATAGGCCAATCTCACTAATGAACATAGATGCAAAAATCCTCAATAAGATACTGGCAAACAGAATGCATAAAATCATCAAGAAGATCATACAGCCCGACCAAGTGGAATTTATCCCAAGGATGCAAGGATTGCTCAACACACTCAAAATCAATAAATGTAATATACTATATTAAAAGAGCCAATGACAAAAACCATATGATCATCGCAATAGATGCATGAAAAGCATTCAACAAAATCCAACACCCATTCATGATAAAAGCCCTACAGAAAATTGGAATAGATGGTCTTTATTTCAAACTGATAAAAGCCATCTATGAAAAACCAACAGCCAACAGCATACTAAATAGTTAAAAACTGAAATCCTCCATGCTACAATCAGGAATAAGACAAGGATGTCATCTTTCACCACTCCTGTTCAATATGGTTCTCAAAACACTAGCCACAGCAATTAGACAAGAGAAAGAAAGAAAAGGAATAAAGATAGGAAACGAAGAAGGCAAATTGTCATTACTTGAAGATGACATGATACTCTATACAGAAAACCCCAAGAACTCCATCAAGTCTTCTAGACTTAATAACCAAATTCAGAAAAATTAGCTGGATGCAAGGTCAACAAACAAAAATCAATAGCTTTCCTCTACACAAACCACAGACTCACTGAGAGAGGAACTAGAGAAACAACTTCTTTCACAATAGTATCCCAAAAAATGAAATAGGAATCAATGTAACTAAAGAAATCAAAGACATCTACTCTGACAACTGCAGCACTGTGGAAAAAGAGATGGAAGAGGATATCAGAAAATGGGAAGGCATCCCTTTCTCCTGGGTAGGAAGAACCAATATAGTGAAAATGGCCATACTTCCAAAACTGCTATATAGATTCAATGCAATCCCAATTGAAATTCCAGCAACATACTTCATGGACCTTGAGAAAACAATCCAAAAATTAATTTGGAACAAGAAGAGACCTAGAATAGTAAAAGCAATTCTAGGCAACAATGACAAGGTAGGGGCTATCACAATCCCCAACTTGAAATTATACTACAAAGCTACTGTGATAAAACAGCATGGTACTGGCAAAGAAACAGACTCAAAGATCAGTGTAACAGATTAGAAGATGCAGAAACAACTCCAGACATACTCAGCCACCTCATCTTTGACAAGGACACCAAGTACCCTCACTGGAGGAAAGATAGCCTCTTTAATAAACGGTCCTTGTAAAAGTGGCTTTCCACTTGCCAAAGATTAAAACTAGGCCTGTATCTCTTACCTTGCACTAAACTAAAATTGAAATGGCTCAAAGATCTAAATATTAGAACACAAACACTAAACTGCCTGGAAGAGAGGTTAGGCAGAACTCTTGAAGATACTGGTTTAGGAAAAGATTTCATGAACAAAACCTCAATTACATGTGAATTAGCATAAAGAATCAACAACTGGAATCTCATCTTATTAAAAAGCTTCTTCACAACAAGATAAACCACCAGGAGAGTGAAGAGACAAACCACAATGTGTGAAAAAATTTTTACCAGCTGCTCCTCAGATAAAGGTCTCCTATTTAGAATATACAAAGTACTTTAAAAAATCAGACCTCCCAAATTTAAAGACCCAATCCAAAAATAGGCATCTGAAATGAACAGACATTTCTCAGACAAAGAAGTATAAACAGCAAATAAACACATGAAAAAATGTTCAACATCACTGGACATTTGAGAGATCCAAATGAAAACAATGCTGAGATTCCACTTCACCCCAGAAAGAATGACTGCTATCAAGATATCAACCAATAACAAATGCTGGTGGGGTTGTAAGGAAAAAGCAACCCTTCTCCACTGTTGGTGGGAGTGTAGAGTCCCAACCACTGTGAAAATCAGTATACAGATACCTCAAAAAACTAGGATTAGAGGTCTATTCCCCTGGTGGGCATTTTCCCCCCGAAATTAAAAGAATCATACCTCAGCAATATATGTCCACCCATGTTTATAGCAGCACAGTTTTTAATAGCTAAAACTTGGAAACAGCCCAACTGCCCACCAACTGGAGACTGGATAAAGAAAATGTGTGTTGTTTTTTTTTAATAAAATGGAGTACTGCTGAGCCATAATGAATGATAAACTAGAGACATTTGTAGCTAAATGGATGCACATTGAGGCCATACTCTTAAGTGAAATAAATAGGATGCACATGTGTAAATACTGAATAGTTTCTCTGGTGTGAGAAACTGAAAACATAAATAAGGGTCAAAATGTATAATAGATTATGTGAAATAGGAAGAAAAGGTCCAAAGGGGAAGGGGAAGTGGGAGGGGTAGGGGAAAGGAATAAATATGAGAAAAGGAAAAACAGAAACAAAGTTTTTGTAAATAAGGAGGGGTGGAGAGTGGGGAAATAAATAAGAACCAAGATATGTCATGTGAAGTTACAAATTCCCATTGATGAATGTCATCATATTGTATACCTAAAATGTACCAAGAAAGATTGAGTGTTTGTATATAACACCCAACTTGAAGCCAGAATGAAGCAAATTTTAGTCATTCTCACCACTTCAGAACTTCTGGCAGGGGGAGCATTTCCTCCTTTTATCCCATTTCAAGTGACAGGAATATAATATTCATTCCCAAGTATTGTAGGCTGTGACAAAGGGGAAATGTCTTATGCTACAACAACTCCATGCAGCTTTTTAAAAAATTCCAGTGCTCCGTTTGCAGTTCTGATTTTAACATATACATATGCATAAGCAATTTTGCAAAGTATATGTTCATAAAAACTTGGTAATTCTTAAGACTAAAATATTCATCATACATATGTGTTATTTTTGTATACAATGGCCACTTTTCAGGATTCTAGATGGTATTTGTGGAGAATCAGGGCCATTACCTTTTACCAACTTTGTCTTTTGATCTAGAAAGAGAAATTGAACTGGTAAAAGGTGAGTCACTGATGCTGAACATGATTAGTGGCACATGGCATTCAAAATCCATCTCATTCTTAATAAAATATGTGACTCTAGATATTGTTGTATGTAAACTATGCTTGAAATTTTTATGTTAAAAATAGCTGTTCTTATAAAATCTAATTTAATTGAATTTTCTCCAAAGTCCCTTAAAAAGTAATTGAAGGAAAGATCATTTTAAAAGGGATGGAAAGTTGAGAAATAGAAAAAGCTATGGAGGTAGGGAATTATTTTCCCTTTAGTTTTAATTTTTCTTCTTAAACATTAGTATGATAATAACTGTAGAACAGGTGCGTATTGGAAAGGAGAGGGCAGGATAGAGAAAAAATTATAAATCTTACTAGAATTCTTTGTGATCATCATATATATGTGAATATATTATTAATACGTGGAAAACACACCCTACCACAAAGGCCTTTAACCATGATTTCATTTCCTAACTCAGTTAGAAATGAGATTGCAATAAATCTATTTGCATTGTGCTGTTTCCGATGGTAGAAAAATAAGTCTAAGCCCCTTTTAGTGCTTGCATTGGACAAGGGCATAAAGTTACAAGTTTCTGCCTTACTGGACTGTTCTGAACCCCTCAAGGATATTGGTATTAAAGGGAGTAGTAGCTGGGTGGAGTGGCATAAACCTGTAATCCCAGCTACTTGAGAAGGTAAGACAGGAAGACTGTAAGTTTGCAGCCAGCCTGAGCAACTTAGAGAGAACTTAACTCAAAATAAAAATGTTTTAAAAGGGCTGAGAATGTAGCTTAGTGGTAGAGTAGCTGATCAGCATGTACAAGGTCCCGAGTTTAATCCTCAGTACGGGGGACGGGGGGACAATGCTAGAGAAATCCACAGAGGATTCTCTCAGCATCTTCTAGCTGTATACTAATAAGTATATGTATGTGCAGAAACTATCCAAGGCTAAGGGGAGAAGAGCCATGAAATGTGTCTAGATCTAGAGAAATCCCGTAAAGCCCCAAGCAAATGACTGTTTTCCCTCCATTGCTCGTATGTGAAATGAATCACACCTCCTTCTCAGTGTCTGCATTCTATATTTCATGTATGATCCAGTTCAAGCCCTCTCTAACCTTTACCAATTTCTTCTTCCCTAGAGAACAAAGCCTTTACTGTATTCATTGAATCCATTCCGATTTGCACTGTATTTAACTTTTCACATGTATGCATCAAAATCTCAATGAGATGATAACATTCTTATGGGCAGAGCCAATATTTAATTCCTTTTTGTATATTTCCATACAGCCAAGCATAAAACAATAATTGATATTCAGTACTGTGTTTCTGGTACTTTGCCAAACACTTCATTTTATATTTAATTCTCCCCAGAAGTCTTGAGGGAGGAACTACAATTAGCCACTTATCAGGTGAGACAACTTAAGCACAGAAAAATTGAGTTAGAGGAGTTAATAAGGTGGATTTGAACTGCTTACGTATATATGATTCTATTGCTTATGTTATTAATTAACGTTTTGTGAAGTGATTAAACACAATGCTTTAGGAGAACACATACACATTTCCTTTCTTTATTGCCAAAATTCCTGGGGAAACCCAAATACAAAATTCATTTTAGAGATCATGTATTTCTAAATGACAATCAATTTCCTGACATTTCTCTCTAATTTGTAATAGGAATCTTGAAATAATCAGAAAAGCATCACAAAATACATATACTTAGTCAAATGAATTGCTCAGAACTGAGACTCAGAAGAACAAATCACTCAAATCCATGTGCCAGTTCTACCTAATTTCTTCCTTTAGTGGGATTTGAGATCACTTTTCCCTGTTGGCTTTTTGGCTACTTATCTCAGATTCCAGCTAAGGGGAGAAAAAGTTATTTATTGCATTCCAGCAATATATAAAGATCAACACTAATGTAAAATTTCAGAATACGCTGTAAACTTTTAGTGTGAAATAGAGTGGTTTTGTTTCTTGTTTTTCTCTATAATCTCAGTGGATTCAGTTTTAAAAGGTGTATGAAAGGAAGTTAGAATGAACCCTGTTCAAGGTATTTTAGTTTTAAATTCTTGAATCAGACATACAAATTCTCTGGAGCCTCTGAATTAAAAAAAAAATCAGCGATTTAAATTTTAAAAAGTTGGACCACTCAAGGATATTAAAGGATATTGTTTTTTTTGCAGTCCACAGTAGGAAAATTGGGATATTCCAATTCTGACAAAGAAGCTCTAACTCAAAGAGGATAATGTTGAAAAAAGACCTTACTCCAAATGTATATACAGTGGACCTTTGACTTATGAACTCAATCGGTTCTTGAGGGCTGGTTTTAACTAAGTAAATGCAGCTGAGATCTGGATTTTTACCTGGGTACACGCTATAGATTTACAAGAGGCAGATGAATCTTCCATTAACCTAATTAAACCAAGTTGTTCATATATCAGGGCAGTCGTAACTTGAGTGTCCACTGTATTTAAAAATACAGAGAGGGCAGATTTTTTTTATTGTTGTTTGTTGTACAAAAATACAAACACATAAGAAGGAAATAATAATCTCAATCAATATTTAGTGGCAATTAAAAGCAATTGTAAACCTCAGGCTGATTCTTTCAAATATGATCCAGTGATCAGAAGGAATTGGAAATGATTACATTTTAACCAGAAACACATTTCTGTCCAGAACGGAGCTTCGAAGCATGAAAAAGGCACAGTGGTGGCCCCTGGTTTTGTTTCCATCTGGGGCTTTAATTTGAGCTTCAGTGCTTATTCTGCCAGACTTCTAGCTGTGCAGAGATATAGAAAGTCAAAGTCAGCATATTTTTATATTCTGTTTCATGCAAAAAAATTAAATTGCACCAATTACCATGTTTGAATTTTGTAGAATGGTTCTATTTAAATAAATTATGTGTTGAACAAAAGTATTTGTAAAATTCACAGCTCAGAGTTAATATGACTTTATCCCAAAGCACTGAAAAAGTAACTGATTTTAAGTGGTCCTAAAGGAAATTAACATCTATAATGCAAAAGACGGTAGAACGATTAAACTAAGGTTGATTTTAAAATTAAGAAACATATCTCATG
This sequence comes from Heterocephalus glaber, assembly GCF_053883595.1. Lineage (NCBI taxonomy): Eukaryota > Metazoa > Chordata > Mammalia > Rodentia > Bathyergidae > Heterocephalus > Heterocephalus glaber. The sequence goes on along the minus strand of NW_028258297.1, from coordinate 13,360,736 downwards.
GTAAGTCTTCCATTGGAAATACTTCTTCTAACCCCATAAAAAATGCTCGTCTTTTCCTGATATCCAGTTAGTGCTTCTGCGATGATATCATCATTGGTGATAAGGACAAAAGCAGAGAAAAATTCATGCTTTCTGCCAAGAATTAGTCATGGAAAGCACCTGAGGCTGTTGTAGTCACGTGGACTTTCCAGCTCCTGGCCCTGGGAATTCCCATTTTCTGTGGTCAGGAGAGAACAGGAAAGTCACAATGTCGAAAAAGAAAAGAGAATGGCGGCTGGGGATTTAGCTCAGTGGTTCCACCACCTGCCTCAAGTTTGATCCCCGGTACCAAAAGAAAAGAGAATGGTTGTGGGGGTCCTAAATTGCTTGACAACTTACTATATTTGATGTGAAATGCAATCCTTTTATTATGCTTAGCTTACATAGTTCATGATTCTTTTGAACTTATGAAATCTCTGCTTTTAATTCATATACTAAGAATTCTGATAATTATTCAGAATATTTACAAATAATATAAACTTTTAAACATTCTAATTAACTATCATAGCAGAATAAAATATTAATACTTCTATCCATAACCATTCAGTGGGTTTGTTATTACCAAAACATTTTCACTGAAACGCTCTATAGGGAAAAGCTGACTATGAATATAGGAATAAGTCAATTCTTAGATAGCAAGTTCCTTTCCTTCATTTATTTCATTTCATTTCACAAACACCTATGTAATGCTGTTTATGTGCCAGGATTTTACAAATATTAATTCATTTAAATCCTCATCTCAACACCATGAAGTAAATACTATTTTTAACCCTAATTTACAAATAAAGAGACCAAAATACAGCAAGGCTAAATAACTTGCCCAAGATCACAATTAAAGTTATGAAGCCAAGATTTTGAAGCTCTGTGGTTTGACTCATGTTTCTTAGAAACTGTCACAATGCAAAAAAGTAGGTAGCACACAGAGACCATCAATAAAAGCTGTCAAATGATGAGAGCTTTGAGAACAAGTGGCAAATTTTGGAGTAAATTGTTTATGTTTTGTAGCTTAAAGATGGAGTTTCATGTTTGTCATATTAAAAAGTAAAAATGTTTTAATGTTGCCATCAAATCTCTAGCTGCATATGTCTGATAACAAACATGTCAGCTGATCTGTATGGTCTTTTTTATTACCACAAGGTAACAAAGCTAAATCTTAAAACAGTGCTAGCATGAAAAGCAGGAAAAGGTTCTATATATCACAATATCATTTGTGTAAATTATAAAGTTATAAAACCATAATATATGTTTTACAAGTATATATTTCAGAAGAGAAAAAAAGGATGCATAGAAAATACATTAGAAGAGCTGCTTACAAAAAGAGAGGACTAGGAAAGAAGAGTAGAGGTTTGTAATTAACTTAACCTTCTAATCCTCAGGTCTGAAGCAGAGGAACAGCATCTAATTATCTAACCATTTGTCCATGCATATATAGATTCTTATTATGTAGTCATTCTTGTGAACAAGGGCGAGTGAAATTGTTTTCTGTGTTACTAATTGTGATGGTTAATTTTCTGTGCCAGCTTGAGTGGACCACGGGGTGTCCAAACATACAGCGAAACATTACATCTGTCTGAGAGAGAATTTCTGGATGAGGTCAACAGTTGAATAAGTAGATTGCATAAGGCAGGTCGCTCCCCCCAAATATGTGGGCCTCTTCAATCTGTTGAAGCCTTGAATAGAACAAAAGGATGAGGGAACCAGCTGTCTTCTAGTGGGTCATTAGTCTTTTGCCTTCAGCCTTGAACTCAAATTGAAAGTCCACCATCAAATATCCTGGATCTCCAGCTTACTAATTGCAGATCTTGGCACTTCTCAGCCTTCATGACTGCATAGGACAATATGTGATTCATAAATATGATAATGTGTATAAAGGCATAATATACATTTATATATCTATTACATAATAGAATATTTGTTTTGTTTTGCTTTTTAAATTTTTTTCCCATCAAGTTCATTGGTACATTTTTGGTATAAAATACAGTTACATTCATCATTGGGATCTTGTACCTTTACATGAGTATCTTGGTTCTTATTTTCTTTCCCCTTCCCTTGCCCTCCCTTCACTCCCTCCACCCTTCCCTATTTGCAAAGACTTTGTTTCCATTTCTTTCCTCTTCTCATATTTTTTCCTTTCCCTTTTTTCCCTTCCCCTACCCCTCCCAATTCCCCTGCTCTTTTAGACCTTTTCTTCCTGTTACACAATATCAGTTATACATTTTTTAAATTACAATATTAAGATCTAGGAGATGTTACCACAGATTTTACAGAATTTAAAAGGATATAGAAAGCATATTGCAAAAATCTTTTTTGAAATAAATTTGACAACTTCCAAGAGGTACCTTGGAAGACAAATTAATGAAACTAACTCTGGAGGAAATATAAAATTTGAATAGCACCTATTAAAGAAAGTATATTCCTAGCTTGAAAACCTACCTATATGACAACAGCAGGCTCATAAACATTTTAACTGGTAAATTATATCAAACAATTAAAGCAGAAAAAAGAAGGAACACTTCTCCCCTCATTTTAGGAACTCAACATTGTGCTAATCCTAAAACTAGATAAAGATAATAGAAGAAAAAAGCATGAACATAGATAGAAATTTGTTTAACAAAACAAACTATTGGAATTCAGATCTGGCAGGATGTAGAAAGTGGTTTTGTTATAGGGATGGCAGTGTTGGTTCAGCATTGGAAGAGCCACCCCCAGAAGTCATCATTTAAACAGAGGCAAGGAAAAAGCCATATGATCCTGTCACTAGTTGGAGAAAAAGTATTGGACTAAATTCTACAGCTGTTCATGGTAAAAGCTATCAGGAGACTAGAAGTAGAACAGAAACTTCTCAATAGATTAATGCCATGTACTCCATACTTCCAGTGAGAATACCTTATATAAATGGAGAAGATACAATGCTTTCTCCTTAAGGTGGGGAACAAGGGCAGATATGCTTACTTTTTATCTGTCCATTAAACTTTGAAACATAGGTCTAAACCAAAATAGTCTGGCAATAAAATGACACAGCTAGGATAGGATTGGCATGGCAGAAGCAAAATCTTTATATGTAGATGAAATGATCATCTACAGAGAAAATACTAAGAAATCTCTAGGAGCCCCTAGAACTTGTATTTGAATTTAGCAGGATTAGAAAACACAAGGTATATATAAAAATTCAGGTCTGTGTATACTTGCTATAAATGAAGAATTGGATATTGAAATTTAAAAGTTATGTAGGAGTACAAAGGACCTAGAAAAGTTAAAAACAAAAACAAAAACAGTGTTGGAAGATGTTTAGTACCTAATTTTAAGACTTCTTCTAAAGCTACAGTAATCAAGGCAGTGTTGGTGTAAGGAAAGACATATAAATCATTAGAATAAAACAGAGAATCTAGAAATAGAACCACACATATATGGTCCACTGAGTTTTGAAAGATTATTTAACATTAGCATTTTATAGAATATAAACTCAATTCAAGAGCCGAGGAAGAGATAGTGTTTGCGGCAAACAGCACTAGAACACCTGGTATCCATATGTAAAAAATTAACCTCAACCCTTTTTTTCCATACATGAAAATAACTTGAAGGGATCTATGAACCTAAATAAGAAAGCCTAAAAGTATAAAACTTTAAGAAGAAATTATAAGGGAAAATATTTATGAATTCAGGGTAGGCAAGAACTACCTAGGATACAAAAAACATGATGTATAAAAGAAAAAAATTGATAAATGAGATTCCATCAAAATTTAGAACTTTAAATGGCATCATTAAAATGAAAAGTAGTCCTTAAACAGACCATATTTACAATGCATATAACCTATGAGCAGAATATATAAAGAATTCTTAGAGCTCATTAATAGACAACCCAATTAAAATGTAGACATAAGAAGATGATAAATAGCCAGTACAGCACAAGGAATGGTGTGCAACTCTAGAATCAGAAAAATACTAATAAGTACAATAATAATATTGAATTGTACACTCATTAGGGAGATGAAGTTAAAAGTTTCAAAAGCCTTGTCATGACTTTTTCTTTTTGTTGGATTCTCCCCCTTTGCGTTTAATTTGTCATGCCCAATGGATTCATTCTGCTGGGTTTCCTGGGGTTTTGATCCTCATAGTCTTTTCCTAGGGTATTGTCTAAAATTTTTTGGAGTGCCAGTTTGGTATTCATGAAGTTCCCGAGGTGCTCTTTGTCATGCAAGTATCTTATTTCTCCATCAATTTTGAAAGATAGTTTTGCAGGGTACATCAATCTGGGTTGGAGGCTGTTTTCCTTTAGGGCTTGAAATACATCACTCCAAGCTCTTCTTGGCTTGAGGGTTTGCATTGAGAAGTCTGCTGTGATTCTGATGGGCTTTCCTTTGTATGTGATTTGTTTCTTTTCTCTCACTGCTTATAGAATTTTGTTCTTCTGTTGGATTTCTGGAATCCTAACTATTATATGCCTATGTGTAGATTTTTTTTTTTATGAAGGCTATTTGGAGTCCTATATGCCTCACTTATCTGTATGTCAAGTTCTTTTCCCCTCCTTTGGAAGTTTTCTGCCATCACTTCTGTGAACAGTTTTTTAATGTCATCTGCACTCTCTCCTGTTTCTTCATAGACCCAATCAGTCTTATGTTATTCTTCTTTGCATTGTCTAGCAGCCGCTGGATTGATTTCTCATGTTCCCTTACAATTTTAAAGCAATTTTTCTTTTCCTCCTCACTAATTGCAATCTTATCTTCTATATATGAAATTCTTTCCTCACACTGGTTCATTCTGCTGTGCAGACTTTCGATGGAGTTCTTAATCTCTTGGAAATCTGTTTGTATCTGTTTTATGGATTCCATTTGTTTCCTATGTTGGGATTCCATCATGTTCCTCAGATCCTCTATTTTTTTTATCTGTGTCCTCTCTAGATTTATTAATCATGTCTTGCACCATGAGCAAAATCTTTGCTGTTATCTGAGTAATTATTTCTGATTTCATTTTTCCCAGATCCTTTTGTTGCTAGTTCAGAGAGTCCAGGTGGTTGAGTATCAGATTGTTCCATTTCATTTCCCTTTGGGGTTGCTGTAGGTGATCCAGAAGTCTGTTTTTGAGACTTGTTTATGTGTCTTCTCATTTCCACAGGAGGGGGTGCTTCTGGTGCCCAAACAGCTCACTTTCTCTGCCCTAGGAGCTTGAGATGGCAGCAGGGGAGCTTCCTTCCAGGTTCTGGGACCCGCTCAGCTTCTGTGCCCTAGGAGCTTGGGATAGTGGTGGGGGAGCTTCTTTCCAGGTGCCGGGACCGGCTCACCTTCTCTGCCCTAGGAGCCTGGGATGGAGGCAGGGAGCTTCCTTCCAGGTGCTGGGACCGGTTGAGCTTCTCTCAATTAAATATTTGTTATATAGTAATTTTATATATTACATATAATTTACATATATATTTAAATTATTAGCTCTGTTTCTCTGAAGAACCTAGATCAATACACTGATACTCATTTGACTATTTTATTTTATAATAACTGTTAAGGGCTAGGAGAGTAGCTCCATGGTAGAGTGCTTGTAAAGTCCCTGGGCTTAATCCTCAGCACTACCAAAAACCTTTACAATTATTATTAATTATTAACCCTCTACAGCAGCAGTTCTCATACACTTTGGCCTCAGAGTACTTCAACATTTCAAAAATTATTGAGGATATTTAAAGAGTTTCTGTTTATGCTAACTTAAAGTGTGTATACCCTAAAGATTTTTGTTTATATTCATCTATGTCTGTTGATATTTACCATATTAAAAATTAAGATTGAGAAATTCAAATATTTATTAATTAACTTAAAAGTAATAGTGACAAACTCATTGCATGTCAATATAAGTAACCTGGGGGCAACCCACTTTCTGGACCCTCTTCTGTCTCTCTTAGACAGAAGCTATCTTTCTCTCATTAAACTCTCCCTACTTTTAAAATACACACATATATATACACATATATGTATATATGTATTATATATATATACTGTTTTTTAATGAAAAAATTTTAACAAAAATTTTTTGGGAAAAGCCCTTTTTTCTATATTTTTGAAAATCTCTTAAATGTTTGGATTAATTGAAGACAGTTGCACTCTACATTTCACCTGCTGCAAATATTTTGCTTTGGTTGAGGTATATGAAGACAATCTGGCTTCAAAAAGTTGGAAAAAGAAGGGATATTTCAGTAGTTTTGCAGATAATTGTAGATATTCTTTGATACTGTACTCAGACTAATTTTTAAGTGATTATTGTAATGCAGAATTTGAAAACATATTAACAAATGTGTCACACTGCATAACAAAAAATCTGCATTACATTACACCTTAAATAAATCTTTTGCCTATTTGGGATTTTGTACCATGATGAGCTGGTCAATTGAAAACTATTGGTTCATTGAATTATATAGTTCTTTCTAATATTGACATATTTCATTAAACAATATTAAAACATCATTTGTTAATGTCCACCTAGCAAATATAGAGCTCATAACGAAAGTCTATTTAAGTTTTGGGAAGCTTTAAGACTACAGTGATATATACAAATATTCTAAAATTCAAATTTTTATTTGAAAGCTTGAATTTTATGCAATTCATTAATTTTTTAAAAAATATGATGACTTATACCCATTCTTTCAAGTAAAAAATTTTTTCAGCTTTCATGCCTTTCGTACAGAAAGGCATATACTTGGATATGCAGAAATTCTTAATGTGTACAGAATATTTAAAAGAGGAGTACTCAAAGGCTGAGATTTAATACATTTTTAATTTCACCAAAGGCATTAAGACTCATATCTTTTTCAAACTATGGCAATGAAGAACACAGTATCTAGTGCCACCTTGATTCCTACAAAGACACCAGAAAATTTACCTGCTATGCTTTGTAGCATCAGTGCAAATGTCAACACAGTAAACAAGGAATAACATCATAGCATCAGGACGAAAGATTGATATCACAGGGTCCTCAGGGGTCCATAGACCACACTACTGCTATATAATGTGACATTGATTCTAACATGGCACCTAAAGAATTTACATCCTAAGATTATCCTAAGAGAGTCCTAATGGAATTTGTTTTCAGGCACTTCCTGAGTCTCAAATCAGAATGAACCCAGTGCTTACAAGGCCCTCTGTTTGTTAATTAATATCTTATTTGCTTTAGTGATATTTGGACTGTCAATTTTTTAAAGTTAAGCATTTAAGTAAATTTTCAAACTTTAGAAACTTTTTATTCCGAGGGATTCATAGCATCCCCAACAAGACTGCCAGTTAAATCACTGAGTAATTCATTTGCTTTATGGCCTATTCACTAGGTAGTGCTGAGGCTGTTTCAGACTTGAGCCAGGTCCCTGATCAATACTTAATCAACCCACAGACTACAATTCACTAAATCACTTTTTTTAAAGTCATCTATCCAATCCTGTTCCCAGACCACCCATACTACATTAAAATCGGCAGATGCACAGTCAAAACCAATCCCATTCTTGACATACAGATGGACTCTCAGGCTCCTAAAAAAGAGACTTCAGGGATATTTTTAAGTTCCTTCAACTTTGTACCCCATCACACAGCCTTTCCTTTCAATGGTTATGGAGTATTACCTTTTACTATCAGGCAAGTAAAGAAAGTACTAGAGTCTCATAGCCTATGGAGTCCATCAAGAGCATGCATATAGCTGACTTCCTATACAATCAGCAAACAGGTCTTGATAGCCTCATAAAGATGTTGGACTGACTCCAGGGTAGCTGGGGTAAAAAAAAAAAAAAAGCATCAGCATGAGGAAGGGACTTAAGTAACAGTCCTTTTCCTCAATAATCCAAAAACATGTTTGGAAGGAACAGCTCAAACAGATGTGAAAGGTCAGTGATGAATCAATGTGATAGCAATGAGAAATCAAATGAGAGATATTAAGTTAGCACCAGGCCTGCAACTCTAAATGCACTCTTGTTCTCATGACTTCACTCTCAATGTCCCCTTGGCCTGTACCTCCTCCCTCAGGCCCCCATACTTCATGCATCTCTCTGTCCAATGTCACCTTAGCAGGGGAGACTTCTCTCTATCTAAATGGCTCCCCCTCTGTTTATTTCTTACTCTGTTTTATTTATATTTCCTGGATTTACCATCACCTAATACACTACATTTTTTTTTTGTTTCTTTGATATTGTCTTCCTGGTTCCATTCAAATGTAAGCTCTAGGCAGCAGGGTCCTAATTATTCACTGCTATATTTCATATAGTTCTTGGTTCACCATATGACACAATACTGTATATACTTGTGGGAATGAATGAATGAATGAATGAATGAGTGAATGCTAGAGCAGCTCAGAAGGAGGAAGGGAGCTCCTGCTGTGCCTTAAAGGGTGTTTCTCATGCTCAGGGCCAATGAGCAGAGTGGTCTAATCATTTTGCAGGGCTTAGGTGAGTGTCATCTTCTCAAGAAAGCACTACTGAGGAGGCCTCCAGAACTTGGTAAGTTGCTTCTGGGTGAGTTAGAGTTCCATAACTGTACTCTCTGCTAGCTATAGCTCACCTGGTGTGTCTTGCCTGGCTGCTATGGTTGAATATTAGCTCTGGGCCAACAGGCACTTATACTATTCACAATGGCATATCCAGCTGTAGCATAAATCCTGCTGCAGGGTAACATGCTGCCTATAAATACTTACTGATTGTATGATTCAATGAAATAAGCAGAAAGCTCATGGAGAAAAGTGAAAAGCAGGTATGGACCAGACTATGGAGGTTCATGGAGCTAAGACATGGAGCTTGGGTTTTGATCAAGGAGGTGCTCTGGCAACTTATTGTCCTTTCAAGAGCTACATGAACATGTCATGTGTGATGAGGCAAGAAAAAACTGTCAGTTTATAACCAGTTATAACCTTTCTGCAATGCTCTAGGCACAAAATGATAAATGCCTGGAGCAGGTTCATAACAATGGGAATCATCATCAGGAAAAAGACATAGCTAAAGATCTTGGTGATGGATTTGATGTGAAGAACACCCATAAATGACTGAATATTTTAAGCCTGGCTGATTATAAAAGGATATCACAGTCACTGTAGCCCAAGTTCCACATTGTAAGGTTCTGAAGGAAAGAATATTGGCAAACTGTTTACAGTAATGGCATCATTTCCTTATTTTAGCAATACTTGTAGCTGTCAGAAATTATATGCCTATAACTAGATATTAAGCTTTTAAACAAAATTTTAAATTCTTCAGATGAAATTTCTTTCCTGATTGATGCCAGTTATCCATGAAAAGTTAGTTTCTATGATATGGGAGTTAAGATGTTGAAATGTTAAATTTCATTAAAATCTTTAGAAGTATCACAGAATTAAAGGCTTTGAAAAAAACCTCAAAGCCGATGAGGTGAACAGGATTTATTTCTCATGAGAATTTTCTAAGACAATGCACAGGTGCAGAAATTCATAAGCCAGGCTGGGATGGGTGGATAGCAGTGATGTTTGCTATTCTCAACTGAGAGGTCAGCTCTGGGACTTCTTCTTTTACAAATAAGAAATTTGCAGTAAAGTTAAAAAAAAAAAAAAAAAAGAGGAGCCATCCAAGGCCACGGGGCAGATCAGAGATGTAATCAGAGCTGGAAGTTAGGTTTCCTGATGCTCATGTGAAAGGCAGAGAATAAAACATTTCATTACAGCAACTTTACAGGGATAGGTGTGCTTCAGAAATCAAGAAACAACTTTGATCCTCCCAACAAAAATGGCAAGAGACTCCATAGGAAAAAGTCATCAGGAGTGTTTTGAAAGTGTTAGAAAATATAGCAAATCTAAAATGCTAAAAAAGAAAAAAGAAAAAAAGAAAGCAAATAAAGGAGAGATACAACAATAAGGTTCTAATTTTTTTTAATCAATTTTCTCTTTTGGATTCTGAATTTGGATCTTGGATGTCTAGCATTGTCGTTCATATAATATTTTTCTAGCCAAGAGCATCTGTACAGTTTAAGATTGTGGCCTGAGGCCTATGTTTTCCTTTTTTATTTTGGGCCTGAAATTGAACCCAGGGTCCCAAGAATGCTAGGTAAATGCTCTATCATTGAGCTGTGTCCCCAGACCCTGCTTCCCATTCTTTTTTCAATTGTCTTCTTCAGCAACAGGATTAGCTAGATTCAGGGGTTCTTATAACAACATCTTAATTTGGTCTTGCTTTCTCTTCCTCTTAACTCTGATTTTATCTTTTTTTTTTATTCAGTTCTTAGATCTCTTTATGTAATAGCAAAATAGGCATTATTCTATCTTCTCAGTGACCACAGCTAATGGTCATTTCCTGAAGTGTTCCAACAAATGCCTTCTAAATTGAATTTCAACAGCCCTTAGTATATTATATGGCCTTCCTTGAACTCATTGTTATAGTTTAGAGTGATAATTGATCAAACATCATAGGTCATGTGTCCAACAATGGAATGAATAAATGGGTCACTGCATTCAAATTTCATGGTCCTTAGAGGGGAAGAATAGTTTTCCTAGACAAAAACTGGTGTGCTATTAGCAAAAAAGAAAAAAGGTGTTGGGCAGACAGAAATGTCCTCTATTCCCACTCAACCTAGTTTGAATAAAAGTGACTTCTCCTAAGAAAGTATGATAATTATATGGGGGCCTGGGATGTTTTCAGGGAATAAGGCAGCTATAAAGATCCTGTTCCACTGCTTTTCCTTCTTTGTCTTGTTCTCCATATTCTTTCTATTCTTTCTGAAAGATTTCTGCAATTTAAGATAGTTTTTGCTTTCTCCTATTTTAGCTTGGTATGGCATGTCTCATGGCACTCTTTCAGTGTCTGTACTGTCTTCTTTTTGCCTCTTTATCTTAAATTCCTAATTCCAACTTCCTAAGAACAGGAAGTTGATTGTTGACGTTTATCCTGTTTCCCTGTCTGATATGATGTGCCACAGTGTAGACATCACAATCTATCAAGTCCAGTGTAATTCTTGCTCTAATCGGCTTAATCAATCAATAATTCCAGAATGTCTTCAAATTGATTACCTCTGTATTATGCATATAACAGAACTAAAATGCTTTAGATTCAGGAAGCTTTCAGTCTAGTAAGATAACCAAAGTTCCACATGCAGGGATGTTTGTCATACTTTTGTTTATAAAAAAAAAAGATTTGAAATAATCCAATGACTTTGTCAAAAATTACTCAAATAAATTACAATAGGTAAGGAAAGCTATTTATTGCAGTAGTTGGATGACACTGGCCAAGCCTGAAGATGGCCCTTTGCCTTCTCCCTACTTCCTTTCTCCTCCACAGACTAGGACTTCATAGACAGACTGTGTCTATTTGACTAGGATTGTGGACCCTGGATGGCCCAGCCCCAGAAGACAGTTACATTATATATCCTTCTTCCTCGGTCCCTTCCTGTGCTGCCCCAAACACAAGACAATCACACTACATTCAGCCTAGGCCACGTAGCACTAGTTACCTTGCCTTCTCTTCCTGTTTGTCTTACACTATCAATAAAGAGTGCACTAGATTCCAGGCAGCCAATAGCTCCTGACAGGCTATGGTTCCACCTGGTCTCAGCTTTCAAGCATAATCTTGGTTTTTTCATTTTTCTTCATCTCCCACCGCTCTCCCTGGCTTCAGACACTATACCATGTGGGTCGTGGCAGTTGGATAATACTACAAACTAGGAATAATTAAAATATCCATTGATTGTGGACTACTTAGTAAACTAAGATCACAGCATCAAATGAGCACTAAGTAGCTATGACCAAAAGGATATATTGTAAAATAAAACAACCAATGTGTATAGTGCATTTGTATTATGCCATCTGAAAGATAAGAAAGGACTCCATAAATACACACATGCATACACACACACACATACACACACTTGCTTATTTTTTAAATGTCAAGATAATCAAAAATTTTAATGGCTACCTTTAGGTCAGAACGGCAATTAGGTAGGGGAATTGGGGGTGAAAGTTGGATTTTTAAAATATTTTGTAGATTTTCCCCTGGAAATATATGTGCATCATCAAAAAAACTCCTATTTTTCTAGCTTTCACGATTGAAAATATCTAGAAGCTGTAGTCAACCTAGAAACTAAATAGGATTCTCAATTAAGAAGAATCTTGAAGAAAAGATTGATCACAGATCTGGGGCAAGAAAAACAAGCATGGAAACTCTTCCTGCACTTTAAAAAGTCCTGAAAGGACTCAGGAACTCACTGAGATCTAGCTGACATTATCTAACAAAAATCAATCAATCTTAACATCACAAAAAGAGCAACAACTTAGCAATATGTTCCTCCAAAACCATTTATAAAATGTTCTTGCCAAAAGTTAAAAAACCAAACCTGAATCTGACCTATTTACATAATTTCAAGGGACTAAAGAATATAGTATATAATAAATGGCATGATAGGAAAACAAATCAGAAAAATGTGCGACGTGAGATACTCCAGAAAAATGTTTTTCAATAAATAAATGACAAATAAGCAGAAGAAAAATGAACCTATAAATTAAAAGAACACTGGAAACAAAACACTGGTGAAGGAACAACCAATTGTAATATGGTACCTTCTAGGATCTTGATTTTAGTGCATTAACTTTTAAAAAGGGGAGAGAGAGAGAGAGAGAGAGAGGAGAATATCACATTCCAAATACACTCATTAGTTTTTTCACTGAGGGATAGTGTGTTTGGGAATATATTTTTAAATAAACAAAGAATCTTCAGTTTGCATAGGTTTGTAATGAGATAAAATCAGTGCTCCATATCCATGGATTACCCATCTGTGGATTCAATCAACTTGGATGGAAACTATTCAGTAAAAATTTCTTCTGGACAGACTTTTTTCTCCATCATTATTCCCTAGAAAATACAGTACAACTATTTATATGACATTTGCATTGTATTAAATATTATGGGTCATCCTGAGATATTTAAATTATATGGGAAGAGGTACATAGATGACATGCAAATGCCATGACTTTTACATAAGACCTGAGCATCTGTGGTTTTGGTATCCATACACTAGGGTCCTGGAGTTCACCCTCTAAGATACTGAGGGTGACTGTATTTACAGGTAAGTGAGCTGATATTTGAGATTTATTCTAAATTAATCTGGTATGTAGAAAGGAAAGGGAACAAATGTAGAGGTGGGCATGGAACAACCCTGGCCATGTGTAGATAATTGTTCAAGCTGGTAGTGATTACATAGGAGATCATAAGAATGTTAACTCTACACTTTTAATATATTCAATAATTTCAGTAATAAACATTTTAAAACCTATCTCTGTCTTTAATTCATCTTCTTCCTGTTATTTCTAGAAAACAATGGTATGATTTACGGAAACAAAGAGCTATGAAAATTCCTCCTCAGAACAATCTGAAATAATAATGAATTCCATAAGCATTAAATTTTCTCTACCCTTCATCAGTTATATTAAAATAAGACTATTTCTCACATCAACTGACAGGAAATATTTCTAAAATTGACCCTTGATGAGAAGGTTTTGATTCCATATGAAAGAAATACAATATTTTGAGTTTGAAAAAATACAGAATTTTTTTAAAACATAGATTGTTTAAAAATTACTTTCTCCATTAATGTGATGCTCAGTAGAACTAAGGTATATTTTCCATTTTGCCAAACATCTGTCATTGCATAATGACTGAAATTTGATATTTTTCTGTAAAATCAAAACAATAGAATAACTTTCTCTAGACTGTAAACAATACCCTAAATCCTTTGAATTTTGTTTTTTTACAATGTGCTTGTCATCAGTCCTGTACCAGAACTGACAAGAGTTCACAATAACATGGCTGTGTCCCAGCTGGGTGGACTGACAACACCATCTTGAATCAGATATACCTCACCTGTCCTAGATAGATATGAGAATAAAGTGCTTCAGAAGAATGGATGCACTGCAACTACGGAATTTTCCAAATAAACTTCACACATGCCCACATTTAACGTAAGCAGAAAAACAGACAACACTCAATAGATGAAAGATGAAACAGAGGTAGGATTTTGCCATCAGCTAATTGTAAGGATTCATCGCCACTCCTGAAATGAAGGTAAAAATACTTATTTTTGTAAAAATATTTATTTTTTCACATATAAACACTCTCTGGATATATGCGTGTGTGTGTTGTGTGTGTGTGAGAGAGCGACAGAGATAGAAACAGAGAAACACATAGAGAAAGAAAGACACATAGACCCAGACAGTATGATCATTATAGGGGCAACACCACTAAATCCATAGAATGCTGCCGAAGCTTATGTTGAAAAACTCCAGAAACACAATGCTCCTCTTCTATTGGCAACACGACGATATAGCTAATGGCATACATCCCAGGATCTGACTCCTCAGTTTAATTACCCACTTTACTATGAACTATGTGGCTCAGATACATTACTTATCTTCTATGGATTTCATTCTTGTCATCCATGAAATGGAACATTTTGGTATCAAGATATAAGAGTGACACCATATTCCCAGGTGTTATGGGTTAGATCTAGAATATCCCTCTAAAGCCTCATGTGTTCAGAGGTGGGGCTTTTGGAAGGTAGTTGGATCATGGAGGTACTATACTCAGCAGTGGATTGATCCATTGATGAGTTTATAGCTAAATGTGCTGTTAGGAGGTATGCCTTATCTGGAAGAAATGTGTCACCGTGGGTGTGCTTTTGGAGAGTCTGTCTCCGTCCCTGGCTCCTCCTCTCTCTGCTCACTGGCTGCTGTGAGGTGTAAAGCATTCCTCTGCCACACCTTCCACCATGTTTCTGCCTTGGAGCCAGCTGACCATGGACTGAATCCCCTCAGCTGTGAACAAAATTAAACCTCTCCCGCTTTAAGTTGCGGAGTCAGGTATGTGTCCTAGCAATGAGAAACCTGACTAATATGCAGGTTTTCATGAGGCTTGTATGGTGAAGCACTTAAAACAGTACCTGTTGTGTAGTTACCAAAGGGAAATGGCCAAAGGATGCTGACAGTTTAAGTCACTGAACCTGGGTCGAAATTCTCTTTGCCTAGGCAATATTTGGATTCTGTGTTAGAGACTGCTCATTATCCAGTCTATCATCTACTGATTCTTTTATCTATCATAATAGAAGTGTGGCTTTTAACAGCTCATATAGTCGCCTGGAATATAGACTACATTTCCCAACTTTCTTTTCTAGGAGTGGCCAATATGTATGTTCTAGCCAATGCAAATCAACTAGAAACTTTGTGTGGCATTTCTAGTAAATTTTCTAGGAGGTGAGTCTGCCTTTCTGCCTTCTCCATCTCCCCCTCCCCCTTCCTGGAATGCGAATGTGACGTGACAGTTAAAGCTAGGACAACCTTGCAGACTACAAGTTCATGCACCAAGGATGATAGAGCATATGTATGGGAGAGCAAGACCTGTCTAACTCTGGAGCCACCTTACCAGTCACAAACTTTCCAGATGTCACTAATCTGGAAGATAAAAAAAGCACTGGCTTATTTTAATCACAAGGATTTATTTTGATTTGTCTCATTATTGTTGTTTTGTTGTGTTCCTGCAGTCAGCCACGCCCTTCAGATCTGCTCAGAGAAAATAAATATTGATTGAAAAATAAATATTTCATTTACAAATGTCTGTGACAATCTCTGTGTGGTGGGGAAGAAATATAGACCTGCAAAAGATGGGTAACTGAGATTGTGGACAGGTTAAGAAAAATGTAAAAGCCAAGTAAAAGGGCAAAGGCACACAGTTATGGGAAGGTCATAAGAATCAATATATGGCTAAGACCCATCATTAATATAGTTAGGTAAGTATACCCAGAAATTTGAAGACAACTGAAAACAAAGTAATCAGAAAAAAACAAGAAAGGACACCTAGAGATATGATTGATGCAGGCACATGAGGAGAGGAAAAATTTATGCAATTGCTGGGGCTTGAGAATGAGCCAAAGTATTTTGGCAGCCAAGCACTGAAAGTCTGTAATCTATAATAAGTGAGAGCTAGTCCACCAAAATTGTTCCTACAGTGAATCCACTCTGAATTTAATAAGGGAAACAGTCCCATCCATACTGGGAACTGTTAATGTAATAACAACTCTTTTGTTTTTTGTTTCACTAGCCATGGGTCAAAGCATGCACACTGCGCAAATCTAATGTAATGAGCACTAAAAATGCAGTCAGTCTGGCTGACCTGGAATTGTCTGTTAGAAGCTGATTGATGAGTCTCATGTTGTGCTCTGTGTAACAGCCAGAATGTGCCAAAATACTCATCTCTGCATTGTGACTGACCCAAGCCCTCAATAACTGTTTAACAGATTTTAAATTGTGCAATGTATCTTCCACATGCAGCCTCTTGCTATTTTCTACTTATAGTTCAAAGCTGGAATGAACCTTCAGCATTCACTTGATGCTGCGATCTGGTTCAGGAAGATGTTAAACTGAAAGTGCCAAGGACTGGTGATTATCTACAAACTTTAAAGCAAAACTCTCCTATTGCAGTATTTGATAACTTCACTTATCAGTTCATTCTATTTTGCTCACAAATTTTCAGAAGTTCTTCTTTTTACACAGTAAAAATATACATTATCTTGATGTAATTTTTTCCCTGTGTTTGGTCCTGTGTGGACATAGGAATAGTGGATGGAACTCTTCATGGAAAGTCATTCTTATTCTTGAAGTCATCCTAGACCTTAAAGCTAAACAGATTCATTTCTTTTAACTCTTTTGTGTAATATTTGCTTGCCTGGGATTCTCTTTTCTGAATCTGTTCCAGTTTTTCTACACTCTTTTCAAGGTCTGAGGACCCAAACTGAACTCATTAATCTGATAAGTATCTAACTAATATGAAATATGAAGGATAGATCATTTCCCATATATGATACATAAACTTTTACGTATTTTACAGTCTTTTTCATCCCTAGCATGTACACATACATATCCACACACATGAACAGAGACAAATATACACACACTATGTGGTCACTGGTGGAGCCAATTTTTTTTTCCTACTCTCCTTCTAGTGGCAGGAGTGACTCCGAATTGTGTAGATGCAGTCTAACGATACAATAGAGAACACGTCCCTTTTATTCTCCATTCTGCCTTTGTATGTGACTATTTGAGTAAGTTGTAACAAGACAAATGTTAGTAGTAGTTACGGTTTAGAAGTCCTTAAACAAGTATGAAAAAGATTTCTAGAGAAAGACAGGGAACTCAAAACATGAAGTAAACTCTGATGAAAGTCAATGTTATGGTGGAGAACAAGGTGAGAATTGATAGCTTAGTATGTGCCACACATAGTGCTCTCCTATGCCTTGCAACAAATGGATAAGGTAGATATTTCACTTCATTTTACAGGTGAGAATATGAGGGACACAGAAGCTAAATAACTTCTTTGAACTTCTTTGAACTTTGGGAGACAAGAGTTTGACTCATGACTGGCTGACTTTTGCATGTGTGCTCTTAACCATTCTATTTACACCATCCATGAGAATGAAATGGATATGTCTAAGTAAGGGAATACTGAAGCGAGATTTCTCATACTAAAGAAATTGAGAAAACCCCAGCACACTGGGAGGATGAGGCAGAAGAATCACAAGTTCAAGACCAGCCTGGGAAGCTTAGCAACTTAGCAAGACATAGTCTCAAAACTAAAAATCTTGGGACTGGGGATTTAGCTCAGTGATTCCACCACCTGCCTTGTGAGCACAAGAATCCAAGTTTGATCCCCAGTACCAAAAACCCCCTAAAAATCTTAAACAGAGCTGGGAATGTAGTTCAATTCCAAGTACCAAAAAAAAGTAATGGTCTTTGCTTAGTAAATGTGTGAGTTCACAGAATGCTTCCCCTCAGCTTGAAAAGGTTTCAGTATCAATTCTAGAAGGACAGTGCTCACAACCCACTTGGGTACTGCATCACTGGTGACAGCATCTGGTTTTTTGACATGACAGTTGAAGTGTGATTATATTATCAATGTGCTCTTAGAATGAGCCTAAAGTTCAGGTAAGAGTGAGGAAATGGTTCTATGCAGTAACAAACAGAAAATGTAGTTTCAAACGCTGGTAAGGAAAATCAAGGAAGACAGTTTTGCTTCATGTACACACATATCACCTACTTGGGATTTTATTTTTTAAATGATCCCCAGATGGTTTGGCTAAGAAAAGCATACATAGAGAAAAAATTAGAAAGAGTGAGGCAAGACATTAATGGTTAAATTAGGCTTTCAGATTTATCAAATAAACATACAAGATGCTCAGTTAAGTTTGAATTTCAGATGCCCAATCAGCTCGCTGCAGACAGGCAGGTCTGTGCACGCCCTACCGAGGTCCCGAGTTGCGCGGAAGACGCTGAATCACCCCACTGCAGACAGGCAGCCACCTGGTTCCACACTACAAAGACGCAGAGGACACCAGACCACCAGACCAAGGTACTGAGTCCCGCTGCTCCCGGCCCAGAGGTAGGGGCTTCTGAACCGCCATCCCACTGCTCCTGGTCCAGAGGAAGGGGCTTCCTGGTCACCATCCCTCCAACTGCTCCCAGCCCACAGGAAAGGGCTTCCGGGCCACCATCCCTCCCACCACTCCCAGCCCAAAGGTAGGGGCTTCTGAGCCGCCATCCCACTGCTCCTGGACGAGAGGAAGGGGCTTCCCAGCCACCATCCCTCCCGCTGCTCCCAGCCCACGAAAGGGCTTTTGGGTCACCATCCCTACTGTTGCTCCTGGCCCTGTCCCACCTCTCCCAGCTCAGAGGAGGTAATCGATGCAGGTGTTAACAGCCCCCCGCCCCAGTTGAAATGAGAAAACACGTAAATAAGTCTCAAAACCAGACTTCCAGATCACCTACAGCAACTCCAAAGGGAAATGAGATGGAACACTCTGATATTCAACCACCTGGACCCACTGAACTGGCAACAAAAGGGGATCTGGAAAAAATTAAATCAGAAATAATTTCTCAGAAAACAGGAGAAATTGTGCTCCTAGTGCAAGACATGATTAATAAATCTAGAGAGGAGCTCAGGAACATGATGGAATCCCAACATAGGAAACAAATGGAATCCATAAAACAGATGCAAATAGATTTTCAGGACATGAAAAACTCCATTGAAAGTCTACACAGCAGAATGATCCAAGGTGAGGATAGAATTTCAGATATAGAAGATAAGATTGGAATTAGTGACCAGGAAAAGAAAAACTGCTTCAAAATTATAAGGGAACATGAGCAATCAATCCAGCAGCTGCTAGATGATGCAAAGAAGAATAACATAAGACTGATTGGGCTCAATGAAGAAACAGGAGAGAGTGGAGATGACAAAAAATTCTCTTCACAGAAATAATGGCAGAAAACTTCCCAAGCAGGGGAAAAGAACTTGACATACAGATAAGTGAGGTATATAGGACTCCGAATATCCTTGATAAAAAAAAACTACACATAGGCATATAATTGTTAAGATTCCAGAAACACAAAAGAAGAAAAAAGTTCTCCAAGCAGTCAGAGAAAAGAAACAAATCACATACAAAGGAAAGCCCATCAGAATCACAGCAGACTTCTCAACACAAACCATCAAGGCAAGAAGAGCTTGGAGTGACATATTCCAAGCCCTAAAAGAAAACAGCCTCCAACCCAGATTGATGTACCCTGCAAAACTATCTTTCAAAATGGATGGAGAAATAAGATACTTTCATGACAAAGAGCACCTTAGGAACTTCATGAATACCAAACCAGCACTCCAAAGAATTTTACACAATATCCTAGGAACAGACATTGAGGATCACAACCCCAGGAAGCAAAGCAGAATGAACCCATCTGGCACAACAAGAAATTAAATATAAAGGGAGAGAACCCAACAAAAAGGAAAAGTCATGGCAATGACAAATCATTATGTTTCAGTTATAACATCAATGTTAATGGTCTCAATTCACTAATCAAAAGAAATAGATTGGCAGAATGGATCAAGAAGCAAAATCCAACAATATGCTGCATACAAGAAACACACGTCATTCAAAAGGAAACTCATAGACTGAAAGTTAAAGGGTGGAAAACAATACTCCATGCAACAGGAACCCCCAAAAAAGCAGGAGTAGCTATTCTCTTTGCAGATCAAGTAGATTTCAAACCAACACTGATTAGGAGAGATGAAGAAGGACACTACATCCTTGTAAAGGGAAGAATCCAAGAGGAAGAGATGACAACCATAAATATCTATGCACCAAACACTAGTGCACCCAACTATATAAAACAAATACTAACAGACATGAAAAGTCATATATGCACTAATACAATTGTAGTGGGGGACCTCGACACCCCACTGTCACAAATAGATTGACCAACTAGACTAAAAATAAATAATGAAATACTAGAACTCAATTGAACTCTTGAACAAATGAACTTAACAGATGTTTACAGAGTCTTCTAACCCAAAAAATCAGAATACACATTCTTCTCAGCTGCACATGGGTCATTCTCCAAAATAGACCACACACTCACACATAGAACATGTTTAAGTAAGTGCAAAGGAATTGAAGTTATCCCCTGTATATTATCAGACCATAGTGCAATGAAATTGGAGATCCATAGCAAAAGAAACTCAAAAAATTTCATAAACACATGGAAATTGAACAACACACTTCTGAATAACCAATGGGTCACAGAGGAAATTAAGGAAGAAATCAAATAGTTCCTTCAATTAAATGACAATGACAATACAACATATCGGAATCTATGGGACACAATGAAAGCAGTCTTATGAGGGAAATTCATAGCAGTGAATATGCATATTAGGAAAACAGAACGAGCCCAATTAAACAACCTGATGCTGAACCTCAAGCTTCCAAAAAAAGAAGAGCAGGACAACCGCAAAGCTCATACAAGGGAGGAAATTACAAAGATCAGAGGAGAAATCAATGCAATGGAGACTAAGAGAACGATACAAAAACTCAATGAAGCCAAGAGTTGGTTCTTTGAAAGAATCAACAAAATTGACAAACCTTTAGCCAACTTTGTCAGTAAAATGAAAGAAAAGGCCCAAATCCATGCAATTAGGAATAAAAAGGGTGAAATTACAACAGACCCAGCAGAAATCCAGAGGATCATCAATACCTACTTCCAGAACCTATATGCCCATAAGATGGACAACACAGAAGAAATGGACAGATTCCTAGATACATATGAATTACCAAAGTTGAATGAAGAAGACCTAAAAACTCTGAACAACCCAATATCAACCAATGAAATTGAAAATGTAATTAAAAACTTATCCACTAAGAAAAGCCTGGGCCCTGATGGCTTCACTGCTGAATTCTACAAGACATTTAGAGAGGAACTGCTGCTGCTACTGTTTAAACTCTTCAGTGAAATTGAAAGGGAAGCAATACTCTCAAATTCATTCCTGGAAGCAAGCATCACCTTGATCCCCAAAGCAGAGAAAGACCCAACTGAAAAAGAGAACTATTGGACAATCTCACTAATGAACATAGATGCAAAAATCCTTCAGAAGATAATGGCAAGCAGAATGCAGAAGATCATCAAGAAGATCATACACCCTGATCAAGTGGTATTCATCCCAGGGATGCAGGGATGGTTCAATATATGCAAATCAATCAATGTAATAGACTATATCAATAGAGCCAAGGACAAAAACCATATGATTATCTCCATAGACGCAGAAAAAGCATTTGACAAAATCCAACATGCATTTATGATAAAAACCCTACAAAAAATTGGAATAGATGGTCTCTACCTCAAACTGATAGAAGCCATCTATGAAAAACCAACAGCCAATATCCTACTAAATGGTCAAAAACTGGAATCCTTCACACTAAAATCAGGAACAAGACAAGGATGTCCATTATCACCACTCTTGTTCAATATAGTTCTGGAAACATTAGCCATGGCAATTAGACAAGAGAAAGAAATAAAAGGAATAAAGATAGGAAATGAAGAAGTCAAATTGTCATTATTTGCAGATGACATGATACTCTATATAGAAGACCCCAAGAACTCCACCAAAAGTCTTCTAGACTTAATAACCAAATTCAGTCAAGTAGCTGGTTACAAGGTCAACACACAAAAATCAATAGCTTTCCTCTACACCAATGGCAGACTCACTGAGAGAGAAATAGGGCAAATAATTCCTTTCACAATAGCATCCAAAAAACTGAAATACCTAGGAATCATCCTAACAAAAGAAATCAAAGACCTCTTCTCTGAAAACTATGGCACTCTGAAAAGAGAGATTGAAGATGATATCAGAAAATGGACAGACATCTCCTGCTCCTGGGTAGGAAGGATTAATATAGTGAAAATGGCCATCCTTCCAAAACTGCTATATAGATTTAATGCAATTCCAATTGAGATCCCAGCAGCATACTTCATAGACCTCGAGAAAACAATCCAAAAACTCATTTGGAACAAGAAGAGACCCAGAATAGCAAAAGCAATTCTAGGTAACAGAGACATGGCAGAGGGTATCACAATCCCCAACCTGCAACTCTACTACAAAGCTACTGTGATAAAACCAGCATGGTACTGGCAAAGAAACAGACCTGAGGACCAGTGGAACAGATTAGAAGATGCAGAAACAACGCCAGACACACTCAGCCATCTCATCTTCTCTTCCTCTTGGATTCTTCCCTTTACAAGGATGTAGTGTCCTTCTTCATCTCTCTTAATCAGTGTTGGTTTGAAATCTACTTGATCTGCAAAGAGGATAGCTACTCCTGCTTTTTTGGGGGTTCCTGTCGCATGCAGTATTGTTTTCCACCCTTTAACTTTCAGTCTATGAGTTTCCTTTTGAATGAAGTGTGTTTCTTGTATGCAGCATATTGCTGGATTTTGCTTCTTGACCCATTCTGCCAGTCTATTTCTTTTGATTGGTGAATTGAGACCATTAACATTGATGGTTATAACTGAAATGTATTGACTTGTCATTGCCATGACTTTTTCTTTTTGTTGGGTTCTGCCCCTTTACATTTAATTTCTTGTCATGCTCATAAAACTCTAATGGTGTGTCCTCATCCAGTTTGTTCACTGGATCTGGTACCATGATACATCTGACTTTTCCCTAGAGCCAAAATGACCATAAAAGGTAAATGTTTGAGTCAATTCAAGACATTGAGGCATCTACAGTAGTGCAACTAAGGGCATGAACGAGAACTTCCTAAACTGCTTCAGAAAGTAGCAAAAACAATGGGATGTGTGTGTGTTCAAAGAAGAGGGAGTTTTTTGAGGGGATAAAAAGCAATGTGTCTTTTACTGTAATATTTTTTTAAATTCAAACACTCTTCATATTTTCAATCACAATGTGTATGCATTTCTCAGCTAGTTTCCAGGACAGCTTCTCTTGCTTTCTCCTATTCCCTTTGCCTCTTTTCTTCATCCTCTTTTGCCGACTCTTTCCAGCAGGTATCCAGCCTCTTGACATGACAAACTCTAATGCTCAGCTTTGAGTACTTTCTCTTTCTCCCTTCATTCCCTATGTGATCCTGTCCAATCTTCTGGTTCTAGATATCTTCTTTCAGATGACCACTCCCAATTTCCTTTTTCCAGACTTCGCTCCTGAATTCCAGACTCAAACATCCAACTGCCTGTTCTCCTCTTCTCTTTCATAGTTTAGACTTAGTATGTTGCAAACAGCATATCTGGGTTTCCATATTCATTATAGTTCTGGCCAAAAACAGACTCTAATTGAGTAATTTAAGTTTAAAAAAGAGACTATTACAGTATATAAAGAAATCATAAAGGACAGTGCAGTGCTCCAGTGCTAATAAAGGTGGCTATCGTCCCACTGTCCCTGGAGGGTAAAGAACTGAAAGGAAGAAGCAGTTGTTACTAGAAAAAAGGGAGAGATAGAGAGACAGAGACCAAGCTAGATGAATTAATAGGAACTGTGACCCTCAGTGGAACAATACAACCAGTTTAAAGAAATGTCTCCCTCCTTTGAATCTCATATCAATACTCGCTACTGGCTGAACATAACACTGGAAAGTCAGAAAGCAAGAGATCAGATGTCCCGTGTCCCGTGCTCCTATCACAGATAATCCTTCTCTTGAGACTTAGACCTCGCAGAGGTTGGCATCCTGGGTCCCAGAACAGAAGAAGGGTAGACAGTGCCTCTAGAAGGGCAAACAAACAAAAAAGATATTCTGCCCACTCTCAAAAATAACCCCACATAGGGCCTTTTGTCTGTCAATTTATAAAAAAGTCATCTTAATTTTTGTTCTAGGCAAAAACAAGGAGCCATCTTAGACTTCCTTTCACATCCTATGTATTAGATCTTACCGGCCTTTCCTTCCAAATATACAAGATTCTGGCCACCTATTTCGCCTTTGCTGCCAAGACCCTCACTGAGACACCTTCGACGCCTGCCATTCACAGCTCACAGCTGTCCCTACTTCCACTCTTGTCCCTGTACATGGAGCTCTAAGCACAGTACCAGAGTAAGCTTTTATGTCTTGCCAAGAATTTATACATTCTACCTAAATTGTTTAATTTATTGGCATACAAATGTTTATAGTAGGATGTAGCTCAGCGGCACAGCACCTGCCTGGCAAGCATGAGGCCTTGAGTTCAATTCCCATTACCAAAACAAAACCAAAAAAACAAACGTTTATAGTATTCCTTTACAACCCCCTTTATTTAGGATTGGTTCTTTACAATTTATTGGGGTTTATTTCTGTGCCCCAGAATGTGGTCCATCATAGAGAATGTTCATGTGCTTTTGAGAAAATTCCGCTGTTGTTGAAGTTTTCTACTGATGTCTGTGAGGTATATTGGTTTAGAGTGTTGTTAAACTCTTCTATTTCTTCACTGATATCAGCCTAGTTGCTCTACACTTAAATGAAATTGGGTTATTAAAGTTCCCAACTATTATTGTTGAATTTCCTGTTTCAGTTTTTGCTTTATTTTGGTGCTGTTTTTGAATGTATGTATGTTTATAATTGTTTTATTTTCTTGGTAGATTAACTCTTTCATAATTACAAAGAGGTCTCATTTATCTTTTTTGTTTTGAAGTTTATTTTTGTGACACTCCTCATTTCATGTGTTTGGTGTTTGCATGACATTTCTATTTACATTCTTTTACCTTTAATCTGTTTGTATCTTTGCATCTAAACGGGGTCTTATGCAGACAGCATAGAGTTGAATCTTGTTTCTATCCAATCTGACAATATCTTTTTTCTTCTAGAATTCTTTAATGCATCCTTATTTCATGCAATTATTGTTGGAATTACATCTGACATTTTACCTTTTGCTTTCTACATGTCTCATATCTTTTTTGATATTTATTTTTCCTTACTACTTTTTCACATGTAGTAAATATTTTCTAATGTAGCATTGTAATTTATTTAATGAGTTTGTCACCATATTTTAATAAAATTATTACTTTTTTCTTGGTCTTGCCTTATCAGAAGCAGCTTCAGATTTATATAAACTTAATTCTGGTGAATTATAGAACTGTTACTCTTATATAGCTCTGTTCCCTTCCCATTTTTGTGGTATTGATGTAATACATATTGTACCAATAAATGTCACAAACCCCAAATCGTATTGTTACTACTTTGTACAATTTTTGTCCTTAAAGAAGCTGAGAGGATAAAAAAGATAGCAAGTACCTACTTATAGCTTTTGCTATGTTAATCTTCTCAATTTCATCATCAGTTCCCTCCACTGCTTCCTGTAAACTTGAGTTCCTTCGAGAGTCACTTCCCTAGCCCAATACAGCTTTGTTCTTCCTCACCTCCTCTGTGCTCTTCTTGACAAACACATCACATACCTGTGTGATAGGCCCAAAAATATATTATGTAGCTATTGTTTTATGCAGTTGTGTATTAAACCAATGAAGAAAAGGAGAATAGATATGCAGTATACTTTCATAATTACACAATTATCTGCACTTTTTTCTCAGGAGGACTTGAGTTACCATCTGACTTCACATCATCAGCCTGAAGCACTTGCTATAGAATTATGTAAAGCCAATTTCTGTTGGCTGCAAATCTACTTGGGTTTTGTTTATCTGGGATTATCTTTACTTCCATGTTTATTTTTTAAAAGTAACTATGCTGGATACAGGGATTCTTTTTTTTCCCCCTTAAATTCTTTTATTGGTACATTTTAGGTGTATAATACATTTACATTTATCATTAGGTACTGGTACCTGTACATGATGTATCTTGGTTATTATTTTTTCCCCATTCCCTGTCCTCCCTTCACCCCCTCCACTCTTCCCTATTTACAAAGATTTTGTTTCCATTTTTTCCTTTTCTCATAATTTTTCCTTTTCCTTCTTTCCTTTTCCCTTCCCCTCCCAATTCCCCTACACCTTTGGACCTTTTCTTCCTATTTCAAATTATCAATTATTCATTTTAATCATTTTAATTCTTATTTACACTTTCAGTTTCTCACATCAGAGAAACTATTCAGTATTTACACGTGTGTCCTATTCATTTCACTTAAGAGTATGGCCTCAATATGCATCCATTTAGCTATAAATGTCTCTAGTTTCTCATTCTTTATGGATGAGTAGTACTCCATTTTATTTTTTAAAAAACCACATCTTCTTTATCCAGTTTCCAGTTGATGGGCACTTGGGCTGTTTCCAAGCTTTAGCTATTACAAACTGTGCCGCTATAAACATGGGTGCATATATATCACGGTGGTATGATTCTTTTAGTTCTTTTGGGAAGATACCCAGCAGGGGAATAGCTGGGTCAAAAGGGACCTCTAGTCCTAGTTCCTTGAGGTATCTCCATACTGATTTCCACAGTGGTTGCACCAGTCTGCACTCCCACCAACAATGGAGAAGGGTTCCTTTCTCCCCACACCCTTGCCAGCATTTGTTATTAGTTGATTTCTTGATAGCAGCCATTCTTTCTCGGGTGAAGTGGAATCTCAGTGTTGTTTTCATCTGCATCTTTTGAATGACCAGTGATGTTGAACATTTTTTCATGTGTTTATTTGCTGCTTTTACTTCTTTGTCTGAGAAATGTCTGTTCATTTCAGATGCCCATTTTTGAATTGGGTCTTTAAATCTGGGGGGTCTGATTTTTTTAAGTTCTTTATATATTCTAGATAGTAGTTCTTTGTCTGAGGTACAGCTGCTAAAAATTTTTTCCCCCATTGTAGGTTGTCTCTTAGCTCTGTTGGTGTTTTCTCTTGCAGTGCAGAAGCTTTTTAATAAGATGAGATCCCAGTTGTTGATTCTTTGTGTTAGTTCCCATGCTACTGAGGTTTTGCTCATAAAATCTTTGCCTAAGCCAAAGTCTTCGAGGGTTCTCCCTAACCTATCTTCCAGCAAGTTTAGTGTTTCTGTTTTAATATTTAGAACTTTAATCCACTTCGATCTTAGTTTAGTGCATGGTGATAGATATGGGTCTAGTTTTAATCTTTGGCAGGTTGAAATCCAGTTTTTCCAACACCATTTATTAAATAGGCTATCTTTCCTCCAGTGAGGGTGGTTGGCTCCTTTGTCAAAGATGAGGTGGCTGAGTGTGTCTGGAGTTGTTTCTGCATCTTCTAGTCTATTCCACTGATCCTCAGGTCTGTTTCTTTTCCAGTGGATACAGGGTTTCTTGAATTACAGGGGTTTTTTTCATTGAGCATTTCAAGTATATCATCCTATTGTCTTCTAGCCTCCATTGTGCCTGTGAGTCAGCTGCCAATCTTACTGTGGTTCTTTTCATAAGTAACAAGACATTTTGTTCTTGCTACTTTCAAGATTTTTCTTACTTTTGGTTTTGGACTTTTATTGTGATGTGTCTCTTTGTAGGTCTCTTTATATTTATCCTACTTGAAGTTCGTTGAACTTCCTGGGTTTATAAATTAATGTTTTAAAATAAATTTCAATTTTCAGTCATTATTTATATATTTTTATTCATCTTTCTCTATCACCTCTCCTCTGGTACACTTACTAGGTATATAATAATGCACTTAATAATACCCCCATTTTTCTGGATCCCACAGTTCTATCTGATGACATTTATTGAACTGGGTGCTCTTTGACTGCCTCTTTCTCAGACAACATCCAACTAACTATAACACTCCACAAACTTTAAACTGATTTCTCTATTGTTTCCAAAAGTGTTTGGGGAGTATAAATTGCTTCATGGACTAATCCTATCAAATTTTGTCTTCTTGGAAAGGATAATTCCTAGTCAGTTCTGACCCCAGAAGGGCTCTTCCTAGCTCCCTCTTTTCCCATTTTCCTCTGTAAATCCAGCTTGTCTACAATTTGGCCTATATTTCCAAAGACCCTCCCAATCTCCTAATTCCCTTCCACCACAACTTTCACTTTTTCCATTTCTCTAAATTGCTGAAAATAAAATAAATTCCTTTAGGAAGGGAATTGGCACTCTTCTCCATGGCTTGCTTATCACCCAGCAATAGCTCTGAGTTATGGCACTAATTTTAAAAGTGAGGACAATGGTATCCTTCTCCCTGGTGACTCTTCTTCCACTTTAGAAGCTGTTTTCAGTAGCTGGGTGTGTGCTGCAGCCCAGGGTCTTCTCAGCACAGTTCTCATCTCATGAGCCAATGAAAGGAAAACAGGTCCTAGTATTCTCAGCAGTGCCATGGCCAAAATAGAGCCTCCATCCCATGGGTGGGAGGGCCTACTTTTCATCCACACTCACCTGAATCCTGGCCTTAACCTTAGGTAACTGGAGGCAGAATAAGAAATGCTTACATCTTTCCCTGCCCAAGATCGAAGCCCTCCACCTGGAAACTGGACATGGAAAGACCCCTGTCTTCTTCACTGTATCATGCTGGCTGGCGTGGTGTTTCCATCCTGTGATCTGGGAGGGAGCCAGGAGGCCATGGATCTTGATTCAACAGACTCGAAGTTTTTACCCAATTTTAATAGATTTTCTTGAAGAAATGATTTTTCATTTACCATATGCATTTTGGGCCATTCCCAAGTGGTTTTTTAAAAATGATTTTCATCAGTTTTTCTGGAGAAGGGATCATGAAGCTCATCTTCCTGTCATTGCAGACATGGAACTCTCCAGAGTCAAGTGTTGAAATCCGTCAGCTCATGCTACACCTCTGCTCATAACCCTCCAATGATTCATCCTCTCCCTCAGAAGAAATGCCAAACTTCCTACAATGCCCCCAAAGAACCTATGTCCTACCTGTCCCTCCTGCCCTCTCAGACCTCATTCCATACTTCTCTCCTCCTTGTCCACCTGGCGGCAGCCACTCTGCCCTCCTTGCTCTCTTCAAACACATCATCAAACTCCTTCCGCCCAGCTTTGCACTTCCACTACTTCTGCCAAGAACACTCTTTCTCTAGGCATCAGCAAAGCCAACTCCCTAGCCTCCCTCAAGCATTCATTCACGTACCACCTTCTGAACAAGGTCTATCCTGGTTATCTTATTTAACATCATAAACTATCACAACCCACACAGCATTTGCAACCTCCCATTAAAAAAAATATATAACATTGCCACTTTTTTACATGCTATACAATTCATTAAGGAGTTTAGTGTATAGTTTTTTTTTATAGTCAGTCCCCTTCCATAGTGTGTAAGCTTCAGAAGCCCGGATTTTTCTTTTGTTCACTGATACATTGCAATCATTTAGAATACTGCATGTCACTGGTAAGTGCTGAATAAATATTTGTTGAATGAGTATTGATTGGATGAAACAGTGGTATCAGGGTAGGATCCAGAAATCATTTTTTAATCAAGAACATATGTTAAGACTACTTTCAGTTATTAGGTTCTATTTAAATAAAATTCATGGGCTGAGGCAATTTTTAACAACTACTTGTTCACCTAATGAGCTTTTTAAGTGTTGATCTTTAAGGTTCTTAGAGTCATAAGTGTCTGGAACATTGACAGTTATCTTTACAGAAGTATAAATTATAATATTTAGAAAACAAAAAGGAGAGAACCTGGGGGCAGATTTTACACTCATTTAACAGAATGACAGTTTACACACCCATGGAAGATCAGATTTTAATCTATTTTTATTTTTAGTAATATTTAAATTTGTTCCCACAGAATTTCATTGAGAAACTTGGGTATCATAGATTTCAGTGGGGGCAGCTGATATGAAACATTACCATTTATTAACTTGAAGTAACATTGTATCATTTCTTGTAATGCAAGTATCATTTCAAGAAAGTATAAACTGGGGTCTAGTTCCATTTTATGAAAAGTAAGACTCTGGATCTGAGAATGGGAGGCAAGGTTGGATTTTGCTGTATGTAGCTGGACCTTACTCTGAACAGCTATTTAAATAAAACTGGTGAGATGAAACATTTTATGAATATTTGTCAGCATAATGAGTTTCTACAGGAAAATGAGGTATAATTTTCCAAGTCATCTTTTAAAAAATTAATACAAAATCTGCCCTCAAGGTCTTTTTTGTTTCCCAAATATTACAGTTTGTATTTCTGAAAAGATGCTTGTTAATGATGTCAGTCACATGAAGTTGTCTCAGCGCTTTTATAAATGAATACCAAGGAGCTCATTACACTGAAAAATGCCAGGGTGCCCTCTTCCTTTTGGTCACACACATCTTGAGTCTCTGTCTAAAGGCTCTGTCCAAATTTCTCCATGTGATCGTCACCAAAGCCTTAAGCATCATGAAGTCTTTCTTCCTGGAGAATTCTGCCTACTAGTGATCCCTGTGGATTCTGGTGGCTGTGCTTCACCAACCAGGTACATTAACCTCCACAGTTCACAGCCTTTTAGTCTAGATCTGTGTTCCTCAGTCCTGGCTACAGAGAATGATTTAGAATTTTTTTTTCCTTTGGTACCAGGGATCAAACTCGGGTCCTTAAGCTTGCGAGGCAGGTGGCAGAACCACTGAGCTAAATCTCAGGCCCGATTTAGATTTTTTACTTCTTAAAATACCAATACCTCACCCCCACTCTTAGATTCAGACTCAATTCATCTGGAATGGGACTTGGTATTGACATATTTTTAAAGCTCCTTGCTTAATTTTATCTTGCAATTAGAGTCACAGGTGTAAGAAATTAAATCTAGTTGGATTCTCTGAGAATATGGTATTGGAAGTTACTTTTATCTGTCATATTTATATATTATCTTAGTATGTCTTGATTCAATAATTTTCATTCTGAAGTTATTAATAATCTGCCAGATGCTGCATGATGTGACTGATACGAAGCTACACATATCTCCCACCATCTAGGTTTGCATAAAATTATAAAAATGAAGGCAGATACTGAGTAAGAAATTACAGATATGAGGCAAGACCATAACAGTCATGTACATCTATAACAAAAATCATTCCTCCTCACTCCACCTCTTAGCACAGGAATGTAATGAGAGATATTTGATAGTATGTTGGGTATGTGAATGATTTTAAAACAAAAAAACTACCACTTCAGTTAATGTGTCTCATTTGAATGAAAATGTATCAGAATGAGATTCTTTCACATCTCAGTGTGAACTTGTTTAATGAAACTTTTAGTTTTTCTTATTACTTCTCCACTTACCCACTTGTAAAAAGGGATAATGGGATATGAGCTTGGGGGTAGGTGTCACCTCTGGGAGTCTGGCTATCAGAGATCCGTGGTTGTCTGGGAAGTGAAGGACAAGAAGCAGGAATAGAGAGGGGAGTTGACTCCAGGCTTACACACCTCCTGTCTGACCCTTGATCTTACTAAGCTGAGGGTCTCTACGCCGTCCCTGAGGTTGCTTTCACTTTGATGTTCCTGTGGCTCGTCCTTCTTGTCATTCCCATCTAGGCTTGGGTATCACCTACTCAAAGAAGCTTTTATTACTCTCCCAAACTGGTGATTAGCTCTCAATCATAGCATTTTACATTAATTCTCCAAAAGCATATGTTCTCTTAAACATTTCTACATAGAGTGTAATTGATCCCAGACTAAAAAGAGCTTGACTTAGAACTTTTTGATTTTGTGATGGCAAGAGAGTGATATGCCTTTAGTAAAAAGCATACTTCAAATTTTGAATTTGGTTGAGTTTTTTCTACATCTAGCAATATGCAGCACAATACTCACCCACAATGCTGGGCAGTGGCAGTGAGTCCCAGCTCTGCCAGCCACATGGTCAGGAGTGGGAAAAACACATACTCTGTGTGATATTTGATGGCTCAGATGTATTAAATTCATTTCTGACTTATGACAGTTTCCATTTACAATGGGTTTGTCAGGATGCAATCCCCTTAGAAATCAAGAACCAGCTGTACTTTGCATACCCTCTTCTTTCAGTATAAAAAGAACATTATTCATGTAATTTACTTCTTCCCTGTCTAGAAGGGAGATGAGTATAAAATGTTTGATAAGTACTTGTTGCACAAAGGATCTTCTTTCTTCTTGGTGTCCCATTTCCTTCTACTTCCTCTCCATTACAAGCATATTAAGAATCAGCATAAATTTGAGAGTGAGCAGGTACTTTATTTCCAGAACTTTCAGAGCATTGTTCCTAGAGGACCACAAAGGTCAACATGTAAGGATGCAAGAAGAAAAATGGGGCAGAAAGGTTCTCAGGTTCCAGAAAGGCTGACGGGTGGCTGGTAGCAAACAGAAAGAAGAGATACTAACAAAAGAGAAATATAGGCATCCCGTGCAGTATCGTTTGGAAATTTTTATTTTGTTAAAGTTTAATTTCAGAAGTGAGACTTTTGAAAGGTGATTAGATAATGGTGGAAAAAAAAGGATTAAATGAAAATATCCATTTTTACTCAAAAAAGTCCTTATTGTTCACTTGTTTTATGCCAGAAAATAGATATTCTTTAATTTTTCCTCCAAAAGAACATCATTAAGTCCCTTTTCTATACATTCTGTGCTGGGCATGAAAGAATATTGTTTGTATCTTATATTTAAAGAAGAAAGTAATGGTTTACCAAAAGGCACAGAATGTGTTCAAAGACAAATAAAAGATGTTTCAAACAAATGGACTCAATATTCAAAATAAAGTCTTTTTTGTTTTACTCTCTGGGCACTTGAGAGATAGATAGATAGATAGATAGATAGATAGATAGATAGATAGATAGACAGATAGATAGGCTGACCAGTTCATGCATCATATAGCCTTGACCATATATATGAGATTGAGATATATATATATGGATTTATATGCTTCATTAATTTGCAAAGAGGAAGAACAAAGACTTCATGGCTCAAGGGCTCATGGAACTAAATGTCTTTTACTTAATTAGTGAATATTAGGATTAATGTTGCAAAGAACCCAGTGGCTCAGTTTCACTTGTTTGTTGTTAATCTTTTGGTTATTCATCATTATTGATGATTTTAAAAGTCATAATTTATTTAGGGCTTCTAGCACACTGTTGATTTTTCAATAATAAGAATGATATAAATCACTGTCTTCTATATAAATAGGGCTGAATTCCCTGGATGGGAGAAAGTTGCTGTCAATTCATTTAGTTTTGTTTTTAGGACTGGCTACATAACAGATGCCTAGAAGTGAACAATGGTTATACAAACATCAGGGACACAAAGAGAAAGAGAAGCCCCAGACTGTAAACATAGTCAGCCCAGATGAATGGATGGCCACAAAAAGATTCACTCTAATCAGGATGCACAGATCTGCTTCTAACAGCCCCAGTGCATGCCAGGTCAGGGTTCTGATATATGAGCTGGTACAACTATATTTGCATATTAAATATATAAATAATGAGCAGTGCAAAGAGGGACAGATGGGAAATAGGACTACAACACTGAAAGAGCATACTCACCCAGATAAAAACTAGTTGGACCACAACCAAATTCTAGTGTGCTTAGACAAAGAAACAATTCTGAAGCAAGATCAGTGCACACCCCTTGTCTGGCTGATATGGCCCATGTAGCTGGAAGACAGGTTGCAGGTCATCCATGTAATTCTCTCCTTCATTTTCTGAGAAATAACTAAGGCAAGTCAGACTGGCTCAGCTAACTTATCAAGCACGTGTTGTGAACTGTGCTGTGGTTTGCACATGATGAAAGAGACATGGTATTGTTAAAAGGCTTAACCATGTACAGTGGAAAGGAGATAGGCAACTAGTTAAACTCTCCATAATATGGCTGTGGGAACCCAGAGGAGTTGTAAGAGAGACAAAGCCTGTGGGGGGAAAAAAGATTCCCTGGTACTCAGCTGCAAGTAATGGAAATACAATCTAAGACAGCTTAATTCTCATGCTCATCCCTGATAAGGGGCAAGGTTGGAGTGGATTTGTTCAATCTTTGCTTTTATTCTACATCTGCATTTTATTCCCTTGAGAGTTGGTAAACTGGCACTGGATTGGCTATTTTATGACTAACTCAAAAACCCCATAGAAAGCCACCCCAAGAAAACTTCCCAAATCTCCCTACAGGATCTACCAGGGGGGTACATGGCAGTTTCTTCAACCTCTAGATTTCTCAGGCAGCCCTGGCTAGGCTCTGCTTCCAGATACTCTGCAAACAAGAGACTGAGCTTTGTCAATTCTTTTAAGCAGGTATGTGAGAGGTTTTCTTTTCTGGTTATAGAAAATAAAACAGTGTCATAGTTATATAACAACATTTTTTAACATAAATTTCAACGAGTATTAATTGAGCCAAGTCCTGTGTAAGGCTTTTTTGGGCAGACACAGTGACACCCAAGACAGGTGAGCTGCTCCTCTCAGGACCGTGACAGGAGGTGACCCTGCATGGTGGACAGACGCTGGGGCCACACTGCCTCAGCTTGCAACCCGGCACCGTCTCTGAACCCTCTGGGAGTTACTTTATTTCTTGCAACCTCACTTTCTTTTTCTATTATGTGGCCATAATTAATAGTTTTTATATGATATGACGGTTGTAAAGATTAAACAAATGAATCTACAGAAAGCACCTAAAAGAATTGTGACCTCATAGTAAATCCAGCAACTAATATTATTAGGATGATTGAAAAAAGAAAATTAGCAATTAGGTCAATAAGATAATTTTACAAAGAACTGTGAAAGAAATAAAATAGGATTACAAGAGCATGTGACTGGGAAAAGTCATTAGATAGGGTCATCATGGCAGACCTCTCACACAAATACATTTAAGCTGAGTCAGGCAGACCAACAAAACAGGATCCAGGCAGAAGGAACAGCAAATGCAAAGGCCCTGAGGCAGAATCATGCCTGAATATTGTAGACAGAAAAGGGAGGCAGTGTGGCTAGTCAAGGGAGAGAGCGAAAGGATGAAATCAAAGATGTAAGGAGAGGTCAGGTCATGTAAGTTTGATTAAGAATGAAAAATAGGTACCTGCTTCTCTCAGTAAATGGGCCCTACAAGGCCTTACCAGGCATGGGGAGATACTACACAAGTGAGGTCAAGTAGGTATGCTACTTGGGTTATTACAGGGTAACATCATCATAAACCTATCGTAAACTGCATAGAAGTAAAAAATGCATTCAATACACCTGACCTGCTGAATGTTTACCAAAAACAGCCTACCGAAAACATGCTCAGAACATTTACATTAACCTATGTTGCAGCAAAACTACTTAACATGAAGCCATCTTATACTAAAGTATTAAATATCTCATGTAATTAATTGCACAGTGTACTGAAAGGGAAAAGTACCCTGATTGTATGAGTATGCCTTTTCACCATTTTAAAGTTGAAAAATCAGAAGTCAAACCATTATCGGTCCAACCCTCTGCACTACCTCCTGTTTTCATTCTCAGTGGAGGGGAAAAAGCTATTTTCCATCTAGAAAGGGGATTCAAATGGAAAAACATCCTGTGAGTCCAGATGGAATATGGGCAGAGAAGGAGGGGGGATTGGTGGGATGGCAGAAGATCCTCAAGGAGCCTAGATCTTCTCTGACTGATGGAAAGAGGGTGCAGGGCCCACTTGTGGGCCTGCACATAACAGCAGTGCAGCCCTGAGAACAGCCTGTTGGCTCTGGATATGCTTGAGAAGAAGGCAGGATCCAGGGACAGGGCTGCCCCCACACAAGTAATCACAAGCTATTTTAAAAACTTAATCCAAACTTCTATGATGTAATCAAATTGTTTCAAGTTTTTATTTAAGGGTATAGACCTTAATCAGGAGGTGACACTTCCCCATAAATGTTTGTACATTTTTATTACGGAATATACATAGTATTTAATAGCTTCAACTTACTAAAATGGAGTGATCATATAATTTATTGCCTGTTAGCACACTTCAAAGTGAAGGGGGTGCTATTAATGATAATCCTAGATCAACAATTTAAGCCAATTTAAGTCCTGGACAAACAAGGACCTATTAAGGAATTAACCACACCTAGGGAAGAGAAGGACTTGAGGTTTAAATATGGTTGGAAGCTGTTAATAAGTTTAATCAAGGGAATTTGTGATCTGATTTATATTTTCAAAAGAATATAAATTGGTACAGTCTTTATGGAAAGCAGTACATAGGTTTCTCAAAAACTGAAATACAAAACTACTATGCAATCCAGCAGTCTCATTTCTGGGAATACATTCAAAGGACATTAAATCAGAGTGTCAAAGAGATATCTGCACCCATACATTCATTACAGTGTTACTCACAACAGACTAGATACCAAAACAACCTATGCATCCTTGCATGGATGAATGGATAAAGGTAACAGAATATGATTCATCCATAAAGAAGAAGAAAGTGCTGCCATTTGTGATAACATGGATGAACTAGGAGGACATTATGCTAATTGCAACAATCCAGACACAAGAAGATAAATACCATATAATCTCAGTTATATGCAGAATCTTTAAAAAGTCAAACTTGTAGAAGCAGAGAAAAGAATGGTGGTTACAAGTTTCAGCTGTAATATGAATAAGTTCCAAGAATCTAATACACAAGATAGTAGCTATAATTAGCAATACTGTATTGTTTACTTGAAATTTGCTAAGAACAGATCTTAAGTGTCTTTAACATACACACACATACCATGTGTGTTAAAGAGTTAATTTATGTGATTATGGTAATCATTTCACAGTGTGTGAGGTATTATTGAAAAATATAGTACATGTTTAAATTTTTTAAAAATTTTATTACAGCAAAAGACATATTGCCATCAATTCCCTTCAAAATGCCGCCCCCCCCCTTCAAACACACTTGTCATCCTTGTCACTTTCTGAAGCCCTTCTGGACATCCTCTTTGGTGAGTGTCTTTTGTTGTGCTATTGTGGCTGCTTCAAGGTCGTGAATCCTTTCAAAATATTTACCTTCGATGGTCATTTCAACTTAAGAGCCAGAGGTCACATAGCATCAGAGCCAGTGGATCAAGTGGATAAGGATACACTGTAATGTTTTCTTAAGCCTGCCTTTCTGTTGTATGACATTCAGCAGCAGCATTCATAGGATTTTTGATCATAGCTCACAGAGACACTCACCAAAGAGGACTTCCACAAGTCCTCTTGTGGAAAGTGGCAAGAATGCTAAGTGTGTTCGAAGTGATACAAAGTGTTTGAGGAGGTTAATGTCCATGCATCCTTTTAATTTATTTTCATTAATACATATTTACAGCACATAATGATTACATTTATCATGGGAAGTTGGTACATGTACACAGCACATCTTTTTTTTTTTATCCTCTAACCCTCCCCCTCCTTCTCTGCTCCCTCCAACTCTTAATTCCCCACTAATGTGCAAAAGCTCTATTCCAACATTTTCCCTTCAATTCTTTTTTTCACCCCTTTTCCCTCCCTTCCCTCCCCCTTCCATCTCTTGTTCCCCTATCCATTTGAAAAAATCTCCCTACTTCCTATTTATCTACCTTCTATTTTGTTCTCTCTATATATATTTTTTTCTATAAAGAGAAACCATGCAATATTTACGCTTATCTGCCATAAAGAAAGACAAACTTGAGGTATTTGTATGTAAATGGCTGCAACTTGAGACCATAATATTAAGTGAAATAAGTCAGATGCACAAACTTAAATATCATATGGTTTCTCATATAAGAAACTCAATATGTCTTGTACTGTGACATTTTTTAAATTTAAGCGTTCATAGTGTATTTTGGTCACCCCTTGTGTATCAGATCATCTGATTGTATGCCTTGAATACATGTAATTTTAAAAATTTTGCCTCATAAGCCTGGAAAAAGAAAAGATCACTCTGGCCTCTGTGTGGAGACTGGATTATAGTGATACAGAAGGAAGGGAGCTTTGCAAAAGCCTTTGCAGAGCTCTAAGTAGGACATGTAAGGGAGGAACAGGAAAAACGTAGAGGAATAAATATAATAAATAAACTGGAGTTGAGCTGCCTGGACTTCCTGATGGATTGGGGCTTGGGGAAGTGGAAGGCCAGAGTCCAACGCATGAGCCTTTGAGCAGATGAAGTGGCTGTTTGCTGAGATGAACATTTTCTTCATGTGCTTGATCAAGTGAAAGTAAATAATACCAACAGCAAAATCTAATCACTTTTGATTGCTTCTGATCTGTCACATATTAATTTAAGTACTTTGTTAACTGAATGCTCATAACACCCCTGTGAGATAGGTATTACCATTGTTAGGCTATAGTGTGACTAAGAACTCAAGTTACCAAAGTCACACAGCTAGTGAGCAGCCAAGCTGGGGTTGAGTTTTGTTGATTCAGAATTTCTGACCCCAGAGTCTGCTCCTAGCCCCAGGCATGCCACACTGCCTGCCTCTCCATATAACTCCACGATCGATCCCCCAGTCTATAGTCCCCACTCTAATCACTGCCTCCATAGGTGCATGGTGTTGGTATCAGGGGTTTCTATTGGTAGAGTGTTCGTGAAACCTGGAATACTCTCCAGGCTGGAGCAAATGCTGTCATCTCCAGAGATGTTCAGGAAGAGCCACTGAAATCAGAGGGCCACACATTCAACTTAAATGAGATTGCAATTCAACAAAGTAAGCAAATATTAAACCTGTGTTTACTGCATTTATGAAATGGGAGGAGAAATCTTGCTCTGCCTCATTTTATTCATTTGAAGAAATGCAAAGCATCATAAATTGTTTACTTGAGAGGAAGCCTTGTATCACAGTCAAAACTGCTATTTTCTTTTTAGTGTATGTTTGTGTTAAATAATAAATACATGGATCGTGGGGAATTGGTACAATTGCATCTTGATCCTTTTTACTTCCCCTTCTTCTCCCTGTCCTCTTGTCTTCCTCCATCCCCAGATCTGTAGTCAGATTCCTGAATTCAAATTCAAGTTTGCCACCTGTTACCTGAGTGACTTCAGAGTATTACTTAACCCCTTTATGTCCATTTCACCTATCAGTAAAGTGGAGATAATAACACTATGCCAGAGTCTCATTAGTTTCCCATCAAGCCCAATTCATTTTCCTTCTGTCCACAGAGCTCAATGTATTTCCCAACTTTTCTTGCAGTTTACAGAGACCAGATGGCTCTGGCCATTAGGAAAAGGGCAGAAGTGATAGATGAAGCCTTCAGATCTGGTCCACACAAATCTTCCAAGTGACACTCTACAGTCTTTCTTC
This sequence comes from Heterocephalus glaber, assembly GCF_053883595.1. Classification (NCBI taxonomy): domain Eukaryota; kingdom Metazoa; phylum Chordata; class Mammalia; order Rodentia; family Bathyergidae; genus Heterocephalus; species Heterocephalus glaber. The sequence continues at coordinate 13,321,394 of NW_028258297.1, read as the reverse complement.
CTTGTCTGCTGAATTGATACAGAGGATCTAGCAGTGGACCCCAAGGCCCCAATGACAGGGAGCCACAGACCTGCAGGAGTGTGAATCTCATATGACCATGTGGAAGGCCTGCTGTCAAATGAGATCATTCACTTTGAACTGCTTAAACCAGAAGGAAATGCTCACTGTGTTAGATCAGAGCAAGCTGGGCATCTGTATATTAGAGCAGCTTTGTTGTTTATCCTCACTAGTATCCCAACTACCTCATAATGTTATTAAAGTAAATTAAATTTTCTATAAAATATCTGGGTAAATATGCTCTCAGAACATAGAATAAAAAGTATTTCCATGCTTCTCCATTTCCAAATTCTCTGTTACAATGAGAGTATAATGTAGACCTCATCAGAAAAAAGTTTTCCATGTAAGACATCTTCTTGTGACTGACAACATGACCTAGTTGTATACAAAAATGGGTATAAATAGATTATATAAAATAAGCAGAACAGTAAGAGATGAGCAAACAAGAACTAAGGGAGCTTAAAAGGCTGTTGCCTTAGTCCATTTGTTCTGACTATTCCTGAGGCTGGGGAATCTATAAACAGCAGAAATTTATTTCTCACAGTTCTGGAGACTGGAAGTCTGAGATCAAGAAGAATGCTGGTTCAGTGTGCGGTGAGGGCCTGGTCTCTGCTTACAAAATGACAGTTTGTTGCATCCTTTCCAGGGAACCAATGCCATGTCTTCAAGTGGTGGAAGGGGAGGAAAAGTAACAAGGCCTCCTAATTCCCCTAAGCCCTTTTACAAAGCTGCTAATTCCATTCATGCAGGCTCCACTCCCATGGTAATCACCTAGCAAAGGCCCTAACTCAGAACTACCTCAGTGATTAAGTTTCAAGTTAAAAAATTTGAGGGGGACACATTCAACTGTGATCCAAAGGCCTCTCTCATCTCTCCCAGGGTCTCCAGTCATGGCTACACAATTTGTGTGGTGATCTTCCCAACAAGATTGCACAGTCACGCTGAACACTCAAGTCAGTGGGTTTATTATGACCCAGTATTTTTCTTTTGGGTCCATGTAGGCTTAGCAGGAGGACACTGTGCCTCCTATACCAAGGAGACAGGAGAAAACCTGAAAAGTTGGAAAACTGATTATATCATACAGAATCAAAGACGTATGTTTAGAAATTGAAATGATTCTGGAGGGATGTTTAGATTTTCCTTTAACTATCTTTTATTATTGCTGAAAACTCAAAGTCCCAGAAAAACTTTAGAGATTCAAGAGAACATTCAGCAGGAAATCAAAGTTCTATCTAAAAGAAGTATTTCAAACAAAAAGAAATGTTATGTCAATGAATAGATCACTTGTATATTTACTTATTTCTACCCACACTACAAGTTTTCTTTGTACTTCTTTTGGCAAATAAATCTGCTGACACTTGATTTTAATTTTCTTCCAGTTCACCTTCAGGCTTTTAAAATGTATTCTGTCATCATCATTCACCATCTTGTATCTTTCAACAATATCACAAATCTTATTTTATGATAGAGCAATGTCATAGATATATTGCTTGGGTGGCATAGGGAACACTTCATAGGTATCTAAAAAGGCCTTATAGATAAATAAGCCTATCAGTTCAAAGATATTCAGGTACTCACAGAAAGCTCTCGTCATAGGAAATTTTCCAACATACCAAAATGCGTCTGAAGTAGGAGGCACCAGCAGAAGATGCCAACTTTAATCCCAGAGAACTGTGAACATTCAGAGAAGCACAATCCAGACAGGATGTCCAATGTTTATGTACATAACTCTACATCCTTAAAGAGGAGGTAAGTTTATAAACACCAGAACATTAAAATTTCTTCTCCTTCCTCTTAATAAGGCCCCCACACTCCTGGAAACCCCTCACTTCCTTATCCCCAGGAGAACTGCTTATGCTTTCGTCTCATCCCACTGTCCAGATGTCTCTCTTTATAAAATTCATCATTTATTCCTAGAGCATCCCAGCAACAGAGATGCCTTGCCTACAGAACCCTGAACACGTTGTTCTCTTCAGCGCTCTTTGCTTTTCTGTCAAAAATCCATCTGCTTTGCTTTTCGCTTTTTTATCTTGTCCTCATTCCACCAGTTTTGAATCATAAGAGGAAAAAGAGTTGCCTGGAAATGGTGGAGCCTTCTTGCGTGTGCAGGGAGGAGTGGGGACTGAACTTTCCTTATCTGTTAATTACTTGTCCCATCACCCCTATTAAGTATACTGTCAGGCAAAATATGCCCTAAAATGTTACCTGTACAAGCTTTGTGGGAAATGGAAACAGTTCCTGACTTCTGGTAAATGATTCAAGAAAGTTCAACGCAATAGCACCATCTCTCAAAGGTTTCAGACAGGTGAGCTTTGGTAACATAAAAATGTCTCCTTCTGTCACCTGGCAAAAGAAGAATGGCTTGTTCTTCTACTGGGGCTAAATTAAAAGACGCAACTGATCTATCATATTTAGCGGCACTCTCATAATCCACAAAAGCTTCTGTGGCACTGATTAAAAGGGGAAAACATCATCTGTCTAGTAGAAAAGATCTGTAACTAAAACAAAAGTATTCTCACCCATGACTAAACATTTACTGTCAACAGTCTGTCTCTGTGTGCCTAGAAAAACAACTCTCTCTCTCTCTCTCTCTCTCTCTCTCTCTCTCTCTCTCTCTCCCCGCCCCCATCCTCTCAGGAACAATTATCCAGGAATAATTTTTTTCTTCTCCTTTAAGCTAATGCTTTACAAATGACCAACAGAATTAAATATGCCTCCCCCTGTAGGGGTGGTCCACAGGCCACTTCTGCTGCCTTCCAAAAGAAAAAAACAAAAGGATTATTCTCTTATTTCCCCGGTCCTTATTATGATGATTATACTGCCCATTATTTCCACAAATAGGTTCATTAATCCAAAATTAACCATCTAGGATCTTTACCCTAGGCCTCATTTCAGCAGAGGGCACAGGCCTGGTTTTTTCAAAAACTAGAATGGGTTCATCCCTACAAAGCCGCCATTTACAACAACACATTCTCTTCTTGGATTTCAAGTTTCTAAGTGAGATCCATGTGTTGGGTTACCTCAGGTTAGTTTTTTTCTTTCTAACAATATAAATAAAATACAGTTTGAACAATAAATAAAACATTTTTATTTCATTCCTAAGCTGTTAATGACCTCTAAAGAGAGAGATTCTAGCCTAAATATGTTGGTGTTTTTACTACTTAGGAAGGAAATTGTTATAATTTATAATTATAATTATTTTAGTTAAAATCTTTTTCTACATTGATGAAATGTTTTTCTTGTGGAATAAATTAGGAAACAGGAAAGATCACAAAACAATTTTATGAATATTGATCTAAATTTTCCAATCACCTAAGACAATATTCCAAGTCTATTAATTCCTCTTAATATAAGCCGTTCTTATATAAGTGCAACAATTATTTGTTACAGATGAAAGAGAAAAATGTAGCTATATATAATACTTTATATCAATCATTTCTGGATTAGGAATTTGTTACTGTATATGTAACCTATTTCATAACTATATAAAATTTCTCATTTATATGATCTTTTAAATCACACCATCTGATTTATTTTTTGCTTTTCAGAAGTGAGGGCTTTTATCCATTAATTTGTTATATATCACCTTAGTATGGTACAATTTTACCCACAGATGGTTAATATAATTTTCTGAAGGTAAGTCACAAATCAAATATGCTGCTCATATTGTAATGAAATATATGTAGAAATAAAATCAGACTGCCCCTCCAAGCCCATATTTGGAATGGAACAAACATCTCATTTGAAGAGTAGAGAGAGTCTGGAGCCTCACATTCACAGAAGAAGGAAATTTGGAAGCAATCCCAAAGGAAAAATGATAAATACATTCAATTATTGGGGAGTGGATCAGATGGGAGAGCAACTTCTCTTGTTTAGCTTAGAAAGAAAGGACTTGTTCACACATGGCTCCCCAGCATATAGAATGTATTACAAGGAGCAGGATAATTAGCTATTTTTCCATCTCTCTCACTCTCTCTGTATATTATGAAGAATAGATGCAAGGAAATATTCATAGAAAAGAATTTCATATAAATTGTTTTAAAATATATTGGCCAGAGGCTGAGTCAGGTTACACGTGTCACAAAGAAAGAAGGCAAAGCTAGGCCTATAGAAAATTATCAAATGAAGGGTTTTTTTTGTGTTTTTCATTGTTGATTGCCTCTTCACTAATTCAGTAACACAATTTTTCTATTCTGTAAGGCACTTGTTATATTTTTCCCTTCTTCATCAAATCTATCTCAATAAAATATCTGATAAACCACCTTTGTTATGGTATGTAACTTAAATTAGTAACACTATAAACACAATAAATATTCAACATAGCAACAATTTTTGGAGCTACCCAAGTATCTTTCTTACTTTGATAGAAACATACTTTATTTTTTGCCAATATCTAAAATCTTCAGGAACCAAGTAGCAAATTTTTATAGACAAGCATATTTATATTTGGAGAAAAGAAAGTTTTGAGTGAAAAGAACATAACCTTGGAGATATCAGTATATATATGATTATACATTTGTTTCCCCATCTATAAAAGGAATATTCTTTTTTAAATTTTTGATTTTACTTGTAGATGTTTGCAGTTCACGTAGCTTACAATCATCTTGGGGAATGGTTACAAGTACATATTACAGCATCTTTCTTTCTTTTTTTTTTAAATCCCCTTCCCCTTCCCACCTCCTCCTTCCTTCCTACTCCAGTTCCCCCATTCCATTTTTTATTTTTGTTGATATTATGTGCCTTGGCTCATGTTATAGCATGTAATGTTTACATGAATTGGGGTTATTAGGTTCCTGTACATGGCATATCTTTATTCTTATTTCCCCTTCCCTTCCTCCTCACCCCTCACCCTTGGACCATTCTCCTATTGCAATAGGTCAATCCCCTTGTCCCTTTTCATCCATTTTTTATTATTTTCTTTGTTCGCACTTTGCATCATTCAAATGAGAGCTACATTTAAGCTTGTGTATCTGGTTTATTTCATTCAACATTCTATTTTCCAGGTGCATCCATTTTCCTATAAATGTCTCAAATTTATCATTCTTTATAACCGAGCAGTATTCCATCATATATAGATACCACATTTTCTTTATCCGATTGTCTGTTGATGGATATACAGGCTGCTTCCGGGATTTAGCAATTATGAATTCTGCTGCTATAAACATTGGTATCTATGTATCGCTGTAGTATGATGACTTAAGCTCTTTGGGGAAGATACCTAGAGGGGAATAGCTGGGTTATACAGAATTTCTAATTTCAGTTCTTTAAGAAAACTCCATATTGATTTCAATAATGGTTGTACTAGTTTGCATTCCCACAAAAATTGAAAGTGTTCCTTTTTCACAACAGTCACACCTACATTTCTCATTGTTTGATTTCTTGATGATTACCATTCTTTCCAGAGTACAATGGAATCTTAGCAATGTTTTAATCTTTTAAACTTAGCATTTCCCTAATGGCCAGAGATGCTGAACTTTTTCCATATATTTGTTGACTATTTGTATTTCTTCCTCTGTGAAGTGTCTATTCATTTCTCTTGCCCATTTTTTTGGACTGGATCTTTAATTTTAGGTGGTTTAATTTTTTTTAGTTCCTTATATATTCTAGATATTAGTCCTCTCTCTAAAGAAAAGCTGGCAAAAAATTTTTTCCTATTCTGCAGATTGTGTCTTTACTCTACTGTTTGATTCCAGTACTTTGCCATTTTTATCACTATTGCTTTGTAGTCAGGTATTATTATGCCTCCTGCTTTGCTCTTATTGCTTATTATTAATGCTCTTATTAAAACTGTTTCTGCTATCCTGGGTCTCTTCTGGCTCCATGTGAATTTTAGGGTTGTTTTCTCTAAATCTGTAAAGTATGCTGTTGGTGTTTTGATTTGGTATAGCAGTTTTGGAAGTATGGCTATTTGGACAATATTTGTTCTGCCTATCCAAGGGCAGGGGACATCTTCCCATTTTCTGATGTCCTCTTCAATCTCCTTCAGAGTACTATAGTTTTCTCTGGAGGTTTTTCACTTCCTTGCTTAGGTTAATTCCTAGGTATTTCATTTTTCTTGAAGCTATTGTGAATGGTATTGTTTTCCTACTTTCATTCTCATTTCGTTCATTGTTGGTGTACACAAATACTACTCATTTTTGTGTGTTGATCTTGTATCCTGCTACTTTGCTGAAGTTGCTCATTAATTCTAAGAGTGTTTTGGTGGAATTCTACAGAAGGAGTATTCTTAGTCTCAGAAGAAATGATTAAATGAAAAGATGTGCATGATGTGTTGATTTTGTTGTTGCTGTTTTTTAAAAATCTTTACATCATTTTTTGGGTTCAGAAACACTTTGAAAGCATCTGAATTCTTTCTTTACAAAAAGATCAAAACTTTGGAGGGAAAAGAGAATGAGGCAATCATAGGTAGCTCTTTCTAACAAGCAAAGTAGAACTGTAACAAATGTACATTAATGAAAGAACGAATGAATGTCAGTGTGGCTATGTGATGAAATACTATATGGTGAAAATTAATGAATTATAATTAAATAACATAGATGACTCTCACAAATATAATACTGGATCAAGAAGCTCAGAGAAATATTCATATAATACAATCCATTAATATGAAAGTTTTAAAAACTAAAATATACTTTTTTAGAGTGCTTGAATATGTAGGTAAAAAAAAGAAACTAAATTCAGGATTGTAGTTACATTAGAGGGAAGGAAATGAGATGGGACTGGATAAAGACCCATAGGAGACCTCAAAGATACTTGTAATATAATTTACATTTCTTAAATACCTGACCAGTATACAAATGTCAATTTTATTGCTATTCTCAATATTTTACATAAATGTGAAATATTTTTGCTTGTTATTATATGCTTAATTTTCTTGAAGGTCCTGGTATCATAATTCTTACAGGGCATTATTTTTGGCTGGAAGTAGGTTTTGGGGGTCAAATATATATTAGTTTTTAGATGTTCTTCCTCTTGCCTTACTTTTAAGGTAGATACTTTACTCATGTCCACAAAGTAACCAGATTCCCAGTGTGTAAATTAGGATTCCAGTATCCTCTGGCTGAGTAGAGATGGAGTGAGAATTTGAAACAATGTTCCTCTGAGTCCAGAAAGTGGGCTTTTCCTTTTCTACCAGATGTTACCAAATATCCCACTCAGATTATCTCATTTAATCCTCTCAGTAGCTTATTCAGAAAGGCCTAGCTTTGTTTTTTAAAATGAGGAAATTCAGCAAGGCTAAATGACTTTCCCAAGTTCTTACCACCCAAATCTTTTGTCTTCTAAATGCAATGACTGGCCATCCAAGAATATCACCTTCCTCCCAGTGATACATCTTAGAGTAATCGGGGTGTAGAAGGGTAGGATTTAAGATTTAAATCAACTTCTAATATATTATAGAGCCACCAGCTATCTGATTCAAGTCTTCATCTTTTTAGTTTTCTTTCTTCTAATATAAATAACTAAAGTGACATTTACCAGGAATGATTTTATATGCTGATGGCGTCATAAGTGCTGACCAGCTTTCTTATTTCCCAGAATTGTAGTTCACATACCCTCTTTCTTAAAATGCAAAGTTCAAGCAGGAAGGTCAAATGAATTACTCAAAGTCAGGAGCAGTTGTGGCAGATTTGTACCTTCCAACACCAAAGTCCCTGCCCCTATCATCTAAAATTGATTTTCTTTGGCAGAGAAGGAAAATTCCTACTTATTTCTTCATGACTACCTCAACCTTTAGCTTATTTACTTTATTCCATGTGGCTTTCAGTACTTTCTTCTATCAGCCTTAAGGAATTGTTGATCTTTGATGGCCATAGAGTCAAGAATACAGAATGTACTCTTTCCACTCTCCACCCGGAATGCTATTTTGCTTCCACTTACACAGTAAGATGTTGCAAAGGTTGTGACTGCCGTGATGCTTATTTTTTGATCACTTATTTTTAACACAAAATAATTCATGTAAAATAAATAAATAAGCTCCATCCTGGCAGTGAGGTATAGTAATGGAATTATATTTTTCCCCCTCTGGGACATGGGTCACTTCAAGTCATTTAATGATAAGAAAGTAATATCGGTCGCTTCAAATCAGAAAATGATAAATCTTAAGATGTAGGAGATTTGAATCAGAAGTACTCTTTCATTGTGACTTAATTTATATCAATTTGGAAGAAGTGAAGGTCCCTGTCTTCACAGCTCTAAGATGCAGGAAGAGTATCTTATAGGGTGTGAGGTGTGGAGATGTATGAGATAGGAGAATCATAAAGGTCGTGAGAATTCTCTAACTGGGTGAAGGTGTAAGATTATAAAGCTCTGCTGGTCATCTGGTCAGTTCACTGACATGTGTGTAGATATGCAAACATGCAAATATCTATATGCAAGGAGTAGCTATAGACATTGACGTACACCTGCGAAAAATGCATCACAAGTCTTTCATCTTTAACACTGCAATCCAAATCTAAATGAAGATGTTTCTTGAGTTAGCATGGATTTTAGTATCTATAATGCATTTAAATGTCTGATATTAAGAAGCCTGAGATCTTCTACTAATGTTAAATAGCAAGAGTTCTGAGTGGGACTATGTACCAGGTGCTAAGAGCACTAGACAGCATTCTTTTATTTAGAGATTATAACCTTCATCAGAAATAAGTACTGCTACTATCCTTGTTTATTCAGCACAGGAATCTGAAGGTTGGAGAAGTTCAATCCCCAAGGTCACAGAGCTAGTGAGCAGTGGAATGAGGTTTAAATTCTGGTCCAGAATAAGGCATTGTGGTATATGCCTGTAACCGCAGCACTCTGGGAGGCTGAGACAAGAGGATCACAAATTTGAGCAAAGCCTGGGCAATTTAGCAAGTTAGCAAGATCCTGTTTCAAAATAAAAATTTTAAAAAGGAGCTGGCGATGTAGCTCAATGTGAGGGTCCTGGTTCAATCCCCAGTACAAAAAAAAAAAAAAAGCCAAAAACCAACCAAACAAACAAAAACAAAAAACCCTGGTGGTTGTGGCTTTTCTGCTGATGTTCTTCCCCTAGGTGTCAGGCCGCCCCACACCATACCGTCATTCTACATTAACACCCAACTTTCTGAATCTCCTGGTTGTCCTAAGGATTTTCTGCTTCCAATTGGAATAGCTTGTACTCCTTGTAGTTGCTAGGGAAGGAATAGAAAAAGGAGCAATCCTCCCTCTGAGAAATTACTTAGAAATTTCCCAGACCATGTCATGGAGATAGCTATGAAAATTAAGTGAGCCAGGAAGGAATGTTCTGGAAGAGAAGAGAATCAGGTAGATGTTCCAGACCCTAGTTATAGTCATTCTCCTTTAAGTATTCTCCAGCCCAAGAGGACACAGAACAAAAAGGTCAACCAAACAGATGTGGGGGCAAAGCCTACATGTGCTCGCTTTCTTCAGACACTACAACAGATATAAAAGGCAGCTTTCAAGTTCAAAAGAAATCATAAAAGTAGCCTGAGGGCCTGGGACCTATGGAGGGCACAGCTTCCTGGGTAGTAGTGTTAGGTTTTGAAAAGAGAGAATAAAGAGACAAGTTAATGAGGAAACTGAATGTCTTAGGCCTTATTCATTGTCTAATATTAATGTACTTCATCCTCACAAGGTGCTAAATGCCAGGAAGGAAAAGTCAGCCAGCATCTAGAACTACTGGGGTTTTTTTTTCCTGTTTATTCAATGCCTACTTCATAGCAGGTTGTATATAGTAATAATTCATTCATATTTTCAATTATATTTATTAATATTGATTGACAAAGGACCTACTATGTTGCTAACTACTGGAAGTATGGAAACGAATGAGCCAGATTCCCTACTGTCATGGAGTGCTGTAGTTTGAACCTTGAATGTTCCCAAAAGGCCAGTGTGGTATGATCAGCCTGTGGTGTGATTGAAAGATATTGGAGCCTTTAGGAGGTGGGGTCTAGTGGAAGGAAGGAAGCCCATTGGGTCCATGTCCTTGAAGGGGTTTGTAGGATGCTGCTGTATCTCTCTCTCTCTCTCTCTCTCTCTCTCTCTCTCTCTCCTTGGTTGGGATGTGAGCACTCATTCAAATACAAGCACACAATTTCACCATTAATTACTATCCTTGTGAGAGAACCAAAACAATGATGCTACCCAGCCTTGAACTTGAAACTCCAGAACCATGAATCAAAATAAGCCTCTTTGCTTCTTAAGTAGCCTACCTCAGATATTTTGTTACAGAGCTGTGAAGCCGACTAATATAGCACATTTCCTATGAAAGGGCTCTATGCTAGGTGGTTTCATGTACATTTTCCTGTCAATCCTTTGCAGGAACAAGAAAATCTACTAAAATATCTTACAGACACACAGACAAAATTTTAACAGAATAAATTTATTTTAGAAGCTTTACATCCATTCTCCATTCCTTTTCATATTTTTCTTTAAAGCAACAGTGTTTAAATGATTCAAACTTATTTCTTCCTCCATGATTTTCCCTCTTAATTTATTGTTCTTAAGAATTACTATACAAGGTTGTATTTAGGAGATAATTTAGACTATATTTTGTAGGTGATTCAAGGAATTTCTCCAGGGCAACTCAGATGATAGTTAATTATTGCCTTGCTGTCTGAATTCAGATTCCTATCCTCTTAAGTAAGAAGTGATTCTTGCTCTACACATACAATGGAAAACAGATCAAATTGAAGATCTCTGGTCAGAAGCAGCAGCAGCATTCCCTTTGGACCCATGCATGCATGTCTGAAGAGTTTTTAGTTTTAATGAGTGAAATTTTTATTTCACTGTATGTTTGGACATAGTTACTATCTTTTTACATAGCTCAGGCATACCACAGATTTTACAGTACAAATGTAATGCACAGTATTATGGATTATAGAAACAACTGCAATTATAAATCTGGAATGTTAAAACAAATCTAGAATGTTGTTGAGAAACAATCAGCTCTTGACAGAATAATTCCCAACTCTCTCCTTTAATGTTGAACCTTTCCACAGTATAGCTGACCTAAATTCTATGTTAGCAGATTTTCTCCTCAAATGGCATATTTTTAAGTGCTAGATGTAGATGCATTCAGGTTTAAGAGAATATGTCACAGTCAGTGCATAATTAAATAAGACAAAAGATATTTTTATTAATTTATTTAAATATTCAAGACATGGTGTCCGTCTAGGAAGAATTTACTACAACTTATTTAACAGGCAAATGAGTTATCAATAACTCATGCCAATGTTTTTCACCTTCAGATGATAAGCAGTAAGGGCAATAGTGAGGACTCTCTCATTCCAATAGACAAGAAGAAGAAATAATTCCAGGCTTTGCCTTATTTGTGGAAAACTGTCTGAGAGGGTCACAGGTAATGTTTCACAGCACAAATATAGAGAATAATCAGTTTCTGGACAGGAAGAGATGGACACAAAAAAGGATAAGATGAAGCAGAGAGACCGCTAATATTGTGTAGTTTGTAAGCCTCACTCATGGGTCATTCCAGAAGGACAAATCCTATGTCTGTCCTATGAGAGTATAAGGCTACCTACCATGAAAGGGAAAATCCACTTGTAAGCTACATTTCTAGGTGATGAGAAGTCCAGAAATGTTGGGTCCTGAAATTACTGTGGAACAGTCATAATTCTAGTATCTTTTCCCATAAATTGTACTAGAAGCATTTATCATGTCACTTTTTAAATCCAAACAAAAAATGCATATTAGTTATGGAGTAAAAACTGTCTAGGATACAACATAAGAGTTTCAGCTGCAACTCTCCATAGAAGTGATATATGCAAGCTTTCAAATACATACAGGATGCTAGGAGACTATTATCAGCAGGAAATGGTTTTAACCTATTTTTACTGGGTCAGGTTGAGATTCATTATGGTCTCTTGCTCATCCTTTTTGTGGGACTGGTGTGAGGTATAGGGCTTAATTGAGAAAATCATATATTATACAAGCTTCTATGAGCCAAGCTCCTCTCACAGGCTCCAACAGAGTATAATTTGTTGGTAGGCTGTTAAATACACTTTTAACGAGGCAAATTCATTATTAGCATAAGTCTATATGGAATGTCTAATATAAGGATGTCTTTACAAAGAAAATAGATTGGACTATGTCAGCAGATTGAGATCTAAACCTGCTATTTCTGCTCTTTATTAGCTCCATGATCTTTTTAAAATTGTTCTAGGCTCAATTTTAACTACAAATTCAGTTCATGGTATTGATCTCACATGGTGGTTGAATTAGTAGGAAGTACACATAGTGCCCCGAACACAGAGATCCTTGATAAGGGTTATAGTTTCCACTCTTTTTGAAAGTCTACTTCTCATAACATTTCTAAATATAGTTAACTTCAGGAAACAAAGGGCAATGACCCTAAGAGAAGGGAAACAAGGTGAGCCCTCTGATTACTACAGCCCATTGCTTAGAGAACATTTCTTGACCATAGCAGATGGAAGAACCTAGGCAGGATCTGGCAATCACCCAAGGCAAGGAGACAGAACTGGGTGCCTAGGGAGGTCAAGGTGGACATGGTACTAAGAGCATAGTATGGGAAAGGAGAGAGCTGCTCAGAGACAGAACTCGAAAATAATAGAAGGTCTCCAACAAGTCATCAGTGGAGTACTGACTGACTATGTGAGAAAATTATCCAAGGCTGGGTAAAGATTCACTAGAATTTATTAGGGGAACAATGTCCAATGCTCACAATGGCACAAGAACAGTGCTTAATCTCAACAGCCAATATGGAAAACTGCATCAGTCACAGGGTATCAGTTAGAATACTAACAAGGGTTTTGCCTCAGTAGTGAAGAGAATAATTAACCCTAGGTTAAGCACTGCTCTGGTCCAGACTTAAAAAGTTTATAGGTAAGATCCAAAAGAATCAACTGTTTTCAAATAACTTAACCATGTCCCAGAACTAAGCTCAAGAATAATTAAAGGAACAAAAAATTCTCAGCACACAAGAAGCCAAACTGTAGACTGTACAGAACCCAATGAAAACATCACCAGGAATACAAAGGAAAATCAAATGTATAATGAGAAGAAAAGTGAATCAAAACTGATCCAGAAATGACATGGTTGACAGAAACAATAGAGGGCATTAAATCAGTTATCATAATCATATCCCATGTTTTCAAAAAGCTAGCAGAAAGACTGGACATATTAGAGATACAAAAGATGTAAAACAGAAGATTGAGCTTTTAGAGATAAGCCTGTAATATTGAGATTAAAAATATACTGAATGAAATTAAGAGCAGATTGGAAATTTCAGAACATAAGATTAGTGATCTTGAAAAAACTATCCAAAATGAAATACAAAGAGAAAAAGAAAACCATTAGTGGACTATGGGGCAATTTCAAGAAGCCAGATTGGAGTCCCACTGAAGTGAGGGAAATAAGGGAAAATATTTGAAGAAATAATAAAGTTTTAAAATTTGATAAAAATTGGAAGCATAAATTTAAATGCAACAAATTCCTATCATAATTAATGAAAATTATACCAAGACAGATCATAAGTCAGATTCACAAAGCTAAAACAAAGAATAAAAGTTTTAAAGCCATTTGAGGATGGGGATGTTACATACAGATGAATAAAGGCAAGAATGACAGCAGATTTCTCATTGAAATGATGCAAACTAGAAGGTAGTGAAACAACATCTTTAAAATTCTCAAAGAAAACATTTATCAACCAAGAAGTTGTTACCAGTGAAAATATCTTTTAGAAACAAAGATGAAATAAATAATTTTCAGCAAGACAAGAAAAAGAACAACCAGACAACTTAACTATCAAATACATTAGAAAAACATCTTTCAAGAAGAATGAAACATTTGATAAAAATTTGGACCTACAAGAAAAAACAATAAAGAACACTAGAAATGGTAACTATCTTGGTAAGTTCAAATAATTATTCTTATTATTTAAGTATCTTTAAAAGTTAACAGCCAAAAACAAAAATATTAAAATATATCATGGAGTCTGTATCTACCCAGAATTAAACATTTGACAACAAAAACACAAAGAGTGGGAAAAGAGAAATAGAAATGTGTTTTGTAGTAATCTTATAATCAACTTGAAGTAATATAACAGTACTTAAAGTTAGAATGTGACAAATTACTAACTTATATGGTAATTACTAAACTAAAACTAAAAATTATAGCTGATATATTTTAAAAGGAGATGAAATAGAATCTTAGAAAATAATCTAAAAATATTAGAAAAAGAGAAAATGGAACACAGTGATAAATAGAAAATAAACAGCAAGATGATAGATTAAAACAATCACATTGAATATAAGGAATAGGTGCACACCAATTAAAAGTAGAGCTTTGTAGATTAGAAAAAGCAGGCCAACTATATACTTTATTAGAAAGCTACATATAAATTCAAAGTAAGGGATACAAACAGATATGATGGGCTAATATGAATAAAAAGGAAGCTGGTGTGGCTCCATTCATATTTGAGCAAACAACCTGATCAGGGATAAAGAAAACTATTTTATAATGATAAAGGGTCTCAATTCATCAGGAGAATAAAACAAACCTAAAACTCAAGACAAATAATAATAGATCTTCAAAATATATGAAGCAAAATAGAACTACAAAATATAGATATATCCACAAGTACAGTAGAATATTATTGTTTAACTCTAATGGTGTTTTGTGTGATGTTCAGCTGGTCAATTGATTTTTGACAAATATGCAAAAGCAGTTCAGTAGGAAAAGGAGAGAATTTTCAACAAATGATACTGGAACAATAGGATATTCATGTACTAAATAAAATAAAAGCTCTAATCCATTCCCCACACAACATACACAAAACCAAAAGGACAACCCACAAAAGAAACAAAAATTTACAAATCAAAAATAAGAGTTTTTGCTCTTTGAAAGACATTGTTAAAACAATGAAAAGGTAAATCACCAATTAGGTGGCAATGTCGTCACATCATATATCTGGCAAACAACGTGTATACTAAATATACAACAAACTCTAATCCCAGTAATAAGGAAACCACCTGATATTCTACAGATTGATAAAAATTTGAACAAGCACTAGTAAAAGAAGAAACATAAGTGTCAAATAAGCACAGAAAAAGAAGTGCAGTATCATTAACACAAAGAAATCCAAATTTAAGAAGCAATGAGATACTACTACTAAACTAGTAAAATGCTCATGGCCATGTTTATAGCAGCACAACTCATAACAGCTCAATCATGAAAGCAGCCTACATGCCCATCAATTGAATTGATAAAAGAATTGTGGTGTAAATACACAATGGAGTAGTACCTACCAATAAATACAGAAAATTTGAGTCATTTGTAGGAAAATGTATACACCTTGAGAACATACTGCTAAGGGAAATATATCAGACACAGATTAACTATCACATGCTTTTTCTTATATGAGAAACCCACAATATAAATAATTTAAAGAATAAAATAAAAAATAGATGTAGTAAACAGGAAAGTAGACTTTGTGGAGGTAGAAAGGAGAGGGGGAGGCAAAGGGGAAATAAAAAGGATTATGATGTGATTGATATATATATATACTAATTTCCCCAGATGAACTCATTATTATGTATTGCAAACACATACTAATAAAAAAACTAGCAAAATGGCTAAAATTAACAAGCTTGAGCATACCAAGAATTGATAAGAATGTGGAAAACTATATCTGCTTTTAAAGTTACAACATGATTCAATAAATTTGGAAAGCAATCCTAAGTTTCTTCAGAAGTTACACACACACACACACACATACACACACACACCTGCCATATAATTCAGGTATTCTACTTCTATGTCTTTACCAAAGAGAAAGCGAAGTCTATGTGTATATCAACAACACACACATCCACATGTACTTAGTAGCTTCATTGAAACAGCCAAATACTACAGCTAATCTAAATATTCATTAGCGTGTCAAAAGATCAACAAATAGTAGTAGCACTATAAAATGGAATCTACAAAGCAATAAAATAGAATGAATTATACACTGCAATTTCACAATAAACATACTGTGTGAAAGAAGCCACAATATAGAAAGAATATACTATATGTTAGGGCCTTAAAACAAATTACATAGACTAACTGAATGGCTTAAAAAACAAACTTTTATTTCCTACAATTCTGAAGCTTAAGATTAAGACACACACAGATCCAGATCCAGTGTCTAGGGAGGGTCCACTTATTAGTCTGCAGATGTCTGTTTTCATGCCGTGTCTTCACATGGCAGAGACTATATCAGAGAGAGCAAGTGTTCTGTCTCTTGTTAAGGTACTGACTTCATTACTAACCACCTAATTACTTCTTAAAAGTGTCCTTCTTCTTTATTCCATCACACTGGGAGTTAGAGTGTCAATATATGAATTTGGGGAAGACACGTTAAGCCCATAACATATCATATAATCCCATTTATATAAAAACCTAGGAACTGTAATCAAATCTATAATGGTAGAAAATCAACCAGAAGTTGTCCAGGAATGAGACTGGGACCTAACCCTAACCCCAAATTACAAGGGGATATAAAGAAACAGGGGAGGTTGATGGATGTGTTCATGTATATATTGACTGAGATGATAGTTTTACAGATGTACAATAGCCAAGTCTTAAGTTGTACACTTTTAAATGTGATTTATTGTACACTAATTTCACTTCAATAAAGCTATAAAACAGTCCAATCTATTTCAAATAAAACTCTTCATATTTATATTCTCAACACTTCCCTAAGTAAAGTCCTTAGAACTAATGTCCTAAGGATTTTAAGAGGTTTTACTCAAAAAGGGGATTCCCTGGCTTAGTAATTAAAATAGTCTGGCTAATCACAGCCAATCAATTTCTTTTGGGAAGGACTGCTGAGAAATTTTAATATATGAATTTCCAGTAGAGAATATCATACAGTATTTACCTAATCAGTTTGACAACAGAAACTTTCTTTCATGTCGATTTTGTAGGATTAACATTCCTTGGACTTTTAATTTGAAAAATGCTAGCATAAAGATGTTGGGTTGATTTCACAGTAAGTACAACTGCCATAATAAGAATTTTGAATTGTCTTCTTGTGAACTATTACAAGTTTATGATTAGCAACAGAGATGTAGCACAGTGGTAGAGCAGCATGCACAAAGTCCTGGGTTTGTTCCTCAGCACTACACACACACACACACACAATTATAATTAGACAGTATGACCACCAAAATTCAGGTAACAAAGCAATGTTTAGGAAGACAAAAAATGTTTGTAAAATTAATAGCTGGTTGCTTTCCAGTGAATGTTTCCCAGTGAATAGGATTTTTAAAAAATTATTAGAGTTGTTTGAGAACTTCTTTGTTTACAAAAAAAAATGAATGGAAAGTACAGAATTCTTCTATTCTCTTCACTCCTCCAATTTCTTCTACTTGTTAATTTACATGAATTAATGTGTTATATTTGTTATAATTGATAAGAACATTATTACTAACAAGTTTATAGATTACATTAGGTTTCTCTCTTTGTGTTGTAAATCCTAGGGGTTGTTAAAAGTGTATAGTTATACAGATTCATTATAATAGCATTATACAGAACAGTTTCATTGCTGTAAAACTTCCACATTCCACCTTTTTATCTCTCCCTCTCTCTCAGCCACTGACCTTTTTCACTTTCTCTGTAGTTTCCCCTTTCATAGAACGTCATATAGTTGGAATCATACAGTATGCAAATTTTTCAGATTGGCTTCATTTATCAATACATATTTCATGTTCCTCCATGTCTTTTCATGGCTTGTTAGCTTGTTTTTTAGTTGCTGAATAATATTTCATTGTTCATTTATCTATTCATCTATTGAGTGATATCGGTGCCTACCAACTTTTGGCAATATGAATAAATCTATCACCATTTACTATGTGCAGGTTTTTGTGTGGACATAAGTTTTCAACTCATTTGGGTAAATACCAATATCCATATTTATAATGGCACAACTCACAATAGCTAAATCTTGGAAGTGACCCAAATGTCCATCAACAGATTAATGGAAAGAGAAAATAAAGAAGAATAAATTTGAGTCATTTGTAGGAAAATGGATGCTCCTTGAAACCATAATGCTAAGCAAAATAAATCAGACACAGAAGGTTAAATATCACATGGTTTCTCTTATATGAGAAACCCAAAGTATAAACAATTTAAAGAGCAAAATAAAAGATGATAGGAAACAGGGAGGTGGACTTCTTGAAGGTGGGGAAGGGATCTAGGGATGGAGGGAGAGAGGAAGGAAAGGAGAGGAAGAGGACAAAGATGTGATATGTTTATGTACCAACACCCTACAATGAATATATTCACTACGTATTACAAGTAGGTTCTAATAATTTTTTTAAAAAAGAATATCTTTAGTTTGTTAAGAAACTACCAAACTGTCTTTCCAAGTGGCTGCACCATGTTTTCATTCCCATCAGCCATGAATGAGTTTCACATCCACGCCAGCACTTGGTGTGGTCAGTGTGCTAGATTTTATTGATTCTAATAGGGTGTTCTGGCATTTCCTCCTTGTTTTAATTTGTAATTCCCTAATAACATTTAATGTTCAGCATCTTTTTACTAGCTTTTTTGTCATCTGAATATCTTCCTTTGACAAGCCAGTTGATATTTTGCCTAATTTTTAATTTGGTTATTATCTCATTGTTGCATTTTAAGAGTGCTTTGTGTATTTCATCTATTAGTCCTTTATCAGATATGTGTTTGGTAAATATTTCCTCCCAGTCTTGGCTTGTCTTCTCAGTGTTTTTTGTTTTTTTTTTTTACTGTTTTTTTTTTTTCAGAGCCAAAGTTTTTAATTTAAATGAAATTCAACAATTTATCTCTTTTGTGGGTTTTTTGTGTGGTATCTAAAAAGTCCCTGTCAAATCAGGTCACCTAGACTTTTTTTCTCCGTTATATTTAAGGAGTCTTTTGTTTTACATTTGACATTTAGGTCTAATAATCCACTTCTAGTTCATTTTTGTGAACAATGTAACACATGTATAAACATTCATCTCTTTCTATGTAGATGTCCAATTATAAATACCACTGTGAAAAGAAACCACATATTGAAAAGATTGGGCTTTTCTCATTGAATGCCTTTACTCCTTTGTCCAAAGATCAGTTGACTATAAATGTCTGGGTCTATTTCTGGGTGTATTCTGTTCCATTCTTTTTTTTTTTCTTTTGGTACCGGGGATCAAACTTGGGTCCTTGCGCTTGCACAGCAGGTGGTGAAACCACTGAGCTAAATCCCAGGCCCTCCATTAATTTCTTTTTCTCTTCATTCACTGACCCACACTGTCTTGACTACTGTAGCTTTGGAGTAACCCTTGAAGTCAGTGGTGTCATTCCTCTGAATTTTTCTTCTGTATTTCGTTAGCCATTCTGGGTCTTTTGTGTTTCCATATACACATTAGAAAAAGCTTATTGATATCCACAAAATAATTTTGACTGGGATTGCATTACACCTAAACATCAGGCTGGAAAGACCAAACATCTTGACAATATGGAGGGTCAAATATAAGCTCTTTCAATAAATTAATAAAAGTAAGTAGCATAACTTCCTCATTTTGGCATTTTTACTTAGTTTCATTCATTCTATTAAGACCTGTCCCAATATAGCCTCCTTTTCTCCCATCATTGCCCTCTTCGCACTTTAGCATATGATTTTTGCTCAGAATTTGTAAGCTAAATTAGATAAGTGAGAACATCAGGGATAAGATAGTGAAAATAGAATGAGGAAGGATATGAGCAAACACTGTGGAATGCATAATATGTGCTTCCTCATCTACACAAAGCCTTAGCATCTTATATAATTCCTTGTCAAGTTACTTAGTCAATGCTACTTGAACAAATGAATGAATGACTTAGAATGATAGCATTTTAGACATCTATCAGTAGGAGAGTCTATCGTGATATTAACAGATTCCTTGAATTAATCTTGACTCTAGAATATGTGTGCTCAGAGTATTGACAAATCCTTATACACCTAGTTCTTTTAGTAAAAAGCATATTACAGGTATTATACATTCCACTAAATAATTCAAATATTCCTTTTAGGCTAGAATATATCTGTCCTTATACATAATAACAAATAGGAATAATACATTCCACAAGGTACCATACTTTGTCAATATTCTTTAACATGAATCTATCAGTGACAAACCAGATGATATTTTTATGATGGCATTGCAATATGATATCTGTGGAGGTTCTGTGTCCCTGATATTGGATTTTCTTCTCATTCTAAAAATTCTGAAGAGATCTCTTTAAATTGTGTGATGATTTTCTCATTTTCACTATTTTTTTGGTAACATTTTGTAAATCCATTCTTTTCTGCTACTACCTATTAAGATTAGAGAGCCAGGCTAATGTTCTTACAAAAAATCTTGAAGAAAATTTCAATGCAAGGGAAGAAGGTACATAATAAAAGATGGCATTCAACCATTGCAAAAACGTGCCATCCTTTTAGTAAGCGCATATGTTGAGTTAATAACAATAATACTCTTTTAAAGATGTGCAGTGCTATCTATTTTCTAAGGCTCTTTCACAGATGTAATAGCACGTAATAGGCATGAAAAACCTGTGAAGGAGAACTCAAGCAATATGGCTAAGATCACAGAGTAAGTGACTGACAGTATCTCAAATCTAATTCTCCTAGTTCTTTTCAATATCTCTGGGCTTTCAAGTCATTTAGGTATCACAAAATCATGCATCTAGTAAAAAAGAACTATATTTCAAGGACCAAGAGGAGAATACTAATTTTGAGCCTTTCTTATTTTATCTCCTCTGGCAAAAATAAAAGTTACGTTTTCCTTTTCTTAGTTTGGTTGGCAACCAAACTTCTTGAAACTTCAAGTAGAAAAAGAAGACTTGTCCATCTTGTGCAACGAAATTCAGTAGGATTTGCTTTAACCATTTTGAGAAGTTGTGGTTTACATAAATAAGAATTCTGAGATCCATAAATAAGCATGTATTTTTCCTATACTATCTATTATCCTATGATCCTGAACTTGCACTGAGCTTCAAAACTGGATAGGATCATAGATCAATATTATTAGAAATCAAACGGCAAGAAATGAAATGAGCTGCTTCCCAACGCACATATATGTGCATGTGTTTGTATATGTGCAGAGATGTGACTATATAGTAGTATATTGTGTGTAAGGATAAGACTTCTGATAAATCTTTATATAACTATTTAAATACTATTTATATAACTATTTAAGTACTAAACATATTGTTGCATGTTCCATTAAACAATTCAAATATTCCTCCCAGACTACTATATACCTGTCCTTAAACATAGCAACCATTTTTAAACTATACTTTACCACAGAGTAGAAAAAAACCTAGATAGTTGTATACTAAGTATTTGTCAGATAAAAATGAACTCTAAAAATAAAATATTTAAATATTTTTTAAAAATAAAGTCATATCAGTGTTAATGCTTTGCGATTTATTTGACTTCTACTATTATCAAATTATGAAACAAAAACTATTGTTCTGACTGGATAAGGTACTACAATAACAGCACACTAGGTTTTAGAGAACTGGGTAGTAGTCATGGATCCATCTCTAATTGGCACTTTATGAGCAGGCATGATAGCTGAAATTTTTGCCTTTACATCCTCACTTGCAAGATAGCAGGGTGGGATGAAGGACTTTTTCATCTATGAACTTCTGTCACTATAATTAATTTCCAAGGTCTTCAAGCCAGTGATAGACCCTTGTCTTGTGCTGGAGAAGCTTCTTCACTGGAATATAGTACTGTCTCCTTCACACCATGGTAAAATTGTGAATTGCATGTGAAACAACATTCTGTGAAACACAGAATGTCAATCTAGCAGGTTAGATGCCAGTCAGGCAAATCTTAATTTTATATACAAGAAAATTAAGACTCACAAAGGGTAAGTAAAAGAATCTGTGTTTCCTTCTTACTATGGTTACTGCAAATGTTTAAATATCTTCACATGTGTGCAATTGGAAAACTCTGCCTAGAAATTTATAGTATTGTTGACTCTTTCACTGTAAGGAAATTCCACATCTTTCTTTTTGTTCATTGATTTCTATGTTATAAATTTTGTTAAGAAATATTTTCAAATAGCAAAACATCATATCGAACACCTGTATTGCACAAAACTTAGAAGATACTCTTTCCATACACTATCTCATTTCCTATAATTATAACAAAGCTGAGGTAGGAGGGATGTATGAAGTATCATTATTATTTTCTGCCTCTTCTAAGTATTTCTGGCAAACACAAATTATAAAATTAATGTCCCTTGACCTCAGAGAACAATGTCTTATATATAGAGAGAGAAGAGAATAATTCCTGAAACATCAAAGGAAATGGGCCTTCAAAATGTCCAGGATGGTTCTATGTAAGGCACAAAACCTCATAAAACCTGAATCATAAATGTGCTGAATCAGTTAAGATTTTTCTGGAAAATATTATTACCAATTCATATATCTATTTAGGAAGCATTATTGGAATGTCACTTGTTTATTATTTTGACACTAGAGTATTTCTTCAGTGTTTTATTGACATATACAGAGTAGTGCACAAATCACAAGCTTTCAGATGCATTAGTTTCACAAAGCAAATGGTTCACATACTCAGCACCCAAATCAAGAAACAGAACATTGCCAGCCTCCCAGAACCACCCTCTATGCCCTCTTCTGGATATCAGCACCCAGTGACATTCCGCTGCCTTCATTTGGCCTGTTTTTGCATTTTTGCTAAACAGAACCATAAAGAAAGTCTTTGTTTACCTCACTGTTCTGAGTTTCTGAGCTTCATCTCTAGTGCTGTGTGTTGTACTTTATGAGCAGGCATGACGGTACTCTCACTGTTGTGTAGTATTCAACTCTATAATTATATTTCTACTCTAATACCAAGCAGTTGTGGGCTGGGGATTTAGCTCAGTGGTGCCATGCCTGCCTTGCAAGTTCAAGGTCCTGAGTTTAATCCCCAGTACAGCCAAAAAAAAAAAAAAAAAAATCTAATATCGAGCAGTGGATAGTTTCTAGTTTCTGACTATTATGAATCATGCTGTTATGAACATTCTTATACACATTTTTAGAGAAAATATACATGCATGTTTTCCTTTGCTGTGTCATTGGCACATGTATGTTCAGCTTTAGTAGATAATAAATGAAAACCAGTTTTCTGAAATGGCTGTACCCATTTGTATTCCCAGCAGCAATATATGAGAGTTTGAGTTGTTCCACATTCTCACCAGTTCCTGGTATTATTACTAAATGACATCATCTTTATTTATATTGTATATTCATAATTTACAAAGAGTGACTTTGATACAATGACCTTAATATAACAAAAAATGAAAAAGTCTAATTAATCTTTGCAGGAAAGCTTAGATGCTAAATCTGTCCTGACTCAAAGAAATGTTTGAGAAAGATGCAAAGTATCTGGGTTTGTCCTAAGTATGCTGTTTGTATGAGATCATACTGAGTGGAGTGATTGTTTCAATGTGTTAGAATCAATCTAGGACTCTCAGCTGAAGATTTCTGATGGTGGTTTGAAAGATACACAAGTTCAGTAACATGAGAAAAATTTGGGTATTTTTGAAGGGGCTAGGGAGTAATTTCCCTCCAGTGGGTTTATAAAACCCAAGAAGAATTCATTTTTGAGATGTTTAAGGTTAAGATCTCAATATATATATATCTCATAATATGAAAACAAGTAGGGGATATTAGCCTACTGAACTATCAAATGTGGATAGCTTCACACCCAAAGGCACGGTTCTCCCCTTTTGCCTTTCCAACAGTGTAACTTCTAAGAGAAATCAATAAAACCAAAAGTACATTCACAGCTCAAGATATATTTTAGTTTATGGAAAAATTACAGTAATTATAGATCTTTTTTGGTAAATTTAGGAATAATGAAAATCTGTAGTTGATAAAAAAAACATTTCTCCCTCAACAGAGTGGAAAGTCCAGAGTTGCAAAACTCCAGTAGTGGTAGGAAAACTCACCCTTGTAAATCCTTTCTAACAAATTGACAGCACTAGTTTTCTCTCTTTCCTCACTACCGGCTGATCTCTGATCCTCTTGTATTTGGATTGTTACCAATATCAACTTTTCCCTCTCCTAACTACTGCTGATACATTTTTCTTTGGAAATACAATGCAGAGATAATGCCCTTGTATTTCACCATCTGGAAATCACTAAAGTTCTTAGTCATGAATCTTTTACTTAAAAAAATATTTGTGATACCTACATAGAAGAACCTCCAAAAAGACCCCAAGGGCAACAATATTTTCTACTCATTAATGTAATCTGATGAATAAAATTACTAATATAAAATTTACATGAAGTTTATAAAACAGCCCTCCCTCCACATGGCTAATTAGACACATCTAACTACATTTCCTCTAGTGGAAACATTGTAGGATATGTTACTTCTGGATGTCTTGGTAGTATGGAGATTCAGTGATCCCATTAAGAAAATCATTCTCCTCCCTGTGCTTAAATGAAATGACTCACATCTAATTACCTTTAGAATGGACTGTAAACTCCCAGTGGAGATGAAGCTTTCTCTCTATTAATCATTTCACAATATCCAATAAAATAATACACATAATCCTAGCACTCCAGAGGCTGAGACAGAAGGATCACTTCAAGTTCAAGGCCAGTTTGAATTACACAGTGAGACCCTGCATAAAAAAAAAAGAATATCCCTAGATCTTTATCCCTTATGACAGATGAGGGATTTGAGGATGAAATAAGGCAACTTGCCCATGAAAGGACTTGTGAAACCAACTTTGTCTGTGCCCTTTATCACCCTGCAAAGAAAAAGAATGAAAGAAAAAGAATACTATCATGAGCACCTCTGTTCATCAACAAAAGTCATTTTTTTCCATTGGCACCTCAATTATTAAGGAAAGTCCTTCAGTGAATTAGTCATCTTCCTGATCACATTACCACTATAATAGACTTTTTTCTTTTAATTCATCATATCAGGAAGAAGTTATATTCTGCAAAGAAAAGCATTGTTGAAAAAATAAACAGTATTGTTTTCTCTGTTAGAATTTTGCTACTATAAGGACTAAAGCCCAAAATGCAGATGGTAACCTAAATCCTTAACTTGATGACGCACATCATAGACTAGTAAGAAAGACTATCTTTGCATTCACCAAAACAATATTTAAAAATGTAGAATAGAGTTAATAAATTCCATGGATACAGGGGGAAAAGGCCTTATGCTATACACAATCACCATGATCCTCACATTTTAGTTTCACAACTGGAATTCAAACAAAGTTTTATAGAAGTTCAAAAAAGAAAGGGAAATGTTGGTTAAAAGTGGGTGTTCTTCACCTTTCTAGCACCATGCTTAGTACTCCTCTACAGTACTGTGCCCTCAGGCCCAGGTCTATCTAGAAGGGCAGTTAAAGACAGGCTTCTCCCATAAATTAGTTTGGGATCACAGCAGCTGAGGACTTTTGTTCCATGAACAAAGACTGGGTCAGCCTCAGCTGTCTCATCAAATAACACAATCAAGGTTATGTTATTTTACTGATTAATGACACTGCTTCCTATTTTCATCAAAGGCAGACATATGGAAGTGGAATTAAAGTACAAGATAAATTATTAGGCCCCCAAGTGGAAAAAAAATCCTGTTATTAGTAACTGCTAGAAATAGCTACGATTTATTGAACATTTCCTGTTGTCTAGGCATTGTGTTAGGGACTTTTCAAGAATTGTTTTAATACTCATCCGGGCTTGCATGGGCAAGTACTTCCCCCTTTCAGATGAGGACATTAAAACTTGAAATAGTGAGAATCTTGTTCAAACCCAATTAATCAGTAGCTTTTCAGAATTGCCACTGAAGGAGGTCAAAAGTGATATTCTTTTGCCATAGAACATTTCTTAAACTGTAGACTTTGAAACATTAATTTTATGGAATAATCAGATATATTATATTTGAAATAAAGATGTTTGCAAAAACACTGGATTAATAAAACTCTAAAATTTTTAATATCAGCTTTGTCAAAATGCACTGGTAATATACATCATCCCTAACAGAGGATGCTAGGGTCTGATCTAGCATTTTTCAAATCTGTTTTGTCACAGAATTCCTTTATCTCTGCTTTAACTAGAATCTCCAAGAACTGCACAGAATTTAGAAAAATTCATATGGTACTATTGCCTGGAAGTCTCCTTGAGTAAAGCCCTGTAAAAAGTGAGAATTCGTTAATAGAATCACAGAAAGGCTGGGGATGTAGCTTAATGGTAGAGTGCTTGCCTAGTATGTACAAGGTCCTGCATTCAGTCTGCAGTATCAGAATAAGAAGAAGAAGAAGAAGAAAGAGGAGGAGGAGGAGGAAGGGGAGAGGAGCAGTAGGAGGGGAGGGAGGGAGGAGGGGAGGGAGGGAGTAGAGGAGGAGGAGGAAATCAAAGAAACAGGGCAGCTCAAATCTCCAGGGGCTACTTGATTTCTCACATTCCCAACATGTTCCTGGTTTGTCTGTTGGTGAGTACTTGATTGAAGACCAGTTCACCCACACTATTCCTAAATATTACCAATTTCCACTTTCTAACTTATCTTCTTTCCTCTCCAAAGAGAACAGTGTTACCAAAGAATAATGCCACCTGAAAACAGTGGAACAAACCCTTCACTGCAACTGCATGGTCCTCGTATCCTACACTTGTTTACACTGTAGATGGTTTCAGGTTGTAGTTACTCAATTTCTGATGCAGGTAGGCATGAAAAATATGGGAGCAGGGAAAACTTTGATTAGGGAATTTTCATCCACACCCCAAGAGCATGCCAAAAGGACTCCCATTCAGTATCACAGTGTCCCAGAACCCCCACCCTTTGATATTTTTCATGTCCCTCTTAGTCTTTGGATTCGTGAAGAGGACTTATAGTGCAGTCTCGGGAGAATGAGTAGTAACACTCTCCACTTATGCAAGCACTCCCTTAACCTGCACTGTGATGCTTAGATGGCAGACTTCAAAAGCAAAGCCAATGTGAGCAATACCTTAGGGTCAAGGCAGGCTGTGTTTCAAAATGAACATGTTTTGCACTATGCCAATGCTAGCATCACCAGAAAAAAGATGACTATAGGCTCTCCTGTACCTCAAAAACTTTCTTGTGGTAAAATGTTGCTCTATAAATACATTCTAACAAAAAGTACTTTTCCTCTCTTTGACATGAGGTAATTGAAGGAAGAAAGCCATAAACAAAAGAGACATGATATGGAAATAACTGATACAGTTAGCTCTTTGAACATCTGAATCCTGTGAGCCTCTAAGCATAATTATTTAAAGACCCTAGAGGTCAGGGATTGTCTTAGTCATTTCTCCAGTCCGCATAGATTCCAACTCAGTGATCTTCACTTAATGGCCACTCAGAAAAGGTGAAATGAATAGATAAATTAGATTTTTCTGGTTGCTTGATTCAAAAGTAGAAAAACAGTTGCTTAAAAATACACTCTCGCCAATTTGAAATGACACCTTTTCTTAAATAAAATAAAGAAATATTTTATAAAATCCTGCATGACTGTTTAGTGCCTCAGAAATAAAATATTCCATTTAGGGTTTTTAAGTAGGAATTTATTTTAAAAATTACTTTGTGCCTTAATACAGAATCTGCCCAAACTATTCTATACCTATGTTCTCTTTAGGTATTTATTTTTATAAATGAGGAAAATACATTAAGTATACAGGGCTGGGGATTTAGCTCAGTGGGTTCACCGCCTGCTGCGCAAGCACAAGGACCTGAGTTTGATCCCCAGTACCAAAAAAAAAAGTATACATGTACATTGTAGCTCCAAATACAGCATACTTATGTGAGGATTTGAAAGGCATTTAAAATTAATATTAAATAGCATTTTTTTACTTAGGCGCCCATGACACTGCAAGTACAATTTGAGGCTGTGGGATTTTAGGCTAGCAACAAGTCCTTTCCCTCCTTACTAAACTCGGTAATTGGCCAGGCATGGTGGTACACATCTGTGATCCCAGCACTCAGGAGGCTAAGGGAAGAGGATCACTGCATGTTCCAGGTCAGCCAAAAATACATAGCGAGACTTTATGTCAAAAAAAAAAAATGAAAGATGAAAAGAAGGAAGTAAGGAAGGAAGGGAGGGAAGGAGGGAGGGAGGGAGGGAGGGAGAGAGGAGTTGAAACCCTGGGGGCTGCAGTAACAGGCACAAGTTATAGGAAATTTTAGGACCAGAACCAAATTTCTTGGTTTCCAGATCAGTTCCCAAGTTACCTCTTTCCAAACCTGAACTCCCAGCTTTCTGAGACCTAATCAGCTCCTCCCTTGTTAACCTGGGGAGTTCTTCCCAGTGGATGAATTAGCCCCATTAGAAATAGGGTTTTTCTTCTTAATTTCATTTTTGCTTTTGATTTTTTGTTTATTTATATTTTTTCCCCCTGAAAACACTTCATTTCTCACCATTCCTTTCTTGGATTCTTACCTTAATATTTTTTCCCTAGGGAAATAGAAACCTTTTTGTGTTAGCAATTAAGAGAGATTAGAGGACTACCTGGGAGCTCTGAAAGGAAGATCTCCTGATAACCACTTGTAGATAATGAACACAGTCATCATCGCTTTAACAGTGAATCAGTCCTTCAAGAATCTTATTTGAAGTCAACCAGATCTATTAGAGAATTTTTATAGGGTTAGCTAAATTACCTATAGGACACATCCCTTAATGTTTTTGCATAAAAAAATTTTCAAACAGGCAACCCCACAGAGTTAATCAAATTCGATTTTCTTGAAACAGAGAGCAATGAAGTTATAGGAAGAAGAAGAAAAAGGAGAAGGAGAAGGAGAAGAAGAAGAAAAAAAAACCACTTGCTCGAGAACCCAGAATCTGGCTAAAAGTATATCCTTAAAAACAGCTCACTTGGTGGCAATTTTAATAACATAGTAATTCACACAGAATGATAAGTTGGTGTATAATGAAAACAATGGGCTTAATGTACCCTTTATTCAGGCTTCCTTTATTTTATTTATATATTTAGTTTTATAATTTATTTTTGTCACATAATATATCAAGTATTTTATTGGAATTATTTTGGCCAGAATATAGATTGTCTTAAAATAATCAAAATAACAGTTTCTTCTTAGTAGAAAAAAAATACAATTTTTTTTTTTTAATTATAGCATCTCCTGGCACGAAAGAAGTTGGATCTATTTCTTCAGGGATATTTTCCAGTTCCTTAGGCTTTAAGTAATCAAGAGATGAAGAGAAAAGAGAAGTGCATGCCACTAATCTCCATGTCACATTGAGTCTGCATTATGGCCCTGGAGTCCCTCCCAGATGGGAAAGGAAGGGAAGACTGGCTGAGGCAATGGGACACATCTGTTCTGTGTCCAGTCACTTAATGTCAACAGCTGGGGCGGGACCCTGGTGATGAGCAGCTCATCAGCCAGGAGCCCTTGGGACAGTGCACCACTCAAGAATGGGTTCCAAGGGAGCAGGGCATGATCAACTCAACTCTCAGACTTCTGTTTTCTATTAGGTCTCCTTTTAGCAGGAGAAGTGATTTCCTACTGGTTGTGCATGTTCCAATTTATTACTTTATTTGCTAGATACTGAATTAAATGAGAAAATCCACTATAAGAATACACAGAAAGGTCACTTATCTCATCAAATTGTGTTCTTTTATAGCACTCTATCTAGAATTTCTCTAATAGTTACTTAGTGATTCTAGCATTTAGTTTCAGCAGGATATTTTAGTTGCATATTAGAGTATCCAGATATATTTCATAATGTTCATTTAATTTCTAGAAACTCCAGTATTTATGTCATATCCTTATGATATTTATTACTATTACTATATCTACTTTGACTTTTCTATTTAAAATACTACTTGTGTTTATGGTTAGCCACACATTTGAACTCATTTTGAGATCTCAAGGTCAGTATAGGATGTAGGGCTGGAGTCACCAGAACATGAAGATAACAGATTCTAACTTGCAGCTGGGCAGGCTTGTATGGACTTTTAGGCAGGGATCTTGCCCTCTCTAGACCTCTAAGGCCCCCTACTACTACCTTAGCAGCTCTGACCATCCTTGACCAAATCCTAAGCACCCAATATACTGCAGGTGCCAGTGTGTGGCACAGTATTTGGCAATATCTCAGATGAAAAGCAGCAAAGTACTGAGGAAGGTGGCTTTGAAGTGAGACAGACTCAGGTTTAAATCCTGCTCTGACACTTAATCTGTGAAGTAACCTTGAGCAAGTTATTTTACAGTTCTCTGCCTTCCTGAGATAAAATTAATCATATAGAGTCACAGTTGTGTTAATATGGCTGGCCATACAGAGTGATGGTTAAAGGTGTAGCTTCTAAGTTCCAATCCTGCTTTGACACCTTCTAGTTCTTCAACTATAGACATATCAACATAAATCACTCTAATTCTCAACTTCTTTGCTTACAACGTGAGGATATTATAATTGTAACTTCTTAGAGGGATTTTTAAAAATTAAAATTTAAAAATAAATGAAAACCAAGTTTCATAATATTTGGTACCTATTAAGCACTATATTAGCAATTTATCTTTTTAAAACTTATCTGAAGCCCCTAGAACTGGTTGGCATGCACCATCCCAGAACCCACTGTCTCTTTTGTAGCCCTATGGGAGCTTTGTAACCATCTGTGTCCCAACTAATATCATGAGACCACAGTTATGAGATTGAGAACTTCAAAGGTAGTGAAAGGAATTTCTATTTGTGAAATGTCTTGGAAAATATACTTTTTTGTTCAACTTTATAGGTCTTGTTTATTGAAGCCTTTAAAATTATTTCTATCATTGAAATATCTAACCCTTAAGCCATGGGTTCTGAAGAAAAAGCATGTTTCAGTCACTGTCTCTACCTAAACAACTACATTTATTTTTGACAAACAGTTGTAGCTGATGTAAACACTTAGAAATCAGGGTACTTTGAAAATGTTTTCTATTTTCATTAAACAGTGTTTATCCTAAAGGATATGCCTTTATATCTTCAGTGTTACTTTTGGAATGATACATATTTATGATATAATAGTATGCCACTTTTGGAACTTTCTTACATTTAAGTTTCTGAAAAATGTTATTTACATAATTTTTCCTCAAGCATTTGTATAATTCTCTAAAGTATTCTCTTTGATGATGTTATATATACATATTCCTTTCATCTTCTAATAGTAGATTTGTTTATCACCTCATTCAATCAGAATATTTTAGATGAATATTGAAATAATTATTGGCATTAAAAATCATGTAATCAACAGCTGGGTATAGTTGCAAATGATATACATATTTCATCAGTTTTTAAATGTGCTCATTCTTTACAGCAAATTTCATATAGATCTCTTTAAATCACTTTTGATACATAGTTTATAAATAAATATGGCTTAATTCTGCTACAGAAGGAAGCTTACTGTTAATTTCTAAACTTTGGAAATGTGGAAGACATTTTTATTTACTCTTAGTACATAATTTATATATTGCATGTGTGTATATAAATATATATATAAATACATATTTCAATTAGCACCATGGTATGTTATTAATATATTCTTCATATCATCTTCCTCTCTTGCATTTTCTAATTATCATCTCTTTCAAAACTCTCCCTTCTGCAACCATTACTATTAGTTATGAGAACAAAGAATTCTATGTTCTGTACTCTGCCTTCCTCCTATAGTCTCTCCATCTTCCCCAGCCTTCATCCCTACCCCAACATGCATGCACCCAAGCATGCACATACACACACACGCGCGCGCGTGCACACGTGCACGACACACATGCGCATGTTTACATGACTGTACTTCCTCTTGTCCGTGGTGTTACAATTTGGAGCTTAAACGTCCCCCTAAAGGCATTGTTGCCAGGCTGTGACACTATTGGGAGGTAATGGAAGCTTTGAAATGTGCACCCTAGTAGAAGGAAGTGAGGTCACTGAGTGTATACCCTTGAAAGGGATATGGGACCCTGATTCCTTCCTCTCTTTGTTTCCAGCATGAGGTAAAAAGCTTTGCCCCATCACACATTCCCCACCATGATGTAGTGCCTTACTACAGACCTGTAAGCAATAAGTCAACTGACCATGAACTGAAACCTCCAAAACCGTGAGCCAACACAAATCTTTCCTCCTTAGAAGTTTATTATTTCTGATATTTTGTCACACCATCAGAAAGCTAACACATGGCTGTGGTGAGGGCTGCCTTAGCTATATTTATAAATGTATATATGATTTTCTATTATGTTTGTATATAATAATAATGCATATATAATAAATTATTAAAATTAACTTACATATAAATATATCTGTGGGCATGTCTATAAAAATGAAATTTTACAATATATGACCATATACAATTTTGTATCCTTCTCTTTGGTCAAAGATAGTATTCCTTCCAGATCCAAATGCAATACAAGAGGAAGCTAACAGCTCTTTTTCCAGTGACTCCATAGCCTGAGAGCAAACAGATATTTCCTTTTTGTGTATAATATTTTCTGGAATGCAACAGAGCAGGGAAGGGGATGGAAATAAGAAAATAACACACACTCTCTTACATAATTCTTATTATGTGCATCTGCAACCTCCAAAGATGTTAGAATTGAATGGTTTTTCTCCACTGCATTTAGGTCTGGCCAAAAAAGTCAGGGTTAATAAATACAGGTTGTGAGGAAGTTAATCTCCTTTTAAACAGAAGAACAGAGATCATTCATACCTAGATCAGTACCTAGTGCATAAGAGGCACTCAAAAATATAGATTAAGTGGCTGAATAAATAAAGGAACATAGTGCAATATCGATTCAGGTAAAAATAAAAAGTGAAGAGGAAGCAATTTCTCTTCATTTTCAAATTCTTATGTATTCTGAAGACAGATAAGAGAGTTGGATAGCCTACAACTTGACAATCATGAACAAAGAAACCTGACAAGTTTTCCATTAGGAAATCAGAGTCATAATCTAGTTACAGAATTATAGGTATGGGATCAAATAAGAAGGTTTTGGAGAGGCCACTGACTAACTGTACGCTATTCCTCAA
This sequence comes from Heterocephalus glaber, assembly GCF_053883595.1. Classification (NCBI taxonomy): domain Eukaryota; kingdom Metazoa; phylum Chordata; class Mammalia; order Rodentia; family Bathyergidae; genus Heterocephalus; species Heterocephalus glaber. The sequence goes on along the minus strand of NW_028258297.1, from coordinate 13,288,353 downwards.
GCAGTAAGTTTTTGAACCAATGAAAACCTTGTGCTCATCATGGGGGCTCAGTCTATGGGGAATGTTCTAGGCTTAACAGGAAATGTATAAAAAATAGATCTCTTAATGAAAAAGACCAATATGATCCAACAAGTGTCCAATAAAACCATCTCCCAGTCATTCCCAATAAATGCCATTGGGGATTACTGCCACCTTTGATGAAAGTGTCATCCAGAAATCGAATCCTCTTCATAGACTTTTTAGAAGTAGGTAGCCACTTGGGACTGTCCAAATAACCAAGATCTTCTTTATAAAATGGAAATCCAGTGATTTTTCTGATCTTCCCTCACTCAGCATTCCTGAGACTTATGCATTTGCATACATCCCATGTAGTCTAATTCTAACTTGGTAATAAAAATATGGCACGATGAGATACACACCATGTTTCATGCATTTTAATATCCTAATATTTGTTAACTTGGAATGAAATATAAAATGCATCCAGTTTTAGCATGTTAGCAAGCTGAATGCCTTGACCATCTGTTCATTTCCAGCTTTTATGTGTCTCAGTCATTTTACTTCTGCTTTTAATTGTAACTGCCACTTTCATGCACATGGCACATATTCTGAGACTCTTTTTAATGCCACTTTCATTCTTCCTTCTGACCCTTGGGTCATCTAAAATGATGGCTTAATCTTGACTGCTTTTAAATATATATATTTTCTTCTTTCATAATGCAATTCTAGTTTCCTAATTTTATTTCTTGTGTTATTTTCACATTGGCTAACCAAGTCTGTAGTCTGTTCTCCAGAACTGTGTAATTCTTTCTCTTATGTCTTACTCCCTCCATTCCATCACAGCCAAAGCTTTCAATCACATTCTCTTATTGCACATTATAATTTTGCTTTCACATTGCCACCTACTCTGTTTAATTAAATAATTTGTTGACACATTCAGATTTCTGTTTACCCTAGCACAGGAATTCCAGCCAAGATAATTAAATCCAGGGCTTCAGGACCTGCCTATGGTAAAATGCTGAAGTAAGGAAATTTGTCTTTGATTTGGGCACCAGATTTATCAACTCAATTTTCTCTTTTCTGCTCCCTTTAGCTTCTCCTTCTTTCTTTCCACCATGTGAAGTGATCGTTGATTATTTTCCTCATTGTGTTTAAACCTAACTGCAAGTCTATTGTCTCTCTATAGTTTTAAAATATAGTAAAATTAACAAAATCTCAATACCACTATTCCTATTGAAATATGAATTAAAAAATTGTCAGTTCTTTAGGTCTTGAGTTAGTTCAATTCTGTTGGAGGAAAAAATACTAAGTGCTAATTGTGCATAAGGCACCATGACACGTATGAAGAGAAGTAAACACCAGTACCTATCACTTTATTTCGTAGATGATAAAATCAAGGCACAGAAAGATTAAATTACTTGCCAAAGTCATACAGTTAGTGTTAAATGTAACTTGAAACCACTAAGTTTGACTCTAGAGAGGCACTGTTCAAATGGACTTTCTATGATGATCAAAATGTTCCACATCCATTCTACCTATCACACCAGCCACTCAGTAGTCACATATGCCCATTAACATTTGAATCATAGCTATCTGCAGCTGATGAATTGAATTCTTCATTATAATTAATTTTAAACAATTGTAAAGTCATAGCTCCTGACCTACAGATCTTCTCCAAGTCACTACGGTCTGCTTCTCTATGGATCATAACAACAGTAAGATGGGAAAGAAGGGCAAGTCTGAGCAAAGGCAACTGTCGTGACCTTGCACAGAGATGTTGACAGTTGTGTAAGCTCCTCTAGAAAATACATCAATCCCTAAAAGAATAAAAGCTGTTAAGGTAGAAAATTTAGTCTGGACTTGAAATGTAAAGGGTGCCACCTCCTACCAGTAACTGCTCATCAAGGCATTTCCATCTAATAGCAGAAGCTCCAAGTTAACATCATCCTGTTTTACTTCTGATATTCATAAGAGAAAAGACAGTAAAGCTCTACAATTAGACCTTTAAGGGCCAGGGATTTAGCTCAGTGGTTTCACCGTCTGCTGCGCAAGTGCAAGGACCTGAGTTCGATCCCTGGTACCAAAAAAAAAAAAGATACAAAAGCCATTCTGTTATTAGTTTGATCCCTGGTACCAAAAAAATAAAAAAAAAAACCAAAAACCCACAAAGAAACCAAAAAAACAGACCTTAAGAGTAGACTTAAATACTATATTTTATTTTAAGCACTCTGAACTCCTAAAAATAAATACAAATTCCTGACATGGGCATAATAATATCAACAAAAATAATATCATTTATTGAAACTTTATAAGTCTAGCAAGCAATTTCAATACCTAATATATGAAGTTATTTTCTCCTTTCAAACACATGAAATGGTAATTACAGATTTAATTTAATTTAATAGTCTATGTGGTTTTTTCCTCTGTGAAAATCATCTTTCTCCTAAAATTGGCTCAAGAAAGCATATGTTGTCTGGGTGTGCAATTCCAATCTCTACACTTTGCTTCAGTTATCTTTCACCTGGCTTACTAACTAAAACTGGTTAGAAGACACTGAGAAGATTACTTGAGGCAACTCCACAAGTGCTGGTTTCCCTTTATAGTTATTCTTCTTTAGCACCACCAGATCAATCTACCTGTTACAGTTTCATCTGTGTCACTCAAAAATCCAAGAGTGCTGCTACAATTAGTCATAAATGCCCCAATCTGTCACAAGTAGCCTGATTCCAACAATCAGTAGAAATCTATTTAGTAGTGTGTGCCAATGTAGAATTTTCATTGCTGATGAAAATACAGTTACCCTAATCTGGTCATTTTACATCAATACATGTACTGGATTATCATACTGTACCCTATAAATATGTATAGATATCATACATAAATTTTAAAAAGAACCTCTATTGCTGTCGTGCTGACTCATCCATCACCCACTGGCATGGGCAGACCCTTCACTTGTGCTCTTCTCCTATCTGGAGTTCTCTCGTCCCCTCCACCTATCCAGTGGAGGGACAGCGTCTAGGTCAGGGCCATTTCTCCACAAAGCCCTCCTGACTATTCTAGTACCCCTACATCTCCATCACTACCGAGGGTCCCTGCCACACATTTTGATACTTAATCGAATGCCATGCTCTTATCAGGTCCTTTCATGCATGTATTTCTTGACTCTCCAATGAGACTACAAGGTACTTTAAAAAAGGAACACTCATTTTGGTCACTTCCAAAGTTATAAAATACTTGGTATGAGTTTGGTGATTAGAGATATTAGAAAGGGCATATGCAGTGAATAAGAGTCCATCTGTAGCCTCTAGTTCACTTTTCCTATACTCAACCATGATCTCTTCAGGGCAGGGCTCTTCACTATTTACTTTCGCACTTCCCTAACAATGTCTCCTCTGGCATCTTCAAATAGTGAATGCTCAGTAAGTATGTGTTAGATAATATTTATAGCAAAGAGTGTGTCAGGCATGGGACACAATGATGCTTGTGGATCATCTCATTTAACCTTCCCAGGTGCATATAGTGGGTGCACGATATCCACATTTCTTCTAGAGATCTAAGACTCTTATTCCCCTAACTCCCAGAAGGGCTGTTGGATATGATGCTTTCCAGGAATTTCCCTCAGCTGTTACCTAAGGTCATGCTTCCCTTCCTGACTGGCTGATATAAGGGATTAATGGCCTGTCCACTTGTCTCAAGATAGGCAACAATAAAGGGTCATTTTTAGCTTCTAGGCTCCACGTGGGACCAGCTGAGGCCTTTGAGGGCCTGCATTATAGTTCTGTTCTTCTCTCCAGGCTGTCCTGTTTCCTTTACTCTCACACATATATGGACACCACTACATCGACAATAATCCCTGTGTCCAAATCTCCATCTCAGAATCTAATTCTTGGAAACCAAGGTAAGATATTAGGTATTACTAGCCTTATTATCATGACAAAGATGAGGAAATGGAGACATAGAGCAGTGAAGTCATTTGATAAAATTTAAACAGACAGTGCAAGAGGGATGTAGCCCAGAGTGGATGATCCACTCCTGCACTCTCAATGTGCTGTGTTGCCTCCTCTCTGCAGCCTCCAAAGTGAATGTGTGCAACAGATTTATCACCTCTATGTTTCAGTGCCTTTCATTTGGGATTGTCAGTGCCTTTGGCCTTTTCCATGGAAAGGAAGCCAGAGTGGTCCAAATCTATGATATGTGATCAAGAGAACACAATAGGGTCCAGAACTTCTAAAGTGTCAGAGCTAATTCACCACTGGGATCCTCCATCACCCTTTGAACTCTCCTTTGGGATAACTAGGACTTTGCAAGGCATTATCTTGGAAACACCTTTTAAAAATTCAAGATTATTGGGCCGGGGATTTAGCTCAGTGGTTCCGCCGCCTGCCTTGCAAGCTCAAGGTCCCAAGTTCGATCCCCGGTACCAAAAAAATAAATAAATGCAAAAAAAATCAAGATTATTAAGCTATGGAAATGAAGATTGGAGTGAAAATATTTAAAGGGAATAAATCATTTGCTATTGAGGATGGCAATCAGCTGGTTTTTGTTTAATCCAACTGAACAGGAAATGACTGTAAATGTACTCATGCAGTGTCTAGGAAATACATGAGAAACAACTTCTGTTGATGAAAAAAATGGTAATTTTTAAGCACAGTTGCTATGGAATCTTTTCCTCTGAAGGAAAATAATGATACTCACAGAAGCCAATAAAATATTTGCAGGGTGTTATAACTTGTATCTAGATATACCCCCAAAGCCCCAGGCAGTCATAGGTGGTGCTTTTTGAAGGTAGCTGGATCTAGGGTGTGTGATGCTGGGATTAAGGGTGCAGTTCGTGGTTATTTAATTAATCCACTGATGGGGTGGGCATAGTTCTGGGTGTGGATGGCACCATCCAAAAGGCAGGTACCCTTACCCTGGAAGGGATAAAAGGGACAAACAGGCTTGCTGCTTGCTGCCTTCTGCCTGCCCTGCCATGCCATAGACTGTCTCTCCTCTACAGTGCCCCTGTACCGTGCCACCCTGCATTAAAGCCAGCCAACTGTAGACTAAACCCTCTACAAACTGTGAGCTGAAATAAACCTTTCCTCCTTTAACTTGTGGTGTTGGGTATTTTGTCTCAGCAATAAGAAAAGTAACTAAGACACAGGGTAATATAAAAATATAGAGAATATACTCTAAATTTTAGAAATCCTGCCTGTCTAGAAGCTCCTCCAGCTTCCTTAAATATGTAAAACAATTGCATCTGGAGGACGTGGAAAACTGGCTGGACTGACATCTTGGGTGGTTATGGAAGCCAAGGAATGGATCCATGACCTCTCAAGGATCCCTTAAAAAATCGATCTCTGTAACTGGTTTGGATTGAAAAGAATAGGGTGGGAAAACAGACAGACTTCTCTTTTCTTTTCTTTTTGGTTTCTTTCTGTCTTTTTTTAAAAAAATATTTCTTTGTGGTGTTAGGGATCAAACTCGTGCTGAAAAAGAGCTCTAACCTTGAGCTATATCTCTATTCCTAATGTCTCTATTTTAAAATCTATCCTGAGACTCTATAGTGTTTATGAGTAAGAAGAAAAAATTATAATCTAAAAGATGTTTGTGTCTTTAAAATGTAGTAATAGAAACAGAAATGAAGGATGGGAACCTTGAAAAATAGAAATGGTTCACAGCAAAATTCATAAGCTAAGTACTGTATTTTTCTGAATTTGTATGAGTATATGTGTGTGTATGTGTTCGTGTGTGTGTGTGTGTGAGAGAGAGAGAGACAAAGAGAGAGAGAGAAACTTTTCTTAAAATTATTTTTTCTAGCTTAACATTTTAACTCAAGATACATTCTACCACAACTCTGCAGTAGTTTGGACAAAATACAATCCTGACAGACAAGGAAAATGATTAAGGCCCTCTTAGTTAAGTACCTTCCAAAGGAGAGATTTAGGGAACTCTGACATCTAGATGAAACAATGCTTATATGCTTCAATATTTGTGCCCTTTTTGAATATATATAAATTTCTTTAATACTATGTCTTAGTTTTTCTTTAAAAATTTCAAAACATTAAAATAAATTCGTTTTTAGCTTTCAACACACAAATTCATTCACCAAATATTTGTTATCTCTTACATGCTCAGCACCATAATAAGAGGTAAGAAAATCTTCACTCTAGTTAAGGCTTACAAATGTAAACTCTAGGGAGGCCTTTTAACCTCTTTTGCTATCTGTGTTCAAATCTCCAAAATAAGATGAGATCATAGCTCTCAATTGCTTACAAGGCCAAGCAAAGTATATCAGTTATAGACTTGAAACAGAGATGTTTCATTTGCATATTAGCTCAAAACGCATATTCTTCACTTCCACAAAGCAACTTTTTCTCTGTTTTTAAACATAAATCCCTCTCAGATTATCTTCTATCTTCCTATTTCTGACAGTTAGGAATATTTTTCTTCAATTTAACTCTGCTATAAGAAAATAATACAAATTCCATAATCAATATCAGCATTTGTTGACCCCGAATTACCAATGAGGGGAGGCCAGGGATGGTGACAGCCTATGAACTCAGCCCCATCTCCAGGGAGCACTTGCTTCTCCAAACAGTGAAGACAGGAAATGAGCATCCATGAGCGGTAAGACAGGCCCAGTGATGCCTAGTATTCTAAATATTCGAGAGAACTCAACAAACAGATTTTTAAAAATTTGAAATACACTCACTTAAAAGTTTTGGCAACAAATTTTAAAAATGATAACAACACAACTTGGATTATTACTGTGGAGAGCAAATAACACAGATTCCGGGCCAGCTTCAGCCAGTTTGAAACTATGCGACTAGTTGGTCTCTGAAGTCTCTTTCTACTTACACAGTTTTATGATTTTCATTAGGAGATCCTGAGGTTTGGATCACAGTGGCACAAATCGAATTAAAATCACAGCTGCAAATGCCAGAAGAGAGTTTCAACATTACATACATGCAGAAAAACAAAATAGGTCCTAAGAGAAGGCGTTCATTATGTTTAATAAATGGTACCAAGAAGCTGGAAGGAAAATCATTAAATCTAAATCAGGAAATATATATGTTCAGATGCTGGTTATAAGTCTCTTGAGATCTATGGAATAAGATACATTTGATATCATTAATATTTATTGATAGTTGGATTCTTTCTCTGGAATGCAAAGATCACTTTGTTGTATTACTGATCAAATTTTTATATTATCAATACCCATGGTATCCAAAAAAAAGTGGAAGACGGGTCCTTGAGAGTACTCACTGGGCCACGTTATATTTATTACTGGTCCCACTGGCTGCACAGCCACATGATTCTCATCGTTATGTGCATCCATTACTGTGTCTTCTTAAGGTATCTCAAAGCCAGCCTTGGGACCGAGGTACAGAATTCACCTGTCCACGTGCCATTGATTAGTTGTGTGACCTTGCACAAGTTACTTAAATCCCCTGACTTATTTTTCACCTGCAAAATAGTAATTCTTGAGAGGATTGATCAAAACATTTTATATACAAAGCTGGAATAAGGCAGACACATTGAATAAATGTTGATTGAATAAAAGAGTGTGGATGAACAACTGGGTTTCTGAGAAGATTCTATAAAATCTGGAACAGGGTTTTTAAGGGGAATATACTAAGACACCAGGGGGACATGAGTGGTGAGAAAAGGCTGGAGTTAGATTTTGTGCTTCGGTATTTATATATAACCCAAAACTTATCTTATCTCTACAGTAGCCACCCTGTTAAAGTTTGAACTAACCCATGAAGGTATTAGATATATGAACATTTAATAATAAAAGAAACTTGGAAAAGACAAAGATGTTTTTCACATCTTCAGAAATGTCATCTTTTATTTATGCAGTTTGCTGTATCTTGGGTCATTACAAATGCCCAATTTAAAAATGACCCAATTTACTCTATCACATTATCAGTGTAGAAATCAAAGCATAACTGATTCAGCTAAGGAGTAGTAAGAGGGGAAATTCAGGTTGTGCCAAGAATTCAATCTAGTCTATGAAAATGTCAGGAATTGTCTCTCACAGCCACTCTGGCCTTATGAGACCCTTTCCATTGATACCACCATGAAATTACCCTACATGGCCAGTTTCTATGCTATCATGGTCTATTAAAGAAAAGTTAAAGCAAGACACAAGAATATTCATCAAAAGTAAAATTGAAGATTGGGAGAAAATTTTTGGCTTGTGGATCCTATCACTTTGTTTTGTTGTGTAAAGTGGGAATCCTTTCAAAATAAGCCATAATTTAAAACTTCCAATATTCTAAGCTAATGTTGCTATTTGGGACTTGATTGTTTTCTTTGGGTAGATGCCATTCCAGCACTGAATTTGACTTTTCTAAGATGTGCATCTAACCTTCAGCCCACTTTGCAATCTCCCTAAGCTAAAAGATGGTGTACAGATTGCTTGAGCTGTAGACTAACAGCTATGTTTTCTCTGGCAATACAAACACTTTGAATATACGTCTTGGCAGTTGAAATGCTAGCCTGCAAACTCAGCACTGAAGTTCTTTGAGAACTTATCAATTTGCGTTTAGAGAATTTTCAAATGGAAAAATGAAGTTATTCAGGTTTTTTCAAGCAATTCCAAATTCCAAATTGTGTCAAGGGTAAAATGTTTCTGTGTTTGAATTACCTAATGCAGAAGAGGACAATATAAGGCTACCCAAGGAACAAATTATAGGGTTTTAAAAATTTGCTATTATAATTCTATAACTTTACGCAATAGCATGTGGTTCTTTTTTGTCCCTAAAGGAAACTAAACATGGTTTTCATAATAAACTTGTGAGGCCCAGAGAATTAGAAATTCAAATAGTTACCATAAAGAAAGAATGTTTTGTTTTATGTGTCCCCACATTTGGGAAGCCAATTCTCTGTTGAGTTTTATCAGTGGCATGCTCAATGCGTTGTTCTGCGTTGCCATGGGTAGTCGTGATTTGGGCACTTTCTTCAGTACTGTAAATAACTTAGACTTAAGAGTCTGAAGCTGGACTGCCACATGGGACCACAGAATTCAATACCCACCCCTTTTTCCACATCATGTGCTTCTGATCAGTATTTTTTCACTCATGCTTTAAACTTGGAATGTCATGTAGGCTGTATATTACTTGAACCCTGACAAGTATGAGCTCATTGTAATTTTTGAAACATTGAGCAGTAGAAGGAAAGATTTCTATTTGTTTTAATTATTTTTAGATTTAAGGTCTTCAGATAAAGGTCATTTCCCCAGCAGCACCCGCCCCTAATTAAGTGTGCACATATATAAGCGTCTACAAAACAATAAGCTAGTTAAACTGTCAACCACAAAGAAACCAAACCAAGTTCTGAGGGTTTCAAGAGGCAAATTTTAAATAAGCATTGGAGGAGAGATGGAAATATAGATAAACAGAAAGGAGATGCATTATACAAATCAGAGAAATGTCCTGGTTGAGAGGCTTTTAACTCCTAAACCCATGTTTTTTCTACATCACTGTACTCCATTCTGTCTGAAACTATTTCTATTTAGGAACCAAGCAACTGATCTCAAACTATAGGTATACACCTCAGAGTATTTACAAGTGATAGACTTGGTGAGAAAATGGTGGTCAGAAAAAAAACCCTGTTCTCCTTTAAGAGAAGTTGATAAGATAGCTATTGTTGATTCTTTGTGCCAAAATATTTTGGAAAGTTAATGTTTCCTGAAGAAATTCTGATACACACCCTAAATGGCCACAGTAAAAGCACAGTGTGCTGTAAGAATTCAAGAAGAAAATAACAAAAGACTTGGAACACAAATTCTCCCCAGAAGTTTCTTTCATCAATAACAAGGCCAAATAGTCAAAATTATGTAAGCAAATACTTTCAGGGTGAGAGGAACTATTTTCTCAAAAAGTACATAAACCCAATCTAAACTTTATTCAAGCTGATATTATTTGTTATGATTTTCTTGGTTTTATGGTGAGCACAGGTGGACAAAATGTTCTTTTCTGCAGAACCTGAAGATGGAAGATACTATGGTTGTCCCATGTCCCTTTACATGGGTCTCCTACTGTTCCTTTACTAATCCTTACAAAGATTTAACATCTAATAGAACAGATTAATAGGTATAAACCTTCCAAAGGTAAGAGTATTTAACAAACAGAAGGTATTAATATAGTCTTCCCTACAGTGATGGCTATTCCACCCACAATTTGTTTCTTCAGCTAAAATGACACAAAAAAGTCATATCTATTTTTCCTTGCAGTGTTTAATGTTTTTTATCTCACAATTTTCCAAACAAAATTATTTCTATTTATTTTTGTTAGCAGATAAGAAGAAAAACCAAGAAATTAGTAATATATACAATTCATTATTTGAAAGAATTGGTGAATTTGAAGTAAATAAGCCAATCATTGTATGTGTTTAAAAGTTCAATATACAATGGGCCAGGGATGTAGCTTAGTGGTACATCACCTGCCTGGCAAGTGTGAGGCTCTGAGTTTGATTCCTGGTACCAAAAACAAAAAACAAAAAAAGTTCAATATACAAATCTGCAAGTATATGAACAATTATAAATTTGTTTCCAATATATACAGTCCTACATATATAACTCTGAAACATGTTTATATATATGTTATGTGTATATATGTATATTGTGTTTATATATATACACATTTTAATTTTTACCCAATTAGATAAAAGCTTATCAATTATTTCATATTTAGAAAGTAACATTCATTTATTTAACAAATATTTAAGCATATGACATAAGCCAGTCTATAACAAGGGAGCATAAAAGAGTCATACAAGAAATAATATAAACATGCTAAAGTAATGATAGAAGGACTAGGAACACACTCATCTGAAACATCTACATTAGTGTAGGTGGAATAAAGAAAAGTTTATAGATGGCACCTCTCAAAAATCTCTCCCTTCTAGGTATTTGTCAGGACTTAAAATCATTCATTCATTTCCATGTTGTGTGTATGTTCCCATTAGCTTGTATCTGGATAGCTTCATATCTCTAAGAGCCTAAAGCAAGGTTCACATAGAGAAGACACTCAAAAAATATTTTCTTACTGAATAACTGATTGGGTAGAAATGGTACTGGGGAGGGAGATAACATCTTTCTAAGTTATGCTGAGCAGTTTGCACCTCACCCTGCAGCCAAAGGAAAGCATGGAATGGATTTCAGCAGGAGAATGGCATGACTGACTTAAGGTACCACACTGGTCCCACAGAGAAAATGGATTTGGCAGCAAAGGGTGAGGCTGATGCCCAACTAGTTAAAAATTGATGATGATCCCAACATCATGATGGCATTGGGGATGGAGAGAAGTGGAAGGATTTAGGAGGTAGAATGGACAGGCCCTGGTGATTGGATGTGGTAAAGGGAGGGAATAGTCAAGAATGATTCCAAGTTTGGATCTCAGGTTGAATAGATGATGTTAATATTCACTGAAACAGGAAACACTAGAGCAGGAGAGGTTTTCTTGGGAAAGATCAAGAATTCCACAGTGAGCATGTGCATTTTTAGATGCCTGCATGATATCCAAGTAAAAATGTACAACAGATTATTGGATCAGTGGATCCAAAGTTAAGAAGGGAATTGGATTGGAAATACAAGTTAAACTTGTAGCTCAACACAGAAATTCACTTGCAACCCAAACTTGCTAGAAGTTACAATCAGAATAGACCATTTTTTTCCATTTTTGTAAAACCTGATGTGCCACACTTGCTAAGTATTAGCTGATGATGATAACAACTTCCTGGTGTCAGACTAGTCTTCAAGTTGAAGTGCTGAACTGTACTGACAGGGGCCAGGCTTAGTGAAATTTTCAAATTGCTTGGCAGCCAAAAGAAGTGAAAAACTCATTACCAAGCCATCTGTCCTGAGATTCTGTCCTGATTTCTAGACCAGAAAAAATTTGAATAATGTCAAGAAAATTTAAATAGCACACACAATTTTGGTAAATTCATTCACTATTCACCTTATAGATCCATTTCTTGTGTGTTAACAAAGCCCTCAGGAGTTGTGCAAGGTGGCAGTATTATCAAATAGATATCCTTGCTGTATTATCAAATAGATATCCTTGCTGTAACCTTCAGTCCAGAGAAAACACCATTTAACAGAGATCAGAGGTCTTTCCCTTAAGTATGCAACTTCTGAGATATAAGTAATGTTTGTAAGTAATATTACTTTCCCCTTTTCTGTGCTCTGCTTTTAGTTCTTAAATAAAGTATTCCTGTATATTAAAATTTAAAAATAATAGTAGCAATGAAGTTAATCTAAAGTTCAATTTAAATCTACTGCTTGTTTTAAGGAACATTTACTATGTTCAAATCTCTCCTCCTGTACACTCCCCTCCAGTTCCTTCCTCCTCTTTTCTCTCTCTGTGCCTCCCTCCCTCTCTATTTTTTGTCTTGTTTAATGAGAAACCATTGAATTTTGAGTCAGACACAATTAGATTTGAATCAAGTCTCTACCTTATTTTAATTGAATGCATTGAATCTGTTTCCTAAGTTTTAAACCACATTGATCATGATGATTTTTAAATATCACAGGGATAGTATGAAGGTTAAATGAAAAAATATAGACAGATATCAGTGCAGAATGATGGCTCACAGTACATTTTCAATGTGTCATTTATAGTCTCTTTCCATTTTTCTCTGAAAGACTATTGCATCTTAGTATCATAAAAACTTGTTGAAAATGGCTATTTCAGATTCAGTGAGTGATGGAAAACAAAACCAGATGGCAATAGGTTCAAAGTGAATTTTAAAAAATGATTTACAGACAGTAAGTGAGGCAGCCACTGTTTCAGGTAAAAGAGGGTGAAAGGATATAGAAGGAGAACAAGAGTCAAGGAAAATGTTTGTTAGTGGTGATTGATTTTTTTTTTTAAGAAGAGGTGACGTGAGTATGCCCCCAACAAAAGGAGAGGAGGACCAATGGAGGGGAGGAATATAAAATTAAGAGGGACTGATACAGAGTAAATTCCTGGAAGAAATGGAACATAAGAGCAACACTGATGAAAGCGATCTCAGCTGTTGAAACAAATTGGCAAATATGCACAAATTCTTTAGGGTGATACAAGTAGGGCCCTTGTAAACCTGAGATTTCTATGCCCTAAAAATTCAATTAGACTTTTACTATTACCCAGAAGCACCCAGGACTTCAATGGCTCTGTAATGGTTCAGTGGCAAAGAATATTTTAGGAGTCCCCTAAATTAAACCACCTTTCCCCTTTGCCTAAATCTTCACTCAATCGTTATGCATGGAGTAGTTGGGAGCTACATAGCTTAGTGAAGAGACTACAGTGGGAACAGTCTCAGTGTGAATATGACCTCCATCAATTATTTGCATAATCTTGAGAACATTGTTTAATTTCCATGAGCTCTAGTTTCTTTAAGTCTAAATTAAGAATAATGGCTTCTATATAATAGAATTGGAGAAGATGCATGCCAAGTAATTAGTACTGATTAGTAAACCAGAACAACTTTTTTTATCATGGATATTAGAGTAATGTATATGTCTTTTTGCTTCTTATTGAATAGGTTTTCTGTTTTGCTTTCATAAAACTTTAAAAACTATTACAGCACACCTAATATAATGTGTTTACAGAGAATTGAGCAGTTATCACTTAGTGTTGCTACCCTAAGAGACTGTTTCAAGATTCTAAGTATGGCTTCAGCTAGCAGAACCATACAGTCCCCCAAATACCCCAGATCTTTTGTTCCACAGATGTATATGATGCAAAAATGACCTGTGATATCCATCTTCCATAAGAGAAAGGCAGGAACATTTTTATGACAAGTTTCACACTCTGAAGGTATTAGTTTCATGAACCTTCCCTAAGACTTTGGTAACTATTCACCTATTTTCACCAGGCTTAAAACAATATGATTTTCCCAGTTTATGATATCAACAACAGCATAATAGAAACAAATGCAGAATCTAACATGTAAGTCCTATCTATTCTGTAAGTAAGTTGAATAGTGAAAGCTGTTCGTAAAGCCTTATAGTAAAAGAGCAAAAGTGAAGATGAGGAAGGTAATATGGATCCTTTCTATGGTAAGGTAGAGAATGTCTCAAAATTTAATGTGAACATTGTAAATCAGCTGGGGGTCTTGTTAAAATTTAGATTCTGACTCAGGAGGCCTAGAGTGTAGCCTGTGGTTTTGTATTTGTAACAAGCTTCTAGGTGCCTACAATGTCAATGATCCCCCAAGACACTGAATATTCAGAAAGAAAGTAGAACCCAGTCATGACTAGGGAGAGCCAATGACACACACCCACCTTCTACCTGAGCATCATAAAACAACGGTAACAAGCCAGGAAAATACAATCACCAGACAACTGCCATTTAGAGTCACTAATCTTTTAACGCAACAGCTTTCTGACATTTCAATGTCAATAATCGACATATTCATCCACAGACAGAAGGCTAACCTATGGAAATATTTCTGTATTTAGAAACTTGATGGACATTCGTCAAACAGCCAGGAGAGCAGCAATAACAAGATGACCTCAGCTGCTGAGATGAAAGAACAAAAGCAGAATCAAGAACCTCACTGACTGCTTTGTCAGAATTAGGCCATTCCTGTGAACATCCCCATGTTGATTCTCAAGAGGGGTCCTTTGAAGAAAGCATAAGAAATCTTTCTAGTGTGATTTTATTTTTTCGGGTGGATCTATCAGTTTCTCTCCACTTTCTCATATATGAAACAAATTATTTTAGAAGGAACCAGATAAGAAAAAATAGTTGAATATATGAAAACCTCACAGGCATCCTAATTTCTTATAGAATTATTTACTTGGAAGAACACAACATAAGAACTATAGTGGAGATTGATATTCTGGTTTATCTCATTTTAAGCTGTCTATTTTTATTAGATTAATTCTTTTTCTAAAATCAATTGCCCTCTTTAGGCAGTGGAGACGGACCAACTATAACAAACTGCTTTTCTCTGTGGCCAGAGATAGGACACACCCTCAAATGACCTCAGGAAAGACTGCCAAGAGTGCTCTGGACACGATGATGTTTACTCAGCAGTGAGCTATCACACATATTTCAGTGCTTTTTTTTTTCTGTAATGCCAAAAGAATATCAGAAGCCTCATTTCCTGGCTAGACAATGAGGATCTTTCCCTGAGCTTAGAGGAGTGCTCAGCGCAACTTGCCAATTGTTGAGTGAGTGATGGCTATAACCAGAACAGCTGACACCTTCACTAAAGTATTATTCTTATAAACAAGGTAATCTGTAAACTCAGAGAGGAAGATTTTGCTAGCTGGGTATTCATTTCTATATTTGCCACCTGGGGAGCATAATAGCTTTGTTTCAGAAAAAGTTATATAAGTAGACATATATACTAAATTTTACAACAGAATACCAGATGTTCCCCCTACCACCACCACCTCCCATTTATTTCCGCTTTGCTTTCTAGATATCTTTTTTAAAGTGACTCTTGGAGTAAAATTAAGGAAAGATGGTTGAAACAAAAAGGCATCTTTTGGGAGATGCAGAAGAGGATCTGGGAGAGGGAAGGGGGTGGAAGGGACAAAGGAATTGAAAATGATTAAGATATGTTATATACACATACCAATTTCCCAAAAACAAATGTTAACTATTATGTATTGCAAACAAATGCTAACAAAAAAAATTACTTTTGGAAGGCTATTGCAGATTTATCTTCTCAAACTCTACTTGTCTTCTGGGCTACAGAGTTGTTGCAATTTTTTCAGAAACAGAACCATTGATTTATATTTCACAGGCATTTCCAAAGATGGTGCAGCACAGTGGGGCCTCAGTCCACTTGTCTTCATTCCTTTGATAAGTAGTAAAGCACCCTGGAGGAGTGGCAGGCACAAGCTGTCACTAAGAAGTGGAGTTCTTGTTCCCTGTGAGAGCCGTTCATCCTGTCACCAACATCACACCTTACTTAAACTCCCCAGACAAAAATAGATTTTCACTTGAGCTGGAAAAGCAGCTACATGAAGAAAGACAAAACTACAAGTCTAAGCACTTCAACTTTGTTTGTGAAAATGCCTCCCTGTCCTAGGTGACTTTGGGTAGGTCAGTTCACCTACTGCGGTGCAGAATTGATCCACATTTTTCCTGTCAATCAAGCAAAGAACCACATTTGAAAACAGTGATGAACATAGACAAAGAAAATGCAGCAACTTAACTTAAAGTTGATATAATATCAGATTGGACCACTATTGATGACACTGGGTATTAAGATACTGGGCAAAGGCCACTTTTTTTTCCATAAGTGGCAAGTTTTGAAAATATAACTAATTTCACACAATAATGATTACACTATATCAGTTAACATTTTGTAAGTGTAGCTATTAAAATAAAAACCCACAGTTGGATAATTTCCTTTTATTCATTATTCTCCTTTTTTAAACAAGGATTGCTTTCTGTCCAGCTAGCTTTTATATTCCTCATGGGCAGCAATAATGTCCTTGTCATTCATAGTTTAGGACTAAATCACAAGACTTCTGTGCTTCCCATGAGCTGAACATGGACTGAGAGATGAGAAAGGAGCCCAGGCTGGCTTCTAAAGGATCCACCTCCATCCATAAGACAGGAAGAATATATGCTATTCTTACATAGACTCTGTAGCTACTTTATTCCTTACAGTGGCACAGCAGAATTAAACTAGAAGCATGGTAGGGACTAGGAGGGCAAACAGAAAAGGTGAAGACAGTTTGAGCCTTTGTGCCTTTGTTTCACCACATGAGTATTGGGCCCTGATGCTCCTAGGCCTGAGATCTGACTATGGAAAATTTCGCCTTCCTTTGTATTTAAATTTCTACTTCTTGTGTTAATGAAATGGAAGTATTTCTGTATGGTGATTCATGGGATAGCCATGTATTTTTATAATTATAATACTATGAATAATTGCCATTTACTGAGCATGTATTAAATGATGAGTCCTCCAAATATATTATCTAATTAAATCTATTCAAAAACCCTCGAAGGTCAATATTATTAGTCTCAATATTGAGATAAGAACACTGAAGTTCCTACACCTTATCCAACCTCATTGATCTAAAGAGAACGTGGAGGTATTTGCTTTTTTGTTGCTGCTTTTTAAAAAAAAATTAATTTTATTGGTACCTTTTAGGTACACAATATAATGACATTCATCATTGGAAATTTCCATCTTTACATAATCTCTCTTGAGTCTTATTTTTTCCCCCTTCCCCTGCCCTCCCTTCAACCCCTCCATCCCTCCCTATTTACAAAGACTTTGTTACCTTTTTTTCATTTTCTCCTATTAATTCCATTCCCTGCTTTCCTTTCCCATGTCCCTCCTACTTCCCCTTCCCCTTTGCCCCTTTTCTTCCTATTTCACATTATCTATTATGCCTTTTAGTCCTTATTTACACTTAAAGTTTCTCACACTAGAGAAACTGTTCGGTATTTACACATGCTTGTCCTATTCATTTCACTTAAGAGTATCGCCTCAATGTGCATCCATTTAGCTATGAATGTTTCTAATATCTAATTTTTTTATGGTTGAGTAGGACTGCATTTTATTTTAAAAAACCACATTTTCTTTATCCAGGCTCCAGTTGATGGGCAATTGGGCTGCTTTCAAGTTTTGAGTATTACAAATTGTGCTGCTGTGAACATGAGTGCACATATATCACTGTGGTATGATTCTTAAAATTCTTTGGGGAAGATAACCGGCAGTGGAATAGCTGGGTCATATGGGACTTTCAGTCCTAGATCTTTGAGGTATCTCCATACTGATGAATTTCAGTGGTTGCACAATGGTTGCACCAGTCCACACTAACACCAACAGTGGATCAAGGTTCCTCTTTTCCCACAGCCCCACCAGCATTTTTATTGGTTGATTTCATGATAGCAGCCATTCTTTCTGGGGTGGGGCGGAATCTCAGTGTTGTTTTCATTTGCATCTCTCAAATGACCAGTGATATTGAACATTTTTTCATATGTTTATTTGCTATTTCTACTTCTTTGTCTAAGAAATGTCTCTTCATTTCAGATGCCCATTTTTATATTGGGTCTTTGAATTTGGGAGGTGTGACTTTTTAAAATGTTTGGTTCTTCCTCTCCCCCTTTCCTTGCCCTCCCTTCACTCCCTCCACCCTTCCCTATTTGCAAAGACCTTGTTTCCATTTTCTTCCTCCTCTCATATTTTTTCCTTTCCCTTCCCCTACCCCTCCCAATTCCCCTGCTCTTTTAGACCTTTTCTTCCTGTTACACAATATCAGTTATACATTTTTTTAAATTACAATATTAAGATCTAGGAGACATTTCCACAGATTTTACAGAATTTAAAAGGATATAGAAGGCATATTACAAAAATCTGTTTTGAAATAAATTTGACAACTTCTAAGAAGTAACTTAGAAGACAAATTAATGAAACTAACTCTGGAGGAAATATAAAATTTGAATAGCACCTATTAAAGAAAGTATATTCCTAGCTTGAAAACCTATCTATATGACAACAGCAGGCTCATAAACATCTTAACTGATAAATTATATCAAACATTTAAAGCAGAAAAAAGAAGGAACACTTTTCCCCTCATTTTAGGAAATCAACATTGTGCTAATCCTAAAACTGGATAAAGATAATAGAAGAAAAAAGTATGAACATAGATAGAAATTTGTTTAACAAAACAAACTCTTAGAAGTCAGATCTGGCAGGATGTAGAAAGTGGTTTTGTTATAGGGATGGCAGTGTTGGTTCAGCATTGGAAGATCCACCCCCAAAAGTAATCATTTAAACAGAGGAAAGGAGAAAGCCATATGATCCTGTCACTAGTTGGAGAAAGAGTATTGAACTAAATTCTACAGCTGTTCATGGTAAAAGCTATCAGGAGACTAGAAGTAGAACAGAACCTTCTCAACTGATCAAAGACATGTACTCCAAACTTCCAACAAAAACTCCTTCTATGAATGGAGACGATACAATGCTTTCTCCCTAAAGTGGGGAACAAGGGCATATATGCCTACTCTTCTCTCTCCATTAGACTTTGAAACATAGGTCTAAACCAAAATAGTCTGGCAATAAAATGACACAACTAGGATAGGATTGGCACAGCAGAAGCAAAATCTTTACATGTGGATGAAATGATCATCTACAGAGAAAATACTAAGAAATCTCTAGGAGCACCTAGAACTTGTACTTGAATTTAGCAGGATTAGAAAACACAAGGTGTATATAAAAATTCAGGTCTGTGTATACTTGCTATAAATGGAGAATTGGATATTGAAATTTAAAAGTTATGTAGGAGTACAAAGGACCTAGAAAAGTTAAAAACAAAAACAAAAACAAAAACAGTGTTGGAAGACGTTTAGCACCCAATTTTAAGACTTCTTCTAAAGCTACAGTAATCAAGGCAGTGTTGGTGTAAGGAAAGATATATAGATCATTGGAATAAAACAGAGAATCTAGAAATAGAACCACACATATATGGTCCACTGAGTTTTGAAAGATTATTTAACATTAACATTTTATAGAATATAAACTCAATTCAAGAGCCGAGGAAGAGATAGTGTCTTCAGCAAACGGCACTAGAACATCTGGTATCCATATATAAAAAATTAACCTCAATCCTTTTTTTCCATACATGAAAATAACTTGAAGGGATCTATGAACCTAAATAAGAAAGCCTAAAAGTATAAAACTTTAAGAAGAAATTATAAGGGAAAATATTTATGAATTCAGGGTAGGCAAGAACTACCTAGGATACAAAAACCATGATGTATAAAAGAAAAAAAATTGATGAGATTCCATCAAAATTGAGAACTTTAAATGACATCATTAAAATGAAAAGTAGTCCTTAAACAGACCATATTTACAATGCATATAACCTATGAGCAGAATATATAAAGAATTCTTAGAGCTCATTAATAGACAACCCAATTAAAATGTAGACATAACAAGATGATAAATAGCCAGTACAGCACAAGGAATGGTGTGCAACTCTAGAATCAGAAAAATACTAATCAGTACAATAATAAGATTTTTTGTTTGTTTGTTTGTTTTTGGTACCAGGGATCGAACTCTGGACCTTGTGCTCGCGAGGCAGGCTCCGGAACCACTGAGCTAAATCCCTGGCTCAAGATTGAATTATACACTCATTAGGGAGATGAAGTCAAAAGTTTTAAAAGCCTTATCATGACTTTTTCTTTTTGTTGGACTCTCCCCCTTTGCGTTTAATTTGTCACGACCAATGGATTCATTCTGCTGGGTTTCCTGGGGTTGTGATCCTCATTGTCTTTTCCTAGGGTATTGTCTAAAATTTTTTGGAGTGCCGGTTTGATATTCATGAAGTTCCTGAGGTGTTCTTTATCATGAAAGCATCTTATTTCTCCATCAATTTTGAAAGATAGTTTTGCAGGGTACATCAATCTGGGTTGCAGGCTGTTTTCCTTTAGGGCTTGAAATACATCACTCCAAGCTCTTCTTGCCTTGAGGGTTTGCATTGAGAAGTCTGCTGTGATTCTGATGGGCTTTCTTTTGTATGTGATTTGTTTCTTTTCTCTCACTGCTTGTAGAATTTTATTCTTCTGTTGGATTTCTGGAATCCTAACTATTATATGCCTATGTGTAGATTTTTTTTGATGAAGGCTATTTGGAGTCCTATATGCCTCACTTATCTGTATGTCAAGTTCTTTTCCCCTCCTTGGGAAGTTTTCTGCCATCACTTCTGTGAACAGTTTTTTATGTCATCTGCACTCTCTCCTCTTTCTTCATTGACTCCAATCAGTCTTATGTTATTCTTCTTTGCATTGTCTAGCAGCTGCTGAATTGATTTCTCATGTTCCCTTACAATTGTAAAGCAATTTTTCTTTTCCTGGTCACTAATTGCAATCTTATCTTCTATATGTGAAATTCTATCCTCACATTGGTTCATTCCGGAGTTCTTAATCTCTTGGAAATCTGTTTGTATCTGTTTTATGGATTCCATTTGTTTCCTATGTTCAGAGTCCATCATGTTCTTCAGATCCTCTATTTTTTTATCTGTGTCCTCTCTAGATTTATTAATCATGTCTTGCATCATGAGCAAAATCTTTGCTGTTTATCGGAGTAATTATTTCTGATTTCATTTTTCCCAGATCCTCTTTTGTTGCCAGTTCAGAGAGTCCAGGTGGTTGAGTATCAGAGTGTTCCATCTCGTTTCCCTTTGGGGTTGCTGTAGGTGATCTGGAAGTCTGTTTTTGAGGCTTGTGTATGTGTCTTCTCATTTCCACAGGGTGGGGGGTGCTTCTGGCGCCCATGCAGCTCACCTTCTGTGCCCTAGGAGCTTCGGATGGCAGCAGGGGAGCTTCCTTCTGGGTGCTGGGACCAGCTGAGCTTCACTGGCCTAGGAGCCTGAGATGGAGGTGGGGAGCTTCCTTCTGGGTGCTGGGACTGGCTGAGCTTCACTGCCCCTAAAATGTTTTATACATTCTACATAGTAGACCTTTGTCTGAGGAATAGCAGGTGAAAATTTTTTCCCACATTGTGGGTTGGCTCTTCATACTATTAGTGGTTTCTCTTGCTGTGCAGAGCTTTTTAATAAGAAGAGATCAAATTTATTGATTGTTTGTGCTAGTTCACGGGCAATTGAGGTTTTGTTCATACAATCTTTTCCTATACCAATGTCTTCAAGAGTTCTACCTAACCTCTATTCCAGCCTGTTCAGCGTTTCTGTTTTAATATTTAGATCTTTCATCCATTTCAATTTTAGTTTAGTGCATGGTGAGAGATATAGGTCTAGTTTTCATCTTTGGCAAGCTGAAACCCAATTTTTCCAGTACCATTTATTAAAGAGGCTATCTTTCCTCCAGTGAGGATGTTTGGCTCCTTCGTCAAAGATGAGGTGGCTGAGTGTGTCTGGAGTTGTTTCTACATCTTCTAATCTATTCCACCGGTCCTCAGGTCTGTCTCTTTGCCAGTACTATACTGTTTTTATCACAGTAGCTTTGTAGTATAGTTTCACCTTCGGGGTTGTGATACCTCCTGCCATGTCTGTGTTGCCTAGAATTGCTTTTGCTATTCTAGGACTCTTCTTGTTCCAAATGAATTTTTGGATTGTTTTCTCAAGGTCCATGAAGTATGCTGCTGGAATTTCAGTTGGGATTGCATTGAATCTGTATAGCAGTTTTGGAACTATGGTCGTTTTCACTGTTTATTCTTCCTATGGAGGAGCAAGGAATGTCTTTCCATTTTCTGATGTCCTCTTTAATCTCTCTTTTCAAAGTGCTATAGTTTTCAGAGGAGAGGTATTTGATTTCTTTTGTTAGGTTTATTCCTAGGTATTTCAGTTTTTAGGGTGCTATTGTGAAAGGAATTGTTTGCCCTATTTGTCTCTTAGTGAGTTCATGTAGAGGAAAGCTATTGATTTTTGTGTGTTGACCTTGTATCCAGCTACCTTACTGAACTTGATTATTAAGTCTAGAAGACTTTTGGTGGCATTCTTGGGGTCCTCTATATAGAGTGTCATGTCATCTGCAAATAATGACAATTTGATTTCTTCATTTCCTATCATTATTCTTTTTTTCTTTCTCTTGTCTAATTGCTGTGGCTAATGTTTCCAAGACTATATTGAACAGGAGTAGTGATAGTGTACATCCTTGTCTTGTTCCTCATTTTAGCATGAAGGATTTCAGTTTTTGACCATTTAGTATGATATTGGCTGTTGGTTTTTCATAGATGGCTTTTATCAGTTTGAGGTAGAGACCATCTATTCCAATTTTTGTAGGGTTTTTATCATAAATGCGTGTTGGATTTTGTCAAATGCTCTTTCTGCATCTATTAAGATGATCATATGGTTTTTGTCCTTGGCTATATTGATATAGTGTATTACATTGATTGATTTGCATGTGTTGAACCATCCCTGCATCCCTGGGATGAATCCCACTTGGTCAGGTTGTAGAATCTTGATGATCTTCTGCATTCTATTTGCCAGTATCTTATTAAGGATTTTTGCATCTATGTTCATTGGTGAGATTGGCCTCTAGTTCTCTTTTTCGGTTGGGTCTTTCTCTGCTTTAGGGATCAAGATGATGCTTGCTTCAAGAATGAATTTGGGAGTATTGCTTCCCTTTCAATTTCATTGAAGAATTTAAACAGTAGTGGCAGTAGTTCCTCTTTAAATGTCTTGTAGAATTCAGCAGTGAAGCCATCAGGACCTGAGCTTTTCTTAGTTGCTGAGTTTTTAATTACATTTTCAATTTCATTGATTAATACTGGGTTGTTTAGAATTTTTAGGTCTTCTTCATTCAACTTTGGTAATTCATACATATCTAGGAATCTGTCCTTTTCTTCTGTGTTGTCCATCTTATTGGCGTATAGGTTCTGGAAGCAGGTATTGATGATCCTCTGGATTTCTGCTGGGTCTGTTGTAATTTCACCCTTTTCATTCCTAATTGCATGGATTTGGGCCTTTTCTTTCATTTTACTGACAAAGTTGGCTAAAGGTTTGTCAATTTTGTTGATTCTTTCAAAGAACCAACTCTTGGCTTCATTGAGTTTTTGTATCGTTCTCTTAGTCTCCATTGCATTGATTTCTCCTCTGATCTTTATAATTTCCTCCCTTGTATGAGCTTTGGGTTTGTTCTGCTCTTCTTTTTCTAGAAGCTTGAGGTTCAACATCAGGTTGTGTAATTGAGCTCACTCTGCTTCCCTCATGTGAGTGTTCACTGCTATGAGTTTCCCTCATAAGATTGCTTTCATTGTGTCCCACAGATTCCAATATGTTGTATCGGAACTGTCATTTAATTGTAGGAACTGTCTGATATTTTCTTTAATTTCCTCTGTGACCCCTTGGTATTCAGAAGTGTGTTGTTCAATTTCCATGTGTTTATGAGATTCTTGTGGTTTATTTTGCTATTGATCTCCAATTTCATTGCACTATGGTCTGATAATATACCGAGGATAATGTTAGTTCCTTTGCACTTACTTAAACACATTTTATGAGCGAGTATGTGGTTTATTTTGGAGAACAATCTGTGTACAGCCAGAAAGAATGTGTATTCTGATTTTGTGGGGTGGAACAGTCTATAAACATCTGTTAAGTTCATTTGTTCAAGAGTTTGGTTGAGTTCTAGTATTTCGGTGCTTATTTTTTGTCTAATTGATCTATTTGTGACAATGGGGTATTGAGGTCCTCCACTACTATTGTATTAGTACCTGTTTCTTCATTGACTCAGATCAGTCTCATGTTATTCTT
The DNA here is from genome assembly GCF_053883595.1 of Heterocephalus glaber. Classification (NCBI taxonomy): domain Eukaryota; kingdom Metazoa; phylum Chordata; class Mammalia; order Rodentia; family Bathyergidae; genus Heterocephalus; species Heterocephalus glaber. Next base: position 13,264,190 of record NW_028258297.1, on the reverse strand, counting down.
CTTTTCATCATCTAGCAGCTGCTGGATTGATTTTTCATGGTCCCTTACTATTTTAAAGAAATTTTTCTTTTCCTGGTCAATAGTTGCAATCTTATCTTCTATATCTGAAATTCTGTCCTCACTTTTGGTCATTCTGCTGTGTAAACTTTCAATGCAGTGTTTATTCTCCTGGAAATCTGTTTGCATCTGCTTTATGGATTCCTTTTGTTTCCTATGTTGGGATTCCATCATATTCCTCAGCTCCTCTATCTTTTTATCTGTGTCCTCTCTAGATTTATTAATCATGTCTTGCATTATAGGCACAATCTCTGCTGTTATCTGATTTCATATTTTGTCCAGATCTTCTTTTGTTGCCAGTTCATGGAGTCTAGGTGGTATCAGATTGTTCTATGTTGTTTTCCATTTTCTGGAAGTCTGGCTTTGAGACTTGTTTACATGTCTTCTCATTTCAACAGGGAGGGTGGGGGGATGTGTGCTGCTGGTGCCCACACAGCTCACCTAAGTATTTGTTATTGGGTCTACCTACAAAATCTGTGCCAATGTGGAAAGATAGAATATCAGCAATTAATACTCTCAACTTGGAAAAAGGGGGTCTATATGTGTGTCAGATTGTCCGGCTACTGAATAAACGATGTACAGTGGGACAGGAAAATCTGTGGACTAATCAATTGTTCTAGGCAAAAACTATTGCTATAAACATTGTCAAATGATGATTAAGAGGGCTGGGGATTTTGCTCAGTGGTTCTGCTGCCTGCCTCGCAAGTACAAGGTCCCGAGTTCAATCCTCGGTACCAAAAAAAAAAAAATGATGACTAAGATGCAGTTGAAGGCTGGGATAAAGTTGCTACCTTTCATCCATAGAAACACAAACTCAAACTTCTAGGATGATGGACTGTCCTTGATTTTTGAGACAAGAAGAGATAGACTAGAATACTAAAACTAAATCCCCTATGAATTCATCTATAATAGAAAGTAAAAGAATTATCAATATAGATACCAAAAGAGTGGAAAAAGAAGGCACAATTTGAGAGAAAAGATGATATTATATATATATATGTATATATATGTATATATGTATATATATGTATATATATGTATATATGTGTATATATATGTGTGTGTATATATATATATATATATATACGTATTTCACTAACAAAAAGGGCTTTAGGAAATCAATTAGAAAAAAAGCAAAGGGAGGGGGATAAGTGGGAAGAAAAGGGGATGAAAAAAGAATTAAGATGTATTATGTACATGTACCAACTTCCCACAAGGAATGTGATTGTGTACTGCAAGCAAGTACTAATAAAAAATAAATATTGAAAAAAACAAGAAAAGAAAAAGCAAAAAAGAGAAATCAATAAAAAGCTTAAATAGGCTCTTCAAAGAAGGAAAGGACTAAAAAGCCAACAAGAAAGGAAAAGTTATACAGCCTCATTAGAAATTGGGAAGGTAAAAATTAAAACCACAGTGCATTGCCATGTTACATAAAACAGATTGGCAGTTATAACCCTAATAAAAATATGAAGCAATCCCATTCTTACACAAGGCTATTGGAGTGGTAAACAGGTAACTTTGGGAAGCAACTTGGAAACTTGACATTATCTAGAAAAGTCATCCATGTGTACAAGGACACAGAAGGTTCATACCAACACTATGTAATACCAATAACAACAAAAAATATAAAAAGGGAAGCAACACAGGTGTCAATCAGCAGATCAGCAGTAAAAGGATAAATGTATGACAGAGTATCCATGTGATAGAACCCTGCATAGCAGTAAAAATAAAGGAAGTATAGCTATATGTAACAATTTGAATGGACTGGAAACTAAAGTATGAATAAAAACTATTGCAGAAAAAAACATGAAGTGAGATTCCTTTTATAAAGCTGTCTCATGTACAAGGCTGAACAATAAAGCAAGGGGATGATAATGCAAAAATCAAAATTGTCAGACATGGGTGGGCTGTGAAGGATCAAGGGTAGGGATCCCCAAAGGACTCTCATAAGATGTCAAAATTGAATGTCATATTCTTTTTCTTAAATTTGGTGGTAGAGACACAGGTGATCATCGTATAATTATTCTTTTGTTTTTCTTTTTATATGCATAATATTTACCGCTCTGAGTAACTAATTAAGTGGCAATGAGTATATTCACCTAGCTGTGTAACCTTCACTGTAATATTTGATTCAAAGAATTACAGCCATGTTTAGTAACACTTACATTATCTTCATATCTCTAGTCAATTTTAGCCAGTTCATAAAAAGTCTCTCATTTTGGTTTTTGTAATGAGAAACTGGTATTTTGTTGCTAAGGAAAGTGCACTGAGTTACTTGGGGGCATAATTGGCATAATATTAGGATAAGGGTTAAGTTGTTTGACCCTCTTAAGTAATCAAGAAATAAATTTTTTTTTTTTGGCATTGGAAGGTTCAATGTCACATACAGTTTAAGGAGTTCTACCTGAAACCTGTTGGGTTAATGGTAAAATTAATTTTAAGTCAGATAATTGTTTTATTGCATTAATTAAGTTACAGCCCAAGAGTTTAACAAAAAGTATAGTGCATTTACATCTGGACACTTTCCAAACAATACATAATTAGAAATGGCAAGCAATTATTTTATAATTGTCTCCATGATGCCAAACATTCATGTGCTCTATGAAAAGCAAGGATAAAAGAGCAAGCAAAAAAGTTACCCCAAATTTTCCATCAGTGTGGTCTTTTGAGTATTACTGACCTCACCTTTTTCTCCAGTGCTGGATCTCAGACCCAAGAATACCAATTTCTTGCCATAGTTGTTCACTTGTTCCTCATGCTTGTTGCAGCATGACTTGATCATTGTTTAAATGTATTTGTAACTTAAGAAACTGAAAGCAGAAAAGAAGGAAGGGAGGCTGTGTTAGGCAAGAATTCTGCTTTATAATAAAAGAAGCCATTGAAAACCAAAGCTGATTATGTAACAAGCCCCATCAAGGCCTGAAAAATGCCACAGAAGAATGAAGCAGGATGGGAATTTTCAATTCAGTTCTAATTTCTTTTCTGCCCTCAGGAGCTCTTTAAAAAAAAAAAAATATATATATATATATATATATATATATATATATATATATATATATATAAATTTTTTTTTCCAAAAAAAAAAGAAAAAGATCTGGAAAGACTTCAAAAAATTACAACAGATTATCTTTTATAAATTAGATTTTCATATAAAGTATTGTTTGAACTTCTTTTTCCTTTTTTTTTTCTTTTTGTAGCACTGAAAATTAAAACCAGAGCCTCATGAAAGCTAGGTATGCTTTCTATCACTGAGCTACATCCCCAGACCTTTTTAGATTTTTTTTAAATCTCAGGTTCCTTACCTGATAGTTCCATAAATATTCACAATGTATAATTTTGTGCTCCATGTCTATTATAAAAGCCTTATCTAACAACATACCATGAATGATAATGGTAATCCATTTTGATGGTTTTGCTTCTTTGGCATTTTAATTAAAACTAAGCACAGGGGCAGAGGATTTAGCTCAGTGGTTCTGCCGCCTGCCTCGCAAGTGCAAGGTCCTGAGTTCGATCCCCAGTACCAAAAAAAAAATTGTTTCTTAATAAATAGTTTAAAAAAAAAAAGTAAGCACATGACATAAAGAATGTGGCATATAGATGATTTGAGACCAACAATATAGCAAAGTAAATTAAAATTGTAAATAATTATTTGATCATCCAAATATCTGAGTTTCTCTGAATATTAAGAGGCAACAAGAGCCAATGAAAATTCTCAGACAATGAATCCAGGTTTCAGTTTTCCCTTATAAATTGGAAATAACAACAGAATCATCTAACCTTATTACAAAAGGAAATGAAACACTAAATGTGTTATCTGAACCTACTTATAATTTGTTTGGGGATTCACTGCAGTATTTTCTGCAGATTCATATCTAGGGTAGTAGATACAGATCCAACTTGATGATGTAACAAATACAGGGATGATTCATTCTCTGAAATATTTTCCTTTAAAAACTAACACGTATGTATACATGTGTGCTTACATGTATGTCTATATAATATACACATACGTATGTACATGGAGTTTACTCCACTCCTGGCTCATGTTCTAGGGGGTACCTTCTCAGACAGGAGATCTACCCAACACACTCCATATGTCTCCTGGTAAAGAATATTACTGCACATATAGCAAAGACTTTCTGCCAAAGAGTACTTTCCCTCATTTTCCTGAGATAAGTTCTAAAACATGTATTGTTAACTCTCCTATAGTTGCTCTTTCTACTGTTCATTTGTGTTATGGTAAATAATTTTTGGCCCACAATGTATGAAAAAAATCAGTGTGTACATATGACACTTAACACTCAAAAAAGTGAGGGGGTAACAGACCACATGATGTCATCGAGGAAATGACTAAGGAACAAAAGAGTAAAAATCATGAAGCACTGAGTGATTAAAAACTTTGTGGGAGTCCATAAAAGATTTTTTGTGTGTTTTTCTCCAAAATCTTTAACACTGATATGTCTTTTTTCTAGGCTCACTTTACATAAAATTGGTCCCTGCCAATTTTATTGAGACATCAATTTAGAGTTACTTTTTTGGCAGGGGCAGGGGGACTTTGGTTCCAAAAGTTCAATCTGTTTCCAAAAGAACTTTTAATTTTCATATTTTCTACAAACATTTCCCCCTTCTCATTTCTGTATCTCATCAAGTGGGAGGAAAATATGTGACATCCTCCCCATTTCCACACTTCCTAAATACATATTTATGGAGAGAGAAAAGAAAGTTAATGAAATATAAGAAAATCCTCCTTGAAGCAAAAAAACAAGGAGTATTTAACTTCTGTCTGTTGTTCTTGCTGTTCCTACTGAGATGTCAGAGGTACCTCGGCTGTGATAGTGAAAGAAGAGGCAGCAGAAGTTGGAAAGAGCCAGAAAGAGTGACCGTTGATTGTCTAAACAGCTACCAGGCTCACCATCAGAGATGGAGACAGTAAAGTCAGTAAGACAGAGTTCCTGTCATCACGGGATTTTCATCCTAAAGATAAAATAAACAGACAATAATAAAATCAATATAAAATTGGGTCTATGATGAAAGAAACTAATGAGGGCTAAGTGATAGTGATGGCTACTGTGTGTCCTGGGCGTGGAGACTTACTTCAGACAAAATACTTGAGTCAAAATGGCATGGAGCCACCTGGATGCAGAGTACAGAAGCACTTCCTAGGGGAAGACAACCAGCCTGGTTGGCTCTGAGGAGGAAAGAGTGTGAGGGGCAAGAAAAGATTCTGAACAGTGACTGATTTACCTTCTGCAAAAATGGTGGTGGCTGACTGACAAAGAATATGCTGTAAGAACCCAAGAATAAGAGAGGATGTGTCATGTCAGGAGTCCTTGTAAAGACGTGGGCAGTCAGGACCAGTATGCTACAGAGAAGCTGGAGGGAAGATATACAACTTGCTGATGGGGTGGGTGTGATGATTCAAGAAAAAGGAAGAATCATCAGTAATCCTGAGTTTCCAATCTTGAGCATTTGAGTGGCCAGTGGTGATACATACTAAGATGAATAAAACCAAGGACTGCAAAACATGATAGGGTGATTGAAATCAAGAATTTCATTTAATGTTCTTCTTATGGATTGACCTGCATTTGCTTGTCAAGAATGTAAATAAGGACCGCGAGGGTGGAGAGAGAGGTCTCTGTCCACCTGGAGCCCTGCTCCGTCCAACCTGCGCCACGCCCACCTGTGACCAGCCAGAGGGTGAGGACCCCTCACCACTTGCCACGCCCATGGTGACCAGCTTACCGCAGGTGGAGAGAGAGGTCCCTGGCCGCCTGCAGCCTGCCCCCGCCCACACACACACGCCTGTGGGATCCTGGCTGTGATGGTTCCACACTACAAAGGCACAGGGGGGCATAAAGGCCATTGTCCTGAGCTCCAGAAGGTAGAGCGGAAGTGAACAACACATAGAGGGCTTCTCTCAGGCTCCTTGATGAAAACTGAAGCCCACTGGAAAAGTGAAGAGCACCTCTGCAATGAAGGCACACCAGACCACCATAGTTGGTAAGTTGGAGGGATCATCACCTCCCATTGGAACCTGGACTATCTTCAGGGGAAGGGCAGCTGGAACCTGCAGTAGAACCTTGCAGAGTTCAACCCTGCAGGAGGACAGGGAGCTCAACTTGGGACTTGCAGCCAGAAATTTGCCTGAGTCTCACAGGTCTGTGACTGGCTTGCTGAGACTCATTGACTTATATCTGCACACTGCTGCCCACATTGTCTATTGTGACAGCAGAGACATACCCTGAAGGAGGCTCTTCGTTTTTATATTTTATTTTTTATTTTCAAAAATTATTTTTTTGCTCTTATTTTTAATGTTTTTTCTTTTTCTGCTCTTTTCAAATTTTTATTTTTCTCTTTTTTTCTTTCTTTTCTCTTTTCTTTCTCTCTCACACTCACTCTCTTGCTGTCCCACACTGTTCTTCATCTCCCTTTTTGTTCCTGTTCTGACCCTAATTTGGGTTTCTTCTTTATTTTTCTTATCTTCTCTTTTTTCTTCTCCCACCTTTGTTGTCTGGCCTTACAGCTAACCTTCCCCTTTCCTTCTACCTATCTATCCTTCCCTCCCCAACTCCTTCTAACTCCCCATCCTAAAGGGTAAAGTTGCTATATTGAAGAGTTTATTCACTATAAATATATGTTGAGTTTGTCCTTGATTTTGATTTAATTCACACAGTTAAAGGTGATAGATAAATAAGTACAACAAATTGTCATTTTCTAAGATGTACTTGATGCTATGGTGTTGCTGATTGTATCACTTGGGCTAAGGTATTGTGATGGATGTAATCAGTTGTCTTTCCTGGTATAAAGAAAATGAGAAAGCCTCAGAGTCATTAGACTCAAAACCTAAAGACCAGCTATATCTGGAAGACACCTCTGAGAAGCAATCATTCCATAAGGGTTCTAAATACCAGCAACAAAGACACTTACAATAAGCAATTTCAAAGGATCAACCCAGGATTAAACCAAGGACAGTACCAAAAACAAAAATGAGAAGATATTTAAGCAATGCAGAAACTCAGACTTCAACCCCAGCAAAGGTAAATTCTGGAGGAAATGAAGTGGAAAAGTCTGATAATCAACCACCTGGACACCCTGAACTGATAGCACAGGAAGTTAACAAAACAGATGCTGGAAGCCATGAATGCCCAGCATAAGAAAGAAATGGAAACCATGAAACAGGTTCAAACAGATATCCAGAAGATTAAAAACTCCACTGAAAGTATGAACAGCAGATTAAGAGAATGTGAAGATAGAATTTCAGATATAGAAGACAGGATTGAGGTTAATGACCATGAAAACAAAGTTTTCTTCAAAATAGTGAGGGACCATGAGAAATCAATCCAGCAGCTGCTAGATGATGCAAAGAAGAATAACATAAGACTGATAGGAGTCCACAAAAAAGCCGGAGAAACTACAATTAACATAAAAAAACTGTTCACAGAAGTAATAGTAGAAAACTTCCCAGACAGAGGTAGAGAAGTGAGGCATATAGAACTCCAACTAGCCACAATCAAAAAAAAGAAATCTACACCTAGACATATAATAGTCAAGGTCCCAGAAACCCAATAGAAGAACAAAATCCTACAAGCAGTTAGAGAAAAGAAACAAATCACCTACAAAGGAAAGCCCATCAGAATCACAGCAGACTTCTCAACACAAAGCCCCAAGTCAAGGAGAGCCTGAAGTGAAGTATTTCAAGCCCTAAGAGAGAATAACTTCAAACCTAGACTGTTGGTTGTATCCTGCAAAATTATCTTTCAAAACCAATGGCTGAATTAGATACTTCCACGACAAAGAACACCTGAGAAATTTCATGAACACCAAACCAGCACTCCAAACAATTTTAAACAATATCCTAGAAAAAGACAATGCAACTCCATGAGGCCCAACAGAGGGAAGCCACCAGATAAGGCAAGAAACTAAAGGGAAAGGGGGGAAAATAAAAAATAAAAGAGCCAACAACAGTAAAACATCATGACAAGGATGAGTCATTATCTATCAATTATTACCATCAATGTTAATGGCCTCAATTCACCAATCAAAAGAAATGGACTGGCAGAATGTATTAAGAAGCAAAATCCAACAATATGCTGTATACAAGAAACTCACCCAACTCAAAAAGAAATTCATAGACTGAAAGTAAAAGGATGGAAAACACTTCTCCACGTGACAGGAACCCAGAAAAAAAGTACCGGTAGCAATCTTATTTGCAGACAAAGTAGATTTCAAACCAAACCTAATTAAGAGAGACAAAGATGGTCACTACATCCTTGTGAAGGGAACAATCCAAGAGGAAGAGATGACAATCAAAAACATATATGCACCAAATATGAATGCCCCCAACTATACAAAACAAATATTAATGCACATGAAAAATCAAATAAGCATTAATACAACTGTAGTGGGGGATCTTAATACCCCACTATCACAAATAAACACATCATCTAGACAAAAAAATCAACAATGAAATTCTAGAACTGAAGGAAGCTTTTGAACAAACGGACTTAATAGATGTCTACAGAGTGTTTCACCCCACAAAATTAGAATACACATTGTTTTCGGCTGCACACAGGTCATTCTCCAAAATTCACCACATGCTAGCTCATAGGACATGTCTAAGTAAATGTAAAAGAACTGAAGTTACCCCCTGCATATTACCAGATCTTAGTGCAATAAAATTGGAAATCAATAACATAAGAAACTGCAAAACACCAACAATCACATGGAAATTGAATAACACCCTCCTGAAAAACCAGAGGAAATTAAAGAAAAATTGTACAGTTACTACAAGAAAATGATAATACCAGTACAACATACAGGAATCTATGAGACACAATGAAAGGATTTCTATGTGGGAAATTCATAGTCATGAATACCCTATTAGGAAAACAGAGAGAACTCAAATAAACAACCTAACGCAGAACCTCCAACTCCTAGACAAAGAAGAGCATGACAAACCCAAAGTTCATACAAGAGAGGAAATTATAAAGATCAGAGCAGAAATCAATGCAATGGAGACTAAGAGAACAATACAAAAAAAATCAATGAATCAAAGAGTTGGTTTTTTGAAAGAATAAATAACATTGATAAACCTTTACCAAACCTTATCAGAAAAAGGAAAGAAAAGGCTCAAATCCATGCAATAAGGAACAAAAAAGGTAAAGTCACAACAGATCCAGCAGAAATCCAGAGGATCATCAATATCTACTTCGAGAAACTGTACTCTAATAAAATGGAAAACACAGAAGAAATGGACAGATTCCTAGATACATATGAACTGCCCAAGTTAAATAAAGAAGATATAGAAATTCTAAATACCCCAATTGCAATGAGTGAAATTGAAAATGTAATAAAAAATTTACCAACAAAAAAACTCCAGCTCCTGATGGCTTCACTGCTGAATTCTACAAGACATTTAAAGAAGAACTATTGCCATTACTCTTTAAGCTCATCAATGAAATTGAAAGGGAACCAATACTGCCAAATTCATTCCTGGAACTAAGTGTTACTTTGATTCCAAAACCAGGGAAAGACCCAACCCAAAAAGAGAACTATAGGCCAATCTCCCTAATGAACATAGATGCAAAAATCCTCAACAAGATACTGGCAAACAGAATACAGAGGGTCAGCAAGAAGATCATACACCCTGACCAAGTTGGATTTATCCCAGATGCAAGGATGGTTCAACATGTGTAAATCAATAAATGTAATACACTATATTAGCACAGCCAAGGACAAAAACCATATGATCATCTCAATAGATGCAGAAAAGGCATTCGACAAAATCCAACACCCATTCATGATAAAAACCCTACAGAAAATTGGAATAGAAGGTCTTTATCTCAACCTGATTAAGGCTGTCTATGAAAAATCAACAGCCAGCATCATAATAAATAGTCAAAAACTGAAAGCTTTCGTGCTAAAATCAGGAACAAGACAAGGATGCCCACTATCACCACTCCTGTTCAATATTGTTCTGGAAACATTAGCCACAGCAATTAGAAAAGAGAAAGAAACAAAAGGAATAAAGATAGTAAAGGAAGAAGCTAAACTGTCATTATTTGCTGGCATAATGATACTTTACATAGAAGACCCAAAAAACTCTGCCAGAAGACTTCTAGACTTAATTGACAGATTTAGTAGAACAGCTGGATACAAGATCAACACTCAAAAAACAATAGCCTTCTTATACACAAATAGTAGACTCACTGAGAGAGAAATTAGGGAAACAATTCCTTTTACAATAGCATCCAAAAAATGAAATATCTAGGAATCAATCTAACAAAGGAAGCAAAAGACCTCTACACTGAAAACTAAAGCACTCTGAAAAAAGAGATCAAAGAGGACATCAGAAAATGGAAAGACATCCCTTGTTCATGGGTAGGAAAAACCAACATAGTGAAAATGGCCATACTTCCAAAACTTCTATATAGATTTAATGCAATGCTAATTGAAATTCCAACAATATATTCCACATAACTATAGAAAATGATCCAAAAATTCATTGGGAATCAGAAGAGACCTAGAATAGCAAAAGCAATTCTAGGCAATGAGAAATGGCAGGGGGTATCACAATCCCCAACTTGTAACTATACTACAAAGCTACTGTGATAAAAACAGCATGGTACTGGCAAAGAAACAGACCTGAGGATGAGTGGAACAGATTAGAAGATGCAGAAACAACTCCAGACACACTTAGCCACCTTATCTTTGACAAATGAGACAACCACCCTCACTGAAGGAAAGATAACCTCTTTAATAAATGGTCTTGGAAAAACTGGATTTCAACCTGCCAAAGATTAAAACTAGACCCCATCTATCACCATGCACTGAACTAAGATCAAAGTGGATTAAAGATCTAAATATTAAAACAGAAACACTAAACTTGCTGGAAGATAAGTTAGGTAGAACTCTTGAAGATTTTGGTGTAGGAAAAGACTTTATGAACAAAACCTCAGTAGCACAGGAACTAGCACAGAGAATCAACAACTGGGATCTCATCTTATTAAAAAGCTTCTGCACTGCAAGAGAAACCACCCACAGAGCTAAGAGACAACCTACAGTGTGGGAAAAAAATTTTTAGCAGCTGTACCTCAAAGGACTACTATCTAGAATATATAAAGAACTCAAAAAAATCAGACCCCCCAAATTCAAAGACCCAATTCAAAAATGGACATCTGGAATGAACAGACATTTCTCATACAAAGAAGTAAAAGCAGCAAATAAACATATGAAAAAATGTTCAACATCACTGGTCATTCGAGAAATGCAGATGAAAACAACACTGAGATTCCACCTCACCCCAGAAAGAACGGCTGCTATCAAGAAATCAACCAATAACAAATGCTGGCGGGGCTGTGGGGAGAAAGGAATCCTTCTCCATTGTTGGTGGGAGTGCAGACTGGTGCAACCACTGTGGAAATCACTGTGGCGATAACTCAAAGAACTAGGGCTAGAGGTTCCATTTGACCCAGCTATTCCCCTGCTGGGTATCTTCCCCAAAGAATTAAAAGAATCATACAACAGTGATATATGTGCTCCCATGTTTATAGCAGCACAGTTTGTAATAGCTAAAGCTTGGAAACACCCCAAGTGCCCATCAACTGGAAACTGGATAAAGAAGATGTGAGGTTTTTTTTAATGGAGTCCTACTCAGCCATAAAGAAAGAGAAACTAGAGACATTTAATGGATGCATCTTGAGGCCATACTCTTAAGTGAAATACGTAGGACACACATGTGTAAATACAGAATAGTTTCTCTAGTGTGAGAAACTGAAAGTGTAAATAAGGATTAAAATGATTAAAATGAATAATTTGAAATAGGAAGAAAAGGTCCAAAATGGTAGGGGAAGTGGAAGGGGAAGGGGAAAGGAAAGAAAAGAAAGGAAAAATTATGAGAAAAGGGAAAATTGGAAACAAAGTCTTTGTAAATAGGGAAGGGAGCACAGGGAATGGGGAAAAAATAAGAACCAAGATACATCATGTACAGGTACAAGCACCCAATGATAAATGTAAATGTATTGTATACCTAAAATGTACCAATAAAAGAATTTAAGCAAAAAAAAAGAATGTAAATAAGCAGAAATATACAAACAAATAACTTTATCACTGATCCCATTTGGGTCATAAAATATTTGCTTCACAAAATGAGATTACAAAACTAAATGTAGTTTTAGTCCTCTAAACCTGGTATAATAGTAACCACATGAGGACTACCGATAGTTTCACTTAATACACAGCATTTTGTGAGGGTCTCAAATGGAGGTAGTGTACTGAGCATATACGGAGACACCGTAATTTAGTATCTAGGAATGTGTTGTCGAATGCAGGAGTGTTCAAAATAAGAGCAGAGTTCTAAAATTGGTAGCACAACTTCCTGCCCATAAAATGCTCCCCGTAACAGGTTAACACAGGACTGTTGCTTCTGTTCATGAATCTTGGCCTAGTTTAAGAGTCTATGAGCATGAAAACAAGAAATCTGGCAAGAATCCTAATGTAAAAAATTATTACCACCTTTCTTGGGATAAATTCCATCATATTTGGGGATGAAAGTCCTGTAATTTTTCTTGAATTTCTGGGATTTGAAATTGAGAAGACACCTAAAGATCACACGTGGATTCATTTAGTTCAAGTTCTTGTTGAGAGGACAAATTATTAATTGTACCACTGTATCAGTGGTATATAAGATTACTCATTTAAATCTAAGCATGGCTCTTTGCATCATATCAGCTGCTTTCTTGTATGGATATTTCATTGTTTTTCTATGAAATTTTATATGAGTAAAAGATATTGCCCAAGTTTGTCTCCTGAGGCATCCATCAATCCACCTTCAGAAATTTGAAGTGCTAATATATACAGTTTGTTCTTGAGTGTCTCTAGAGAATGAAATTTTTCCTGTCGGATTAATTAGATAAACACTAAGAGAGTCTATATCACATGCCAGCAATTATCCTAGGGCCAAAGATATAGAATTAATATTGCATACTGTGTTTCTATAAATTGCCTCAAATTCTGACTTATGTATTTTTTAGTAGTAGCTAATCTTTATTGGGCACTTAATGTGTTCTAGTAAGTGTTCTAAGGGTATCACATGTTACATAGTTTCAAGGACTCAGAGCCACTTATTTGCACACAAATTTTCTTACATGCAAGGGATGGGATAACGAACTTGTCCCAGTTCTGCCTGACTTTTTGTTAATTGAGACAAAATTCATGTAATATAAAATTAACCATTTTAATGTGGATGACTCAGAGGCATTTAATACATTCACAATGTAACACAACCACAAATCTGTTTCTATTCCACACTATTCACATTACCCAAAAGAAACCTCCTATCTTATTAAATAGTAACTTTCTTATTTCTGCCCTCCGCAACTGCTTTCTATCACCAATCTGCTTTCTGTTTCTTTGGAGTTACTTACTCTGGATATTTCACATAAATATAATCATCTGGACCTTTTGTGTCTAGCTTCTTTCATTTAGCATAATGTATTTAAGAATCATCAACATTGTACTATTTATCAATTCTCCATTCCTTTTTATGACGAAATAATATTCCATTGTGTGCATATGCCTCATTTGTGTTTTTCCTTGTCTGTAGATGATCATTTGGGTTGTTTCTGTCTTTCGGCTAGAATATTTAGGTATCATGCTCAAGTATTTAAGTACTTGTTTTTCAAGCATATTCTTAGGAATGGCACAATTGAGTTTTGAAGAAAGAACTTTTTTCCATAGTGACCATACCCCTTAAAATTGCCACCAGCAATGTATGAAGGTTCCAATTCTTCCACATCCTTGGCAACAGCTGTTTTCCTCCATTAAAAAAAATTATATACACCATAGTGGGTGTTAAGTGATATTAATTTGTGGTTTTGAGTTTCATTTTCCAGTTCCTAATGATGTTGAGCACTTTACAGGTACTTATTGGCCATTTGTTTGTCTGTAGCATTATCTACTCAAGTACTTAGTCCATGTTTTAATTGGGTGGTTTTTCTCTCTTGTTGAGTTTTGAGAATTCTGTATACAATCTGAACACTAGACACTTATCAGATTATGTGATTGCAATTATTTTCTCCAATTATGCAAGAAGTTAAGTGATTTAAATGAAGCCAAATTTATCTGTTTTCTTTTTGTTTATTTTTTGTACCATATCTAAAATCCATTGTTAAATCTAAGGTTACAAAAATTTAGGCCCATATTTTTTTCTAAGAGTTTTATAGCTCTAGTTCTAATATGTTAGGTTGTTCCATATTACCTTAACTTTTGTAGATGGTATGAAGTAGGGATACAGCTTCATTCTTTTACATATGGATATCCAGTTGTTTCAACAGAAGTTTGGGTTAAATCTTATAACAGTATTATATTATATAAGAAATTTCCCAAGTATAATTTATCAAATCATGGGGAAAAAGAGAATAGTTACTGTAAATTTCTGTTTTGCATTTATCACAATATATTGCAATTATTTGAATAATGTTATAAACTTTATTATTATAATGATAATGCTTATTCTTCCTTTAGACAAGAGTCCACTGGTCACATGTTAGAATCCCTTGGAAATTTGTAAAAACTGTTTATGCCTGGTCACTACTCCCATGTGACTGAATCAGAATCTCTAAGTATGAAGCCCCCAAATCAGAAGCTTTTAATAGCTTCTCAGGAGATTCTAATATACAGCTAGGATGAAAACAACTGTTCTCTTAGTTAATTCTTTTCCTTTTGTCTGTGTTTGTATTAGTCTGCTTGGGTTGTCATAAGAAATACAAGCTTAAACAACAGAAATTTCTCATTTTTCTGGAGGATGGGAATTCCAATATCAAGGCACCACTCCATTAAATTTTCCACTAATTCAGGCTCATTTTTAAGTTATCTGCATGTGGCAGGAAGAAGGGGAAGGAAAAGAGAGAAGGGGAGGCAAGAATGAGGGCTGATGTCTTTTTCTTTGAGGACACTAATTCCAACGCATCAGCACCTCACTTTTACAAACTTAATCTTATCTACTACATAGAAGTCCTAACTTCAAAAATAATTACATTAGGGGTGGGGCCTCACCATACTGGTTTTTATAGGTTGTAGGATACAAGTCTGTCCATAGCAATATTATCCACACTTTTAGGAACAAATATATGGATTCCTCTCGCTACATAAATGTGATCTAGGGCTGAGGATTTAGCTCAGTGGTTCTGGCGCCTGCTTTACAAGTGCAAGGTGCCAAGTTTGATCTCCGATATAAAAAAAATAAAAAATAAAAATAAATGTGATCTATATTCTCATGAAAATATTATGTACAATTTCAAGGGGTTGTGTATCCCCAGTGCACATCCAGCACATCAGGAACTGTGCTTTTTCACCTTTGTTCAATTTTGGCATGAACCTTTTTTCTGTCCCTCCTCATATCTATTTCAAGAAGTGAGAGTTTGAGTTCTGGCATAAAGACAGACATATAGACAGCTGGAGTTGAACTGACAGTCCAGGAGTAAACCTTTACTGTATACATCTGTGGCCAGTTGATTTTCACCAGTGTCCAAGATAATGCAGTAGGGAAGAAAGAGTCTCTTCTGCAAATGGTGCTGGGATACTTGGATATCCACTTGCAAAAAAGTGAAGTTGTACTTCCAAACACATCCTCTATTTCTCATATAGAATTTAGGCTTAAGATTTGGCCATTCCTATTATAACCACCGGTGGCAACAGTAGGACTGAACCAGCCAATGGAATGGTGAGCACCACAGCAAACTAATAGCATCTAAAATATCTTCCAGTCAATTAAAAGTTTTTTCAGAAATTGAAATACTATCTGCTTAAAATTCCTAAGAGATATTTGGACACTCAACTGGGATTTTTTGATCCCTATTCAATGAGTAACATAAAAATTGAGAACGATTTCTTTATGCCAAGAAATAATCACAAGCAAAAAAAAGGCTGATAAAATTTTACTTTTTCAGCAAATTTACAAAGAAAGAAACAAGGCAAAATTTCCTATAGATAGAACTGAAAGAAAATTATAAAGGAGTTTTATCAAGCACTTAAAACCTCTAATTCCAATACATTCACAAATTTGCCAAATAAGTACTTGGATCCCATATTTTTGGTAGCAATTTTTCTGCACCACAAAGCAATTTTTCAATATTTCTGCCACAGCTAGTGATGAGTTACTAGATTTCCTGTTCCTATATATGATCTGCATTACTTAAGATGGGTAAAGAAAACAACAGTAACAATGATTAGTGGTGTTTATATAAAATAGATCCAGAGATCATCTAGATATTAATGTGTTACACCTTCTCTTAGGTATAGGACCTCCCCACATTCAATGTATTAGAGAAGCATGAATTTGTTTTGGTCTTTTTTTGATAGCTTCTCTCCTAGATCCATTTTGAAAATTCAAATTAGTGTCCACATTTTGAATCATATAAAACATGAACAGAAGAATAGAACTAGAGCAGTTGAGACTCTTGAAAGTAGCAAAACACTATAGGACTAGATTCTGGAATTTTTAAATTCTAAGTTCCAAATATACTTTCTTGCTATACAAAACTTCAATGTTGTGATTATTTTCAAGCAAACCCTTGATTAAAAGACTATCATAATTCCACTGTACAATATATCCTGACTATTTCTCTCTGTATAGATAAGAATGTGTAGAGATTTCATTTTACTTTATTTTTAGTTGTGAAGCTGCTTTGCTTAGAATCCTAGATCTACCACTCGTTATGTAACCCCCCAACCTCAGTTTCCTACGTATGCAAATTTAACCTTTGTAAAATAGAAACAATAGTAATATAGCCTTATTCCTGAGGTTACTGCAGGGATTGAATGAGCTAATACATACAGATGACTTTAAGTAGTGTTGGGCACAATATTAACTATATTTCTAAGACCAAAAAAAAATGCATGAATTATTTTCTCAACTCTCTTTTGTGAAAAAGTTATTGCTTTTGGAAGCACTAAATGCTATGATTTCTGATCTTAGTATTTACATGGACATGGAAAGTTCATGGCTTTATAGAGTTCAGATCCCTTCATACACAGCCTTGGTTTACTCTCTAACTTATTAAGACAATGAATCAAAATCACTGCCCTCCAATTTCCTTGGACATATCCACAAAATGACTTACTTATCTATGTCTAGCTTATATGGAACAGATGTTAAAGTGAAAGAATAACACTGTAACAATTTGCCCTAATTAGCACCTTTGTGAGTAAACTGAAGAAGACTGAACACTCCTAGGAGAAATTATCCTCCCCTCTGTGGGCGACCCTTCCAGCTCAGGGGCATGAGTCATTGGTAAGGAAAGACAGCTCCTCTGTTCTGGCCTGTGAATAAAAGAGGCCTTGGGTTTATAGGACTAGAAATCTGAACACTTTAAAAAGCACCTTAATCATTCTCCTTTTTTAAAAAGCTGATGTTTTCATCTCATCTTTCTTTTTCTTCTTTCTCCCTTCATAAACAAAATGTGAGATAACTACTTTTTACACCATGGATGACTCAGCAATTCTGCTATTATTTTTATGAGCAGCTATCACCAAAGCATAAAAATGTTACCAAGAGCTAGTAAGGTAACTTCTAGGACAAAAAAGCAGTGTGGGGTGAGGAGACAAGAAAGCCTTGTTTTACCGTAAGATATTCTCAGTCAAAATCAAATGAGAACAAAGGAGGGTTTTCAGTTGTTCTAACACAATGTCCAAAATTCATTTGGGAATATTTTTCTGACTTATCATTCAGAATACCCTGATAGGATTAATTTTAATATCATGAGAACAAGATCCAGCCATCTCCTTCATTTACATACTATAATTTCTCTGTGATTAGTTCCATGTCAATTTGAAGCCCAAAAGCCCCAATTAAAAGTATAATTTCACACAACTGCAACATATTTTCCTCTGTCATAAAGATGAATTTATTTTTATATCCTTTTATTGATACATTTTAGGTGTACAATATAATGACATTCATCATTGGAAATATGCACCTTTATATGCTCTCTTGATGCTTATTTTTACCCCCTTCCCTGCCCTCCCTTCAACCCCTCCATCCCTCCCTATTTACAAAGACTTTGTTTCTATTTTTCATTTTCTCATATTAATTCCATTCCTTTCTTTCCTTTCCCCTACTCCTTCCACTTCCCCTTTCCCTTTGCCCCTTTTCTTCCTATTTCACATTATCTATTATAAATTTTAGTCCTTATGTACACTTTTAGTTTCTCACACTAGAGAAACTATTCAGTATTTACACGTGTGTCCTATTTATTTCACTTAAGAGTATCGCCTCAATGTGCATCCATTTAGCAATAAATGTCTCTAATTTCTTGCTGTTGATGGCTGAGTAGTACTCCATTTTATTAAAAAAACACATTTTCTTTATCCAGTCTCCAGTTGATGGGCATTTGGGCTGTTTCCAAGTTTTAGCTATCACAAACTGTGCTGCTATGAACATGGGTGCACATATATCACTGTGGTATGATTCTTTTAATTCTTTGGGGAAGATACCTAGCAGGGGAATGGCTGGGTCAAATGGGATGTCCAGTCCTAGTTCTTTGAGGTATCTCCATATTGATTTCCACAGTGGTTGCACCAGTCTACACTCCCACCACCAGTGGAGAAAGGTTCCTCTTTCCCCACAGCCCTGCCAGCATTTGTTATTGGTTGATTTCATGATAGCAGCCATTCTTTCTGGAGTGAGGTGGAATCAGCATTGTTTTCATTTGCATCTCTCGAATGACCAATGATGTTGAACATTTTTTCATTTATGTTTATTTTCCATTTCTATTTCTTTGGGTGAGAAATGTCTGTTCATTTCAGGTGCTCATTTTTGGATTGGGTCTTTGAATTTGGGAGGTCTGATTTTTTTTCTTTATAGATTTGAGATAGCAGATCTTTGTCTGAGGGACCGCTGGTGAAAATTTTTTCCCACATTGTGGGTTGCCTCTTCACACTGCTGGTGGTTTCTCTTGCTGTGCAGAAGCTTTTTAGTAAGAAAAGATCCCACTTGTTGATTGTTTGTGCTAGTTCACGGGCAACTGAGGTTATGTTCATAAAGTCTTTTCCTATCCCAATGTCTTCAAGAGTTCTACCTAACCTCTCTTCCAGTCTGTTCAGCATTTCTGTTTTAATATTTAGATCTTTAATCCATTTAGATTTTAGTTTAATGCATGGTGAGAGATATAGGTCTAGTTTTAGTCTTTGGCAAATTGAAACCCAATTTCTCCAGCACCATTTATTAAAGAGGCTATCTTTCCTCCAGTAAGGGTGTTTGGATCCTTTGTCAAAGATGAGGTAGCTAAGTGTGTCTGGAGTTGTTTCTGCATCTTCTAATCTGTTCCACTGGTCCTCAGGTCTGTTTCTTTGCCAGTACCATGCTGTTTTATCACAGTAGCTTCATAATATAGTTTCAAGCTGGGATTGTAATACCCCCTGGCATGTCTCTGTTACCTAGAATTGCTTTTGCTATTCTGGGTCCCTTCTTGTTCCAAATGAATTTTTGGATTCTTTTTTCAAGGTCCATGAACTATGCTTCTGGGATTTCAACTGGGATTGCATTGAATCTATATAGCAATTTTGGAGGTATGGCCATTTTCACTATGTTGATCCTTCCTACCCAGGAGCAAGGTATGTCCTTCCATTTTCTGATGTCCTCTTCAATCTTTTTTCAAAGTACTATAGTTTTCAGAGAAGAGGTCTTTGATTTCTTTTGTTACATTGATTCCTAGGTATTTCCGTTTCTTGTATGCTATTGTGAAAGGAAATGTTTGCCCTATTTCTGTCTCAGTGAGTCTGTTGTTTATGTAGAGGAAAGCTATTGATTTTTGTGTGTTGACATTTTATCCAGCTACTTTACTGAATTTGGTTATTAAGTCTAGAAGACTTTTGGTGGAGTTCTTGGGATCTTTGATATAGAGTATCATGTCATGTGCAAATAATGACAATTTGACTTTTTCATTTCCTATCTTGATTCCTTTTATTTCTTTCTCTTGTCTAATTGCCATGGCTAATGTTTCTAAAACTATATTGAACAGGAGTGGTGATAGTGGACATCCTTGTCTTGTTCCTCATTTTAGTGTGAAGGATTTCAGTTTTTGACCACTTAGTATGATATTGGCTGTTGGTTTTTCATAGATGGCTTTTATCAGATTAATGTAGAGACTGTCTATTCCAATTTTTGTAGGGTTTTTATCATAAATGCATGTTGGATTTTGTCAAATGCTTTTTCTGCATCTATTGAGATGATCATATGGTTTTTGTCCTTGGCTCTATTGATATAGTGTATTACATTGATTGATTTCCATGTGTTGAACCATCCATGCATCCCTGGGATGAATCCCACTTGGTCAGGGTATATGATCTTCTTGATGATCTTCTGCATTCTATTTGCCAGTATCTTATTAAGGATTTTTGCATCTGTGTTCATTTGTGAGATTGGCCTCTAGTTCTCTTTTTTGGTTGTGTCTTTCTCTGCTATGAGGATCAAGGTGATGGTTGCTTCCAGGAATGAATTTGGGAGTATTGCTTCCCTTTCAGTTTTGTTGAAGAGTTGAAACAGTAGTGGCATTAGTTCCTCTCTAAATGTCTTGTAGAATTCAGCAGTGAAGCCATCAGGACCTGGGCTTTTCTTGGTTGGTAAGTTTTTAATTACATTTTCAATTTCATTGATTGATACTGGGTTGTTTAGAATTTTTAGGTCTTCTTCATTCAACTTTGGTAATTCATACATATCTAGGAATCTGTCCATTTCTTCTGTGTTTTCCATCTTATTGGCATATAGATTCTGGAAGTAGGTGTTGATGATCCTCTGGATTTCTGCTGGGTCTGTTGTAATTTCACCCTTTTCATTCCTAATTGCATGGATTTGGGCCTTTTCTTTCCTTTTTCTGATAAGGTTGGCTTAGGGTTTGTCAATTTTGTTGATTCTTTCGAAGGACCAACTCTTGGCTTTATTGACTTTTTTTATCCTTCTCTTAGTCTCCATTGCATTGATTTCTCCTCTGATCTTTATAATTTCCTCCCTTGTATGAGCTTTGGGTTTGTCCTGCTCTTCTTTTTCTAGAAGCTTGAGGTTCAGTATCAGGTTGTTTAATTGGGCTCATTCTGTTTTCCTAATATGTGCATTCACTGCTATGAATTTCCCTCATAAGACTGCTTTCATTGTTTCCCACAGATTCTGATATGTTGTATTGTCATTGTCATTTAATTGAAGGGAATGTCTGATTTCTTCTTTAATTTCCTCTATGACCCATTGGTTATTCAGAAGTGTGTTGTTCAATTTCCATGTATTTATGAAATTTTTTGTTTCTTTTGCTATGGATCTCCAATTTCATCGCACTATGGTCTGATAATATACAGGGGATAACTTCAATTCCTTTGCACTTACTTAGACATGTTCTATGTGTGAGTATGTGGTCTATTTTGGAGAATGAACCATGTGCAGCTGAGAAGAATGTGTATTCTGATTTTATGGGTTGGAACACTCTGTAAACATCTGTTAAGTTCATTTGTTCAAGAGTTCAATGGAGTTCTAGTATTTCATTACTTATTTTTTGTCTAGTTGATCTAGCTATTTGTGACAGTGGGGTGTTGACGTCCTCCACTACAATTGTATTAGTGCATATATGACTTTTCATGTCCGTTAGTATTTGTTTTATATAGTTGGGTGCACTAGTGTTTGGTGCATAGATATTTATGATTGTCATCTATTCCTCTTGGATTCTTTCCTTTGCAAGGATGTAGTGTCCTTCTTCATCTCTCTTAATCAATGTTGGTTTGAAATCTACTTGATCTGCAAAGAAGATAGCTACTCCTGCTTTCTTTCGGGGTCCTGTCGCATAGAGTATTTTTTTCCACCCTTTAACTTTCAGTCTATGAGTTTCCTTTTGAATTAAGTGTGTTTTTTGTATGCAGCATATTGTTGGATTTTGCTTCTTGACCCATTCCACCAGTCTATTTCTTTTGATTGGTGAATTGAGACCATTAATGTTGATGGCTATAACTGAAATGTATTGACTTATCATTGCCATGACTTTTTCTTTTTGTTGGGTTCTCCCTCTTTACATTTAATTTCTTGTCATGCCAGATGGGTTCATTCTGCTTTGCTTCCTGGGGTTGTGATCCTCAATGTCTGCTCCTAGGATATTGTGTAAAATTCTTTGGAGTGCTGGTTTGGTATTCACGAAGTTCCTAGGGTGCTCTTTGTCATGAAAGTATCTTATTTCTCCATCCCTTTTGAAAGATAGTTTTGTAGGGTACATCAAGCTGGGTTGGAGGCTGTTTTCTTTTAGGGCTTGGAATATGTCACTCCAAGCTCTTCTTGCCTTGATGGTTTGTGTTGAGAAGTCTGCTGTGATTCTGATGGGCTTTCCTTTCTATGTGATTTGTTTCTTTCCTCTAACTGCTTGTAGAACTTTGTTCTTCTTTTGAGTTTCTGGAATCTTAACAATTATATGCCTATGTGTCGATTTTTTTTTAATCAAGGCTATTTGGAGTCCTATATGCCTCACTTATCTGTATGTCAAGTTCTTTTCCCCTGCTTTGGAAGTTTTCTGTTATTACTTCTGCAAAAAGTTTTTTTATGTCATCTGCATTCCTGTTTCTTCATTGACTCTAATCAGTCTTATATTATCCTTCTTTGCATCGTCTAGCAGCTGCTGGATTGATTTCTCATGTTCCTTTATAATTTTGAAACAATTTTTCTTTTCCTGGTCACTAATTGCAATCTTATCTTCTATATCTGAAATTCTGTCCTCACATTGGCTCATTCTGCTGTGTAGACTTTCAGTGGAGTTTTTCATGTCCTGAAAATCTATTTGCATCTGTTTTATGGATTCCATTTGTTTTCTATGTTGGGATTCCATCATGTTCCTGAGCTCTTCTCTAGATTTATTAATCATGTCTTGCACTAGGAGCACAATTTCTCTTGTTATCTGAGAAATTATTTCTGATTTCATTTTTTCCAGATGCCCTTTTGTTGCCAGTTCAGTGGGTCCAGGTGGTTGAGTGTCAGAGTGTTCCATCTCATTTCCCTTTGGGGTTGATGTAGGTGATCTGGAAGTCTGGTTTTAAGACTTATTTATGGGATTTCTCTCTTCAACTGGGGGGGTGGGTGCTGTTGGTGTCCGCGCAGTTGACCTCTTCTGAGCTGGGAGAGGTGGGCCAAGGGCAGGGAGCGGCAGTAAGGATGGTGGCCCGAAAGCCCCTTCCTCTGGGCCAGGAGTGGCGGGATGTATGGTGGCCCAGAAACCCCTTCTTCTGGGCCAGGAGAGGCGGGATGGATGGCAGCCCAAAATCCCTTTCCTCTGGGCTGGGAGCGACAGGAGGGATTGTGGCCGGGCATCCCCTTCCTCTGGACCAGGAGCAGTGGGACAGCAGCTCAGAAGCCTCTACCTCTGGGCAGGAATTTTTTAAATGCTGAGAACTTGATTAGCTCCAGTACAGTGGTCTGGTGGTCTGGTGTCCTCTGCGTCTTTGTAGTGTGGAACCAGGTGGCTGTACAGAGAAGAGGCCAAAGAAACAGGGTGGGGCCAGTGTATTGCTGCCAGGGAGCGGGCTGATTCGGTGTTTTCAGCACAACTGGTGACCTCGCGACCATGTCCACAGACCTGCCTGTCTGCAGCGGGCTGATTCGGTGTTTTCCGCACAACTATGGATCTTGCTTCTTGACCCATCCTGCCAGTCCATTTCTTTTGATTGGTGAGTTGAGACCATTACCATTGATGGTTATAACTGATACATATTGAGTTATCATTGTCATGACTTTTTCTTTTTGTTTGATTCTCCCCCTTTGCTTTTAATTTCTTGTCGTGCCTGGTGGATTCATTCTTCTAGGCTTCCTGGGGTTGTGATCCTCATCTTTTCCTAGGATTTTGTCTAAAAGTTTTTGGACTGCTGGTTTGGTTCCTAAGGTGCTCTTTGTCATGAAAATATCTTATTTCACCATCAATTTTGAAAGACAGTTTTGCAGGGTACATCAATCTTTGTTGGAGGCTGTTTTCCTTTAGGGCTTGGAATACATCACTCTAAGCTCTTCTTGTCTTGAGGGTTTTCATTGAGATGTCTGCTGTGATTCTGATGGGATTTCCTTTCTATGTGATTTGTTTCTTTTCTCTAACTGCTTCTAGAACTTTGTTCTTCTGTTGAGTTTCTGGAATCTTAACAATTATATGCCTATGTGTAGATTTTTTTTAATCAAGGCTAGTTGGAGTCCTATATGCCTCACTTATCTGTATGTCAAGTTCTTTTCCCTTGCTTGAGAAGTTTTCTGCCATCACATCTGTGAATAGTTGTGTTTTTTTAATGTACTCTCTCCTGTTTTCATTGACTCTGATCAGTCTTATGTTATTCTTCTTTACATCGTGTAGCAGCTGCTGGATCCTGGTCATTAACTGCAATCTTATCTTCTATGTCTGAAAGTATGTCTTCACATTGGCTCATTCTGTTGCATAGGCTTTCAATGAAGTTTTTAATCTCCTGGAAATCTGTTTGCATCTGTTTTATGGATTCCATTTGTTTCCTGTGTTGGGATTCCATCATATTCCTCAGCTCCTCTATTTTTTTTGTCTGTGTCCTCTCTAGATTTATTAATCATGTCTTACACTATGGGCACAATCTCTGCTGTTATGTGAGAAATTATTTCTGATTTCATTTTTTCCAGATCCTCTTTCATTGCTAGTTCAGGAAGTCCAGGTGGTTGAGTATCAGAGTGTTCCATCTCAGTTCCCTTTGGGGTTGCTGTAGGTGATCTGGAAGTCTAGTTCTGAGGTTTGTTTACATGTCTTCTCATTTTGACACAGGTGCAGTGCTGCTGGCACCCATGTGGCTCACCTCCTCTGTGCTGGGAGCTGTGGCATGCCTACCCAGAAGCTTTCTCCATGCTGGAAGCCATGCCACGCATACCCGGAAGCTTCCTCTGGGCTGGGAGCCATGGCACGCTGACCCAGAAGCCTCCTATCTTCTGGGAGCTGCAGCACACCTACCTGGAAGCCTCCTCTGGACTGGGAACTGTGGCACGCTGACCCAGAAGCCTCCTCTGGGCTGGTAGCCTTGGCACACTGACCTGGAAGCCTCCTCTGTTCTGGGAGCTGTGTCACAATGAATTTATTCTTGGAGTAAATTTACTCTAATCCCATTTAAAATATACAGCCATTATCACAGATGCTTAGGACTCAAAGAAAACTTAAGGGGTCTTGCAGTCTGAGCCAGACCACTCTGGAACCCATTAAGTAGAGGGATTTCAAAATAAGTCTTAGGATTGTCTAAGGAAGAAAATTTCATTACAACTACCAACAACTTCTTCTGGAGATTTTTAGAGTGTGACTATGCAATCATGACACATATTTCTGTTATCAGATAAAATAGGAGGCAGCAGTGTTTTCCAGCCTCTTATTCATCCCAGTCAATAAATTGGTCAGGAAAACTGGTGGATGTGAAAGATCACTGTTTATTTTAAAGAAGAAATAAGAAAAAGAGAAAGGAGTAAAAGTGCAAAAGAAGTGCTCAGGGAGAAAATGGTGCTTTGAAGAAAAAAGAAAAGCACCATGTTGGCAAGCAGAATGGACTACTGCAAGAACAAGAGGGTAGTGGCCACAAAGTCAATTGCTGGTGTCCTTTTATTTCTTCTTTGATAGTTGATCCAATGGTCCCACTTGATGGAGTGCAAGAAGACTGGTATCAGGTGCCAGGTTTGGTGTGTTCTTGTGTCAGAAGGCACGAGCAGGTACCTGGAGCAGTTGATCCAGTATCAGGTTTGTGTCTAGATGTCCTGCCAAAGCTTCATGTGGTCTTAGTTGGGGCTTTTTCAGAGCTGGCTGGATCTAGAGCATGTGATGCTGAGATTAAGAGTAGGTGTTTACCAAATCAGTCCACTAATTGGTTTCTCATAGTCCTGGGTAGGATTAAGGGTGTCTCACCGCATGTGTGAGTGCTACCTGCCCTAAGAGACAGATAGAGGGCTAGTGTGGCCACTTGTCACTAGTCACTTGTTTGCTATTTGCTGCCTTCTGCCTGCTCTGCTTTACCATGGACTGTTTCTCCTCTGTGATGCCCCTCTGCTATGCCACCCTGCCTTGGAGCCAGCCAACTATGGACTGAAATTTCTACAAACTGTGATAAAACTTTCCTCCAAATAAATCTTTCCTCCTTTAATTTTGGGTGTCAGGTATTTTATCTTTTCAATGAGAAAAGAGACTAAGACACCATGTTAGACCACAGGTAACTGAAACCAAGAAAAATGAAACTATAGAAAAGGGGGCTTACTGTACCAATAAACACTCAGATTGGTTGCAAGTTCTGAAACACAGCAAACATTGTCAGTGCCCTATCCTTACTCCACAGCTTTTCAGTGTGCTCAGGCCTCTTCCAGCTACCAATATGTGCATCTCTAGCCTGCAAAGTTTTCCCAGAACTGAGGGCCAATCTGCTAGGAAAATGGAAGTATCAGGGCATGTGCAGTCTTCAAACAGTGACTGCCAGGGGTTTGTGTGTCATTGCTCCAGCTCCCTCGCCTCTCTGGCAGAGTAATTCTGAGAGGCAAGTGTTTACTCACAGGAGTAAGCCCTAGTCACTTATTTTAGCAGCTGGCTTAATAATGCACCTTTTATGGGCTGCCCCCCTTTCCTTGTATCATTTTCTTGCTCCATTATTATTAGTGTTCACTTCACCTCCCAAATAAATCTCTTGCATTCAAACCTAATCTCAGGGTATCCTTCTAGGGGGATGCAAATCAAGAGCATAAATCCCATTAAGTATAATGGTATCATTAAGTTCAAACAGCATTTAATAAATACACCCAAAATAAACCAAAGTGCAAAGGTAGAAAATAAAGAAGTCTGATTTAACATTTATGTCTTATAAGATATGTTGAAAAATATACATTGATTCAACTGCATGATTTTGATCCCAGGAGCATTACATTGTTTGCACACACTCCAGGGAAAATTGTCAGAAAGGAGGAACAGATAAGTGATCATTCTAGGTACAAAGCCAGGGAATAGCACAGATAGACTGAGGGGGGTGTCAGGTGGAAACTTAAAGAGATGTCCTGGATTTTTATAAGTATTTTTATGAGTTTATAAATGTAAGTGTGCATACTGAGAACCTCTGAGGGGACTGCAAACCTGTTGCTTCTTTGGCTGACTCAGATCAGAGCCCTGTAATTAATAAATTATGACTCAGTGATGACTGGAGCTGGCTTATGACCAGCTCATGAGAGCCTGAAAGCTAATTATTAATTTCAGGTATTTTGCAAGCCAGATTACTTCACCTTGTTGCTTGAAATAGCCCATGGTGGGAGTACTCATACCACAGTAATGAGCAAACAAGATAGATCACAGCTTCCTCCTCCCCCAAATTGTCAAGGGTTAAACATTTAGCAGCACACTACTGAAATGTGAAGTTGTGTTTATTTAGCCTTTCTATTGATTAGCCAACCTCACTACACTGAGGATACCAAGAACTAAGAGTAGATCAAGACTCATTCCCCTGGGGCACTGTAAAATGCACCTGGATTGTAAGACATCAAGGAAGATATTGCTTAGGCAGGTGGTTTTTCATTGGGGCCCAATGAGGTAAGGAGCTTTGCTTCTTCACATTCTCCCTGCCATGATGCATGGCCTCACTGCAAACCCACAAAGCCATGGGCCCAAATGACTGGTGGAATGAAACCCCCAAAACTGTGAGCCAAAATGAACCTTTCTTCTTTATAAGTTTATTGTCTCAAGCATTTGTTATAACAATGGAAAGCTGACAAACACATGTCACATTAAAAAAAAGAAGGCATTTTAGCTCATTTTGTAATTTCTTCTGAATTCAGAGCAACTGGGGGATATAGATGTGTGGCACTGACTTTCATAATTATAACTGGAGAGTGTATGGAGATTGGGTATCTCTCACACCCTTTGCTGGGCCATCTGACCTGTAAGGAAAGGACTGCAGAGGAGAAAAAACAATCTTCCAGACACCCAAAAGTAAATAAGAAAAAAAAATCTCTTTGACAAGTTTAGTCATTAACTGCAAATGTCCCATCATCATCATGATCATCATGATTATTATATTATTATTATTTAGCAGAAAAAGTGCCCTCACAGATGTGTGGGAGACAGAAGTTCATGGAAAGGGGATCTAGAAGACTATAGCTTTAAAGTATCATTATACTCACATTCACATATCTGAATATTGGCCTTTATAATTTCATTAAAGAAGATGGTTGGCCAAAAAGAAAGAAAAATCTCTTATTTCTATAAATAACCACTAATCCACAGCCAAGAATATATCTCTAGATTTTGTTTTTCTAAGTGCAGCCCAAAAATGAGCTTTCTTAGATCCTGGGATCTGAGTCCTCCTGATGTAATCTCTCTTATGATGTCATACCAGACAGTAAATGTTTATATTATTAATAGTATCAAAGCAATAAATGTGTTCCTGACATAGGCTAAACCTGGGTATTTACGAGGCACCTGCACAGTCTTTGAGAGTTCATGTTGGCAGAAGGCATTGAATTGTTCCTTCTAAAAGCATTTACTAAAAACAGACTTCACTTCTCTTTATTAGGAATTCCAAGAGTTATGGATTCCTATAAAATCAAAATCATGTGGGAGTAAGACTTCTTCCAGAAAGTTTCTCCAACCATTAAAGATGATGTACTTATGGAACTTCAAACTGTGGTGATGGAGCCATCTATGCTGATTGTTCTAATAAAATCCTCCACTTATAGGTATTTTGTTTTGGCAAACTGATGACTACATTCAGTCAGGTTGGAAGTGAGGAGGCAGAAAAAAGAAAAAAATGTGTTCTTAAAATCAAAGGGCAAGCAATCTCAGTGACAGCCCTTTGTGCAAATACTATAGACCTCACCTTAAAATTTTTGGCACCAACTGTAAAGAATGGAAAGAAACCCTTTCTATTTTCATGGAAAGAATCTATTCTTATTCACTTTTCTAGAAACCAGAGGAAAAACGTATTCTGGAAATTCATCTATTTGTGTGCCTAGGGAATCAGATGTCTAAAAAAAAAGATCTTGTCTCTTGAAGATGTGTTAGGTGGTATTGATTTAGCTACAGCTTGTTACATTCAAGGCATGAAATCAAATGAGATACACATAAAGAGAAACAAAAAAAAACTTAGAAAATGATTTCTGTTAAAATACTGGGGAAAAAAGGCAAAGAAATCATATTTTAGAGAAGAGAAAGGGAGTAAAAATGATTAAAGATTTTGATGATGAAAGGAACTGTGCACATTCATTCCATCTAGGGGAAGACAATTATGAAGGAGAGCAGCCATCAGTCTTGCTTATCATTCAGTGATTAGATGAACACAGCAGACTTAGGATAGCCTCTCGAAACAGGCATTGCCAAGGGCAGTGCTCATTACCAAACCTTCAACAGCCCTCTCCTTGATATAAGCAGATGAATGGCTACACCTCCTCCCTCCTCTTTCCATTTCCTTTCTTCCTTTTTTCTCCCCTTCTTTCTTGGTCACACTCATTTTGCCTGATGTACTGAAATCATTACACTCTGAGTATCCTCAGTTTATTCTCTCCAGTTTATTGAGGAGACTCTATCTATTATGTGTGAATAGAAAACATCTTATTTCTTCCAATAAATCCACTTTCTTAAGAACATTTTCAGACATTTTTAGCTATTAAAACAGTCTGAAAGTCCTAAGGCATAGCATTGTTTTGTTTTTACTTTTTATTTTTGTAAGTACATGTTTGCAGTACATAATGATTAAATTCATAATGGGGAAGTTGGCACATATACATAACACATTTTAATTATTTTTATATCTTCTTCCCCCTCCCTCTATCTCTAGGTCTGCTCATTTTCAAAAGATCTATGGTCCTGTTTCCTATTATATATCTTTTACTTTACCTTTAATTTATTTATCACGTGCAAATGAAAACAACACTGAGATTCCACCTCACCACAGAAAGAATGGCTTCCATCATGAAATCAACCAGTAATAAATGCTGGCAGGGCTGTGGGGAAAGAGGAACCCTGCTCCACTGCTGGTAGGAGTGTAAACTGGTGAAACCACTGAAATCAGTACGGAGATACCTCAAAGAACTAGGACTGGAAGTCCCATTTGACCCAGCTATTCCTCTGCTGGGTATCTTTCCCAAAGAATTAAAAGAATCATACCATAGTGATATATGTGCACCCATGTTCATAGCAGCACAGTTTGTGATAGCTAAAACTTGGAAGCAGCCCAAATGCCCATCAACTGGAGACTGGATAAAGAAAATGTGGGGGTTTTTTGTTGTTGTTAAATTCTTTTATTGGTACATTTTAGGTATACAACACAATTACATTTCTCATTGGGAATTGTACCTTTACATAATGCATCTTGGTTCTTATTTTTTCCCCATTCCTAGCCCTCCCTTCCGCCCCTCCACCCTTCCCTATTTACAAAGACTTTATTTCCATTTTTTCATTTTCTCATCATTTTTCCTTTCCCTTCTTTCCTTTCCCCTGCCCCTCCTACTACCCCTACCACTTTGGACCTTTCTTCCTATTTTGCTTTATCGATTGTTCATTCTAATCATTGGTACATTTTAGGTATACAATATAATGAGATTCATCATTGGAAATTTGCAGCTTTACATAATCTCTCTTGGTTCTTATTTTTCACCTTTGCCCAGCCCTCCCTTCAACCCCTTCATTCTTCTCTGTTTACAAAGATTTTGTTTCTATTTCTCATTTTCTCATATTAATCCGATTCCCTTCTATCCTTTCCCCTAGCCCTCCCAATTCCTTCCCCTTTGCCCCTTTCCTTCCTATTTCACATTACCTATTATACATTTTAGTCCTTATTTATACTTTCAGTTTCTCACACCAGAGAAACTATTCGGTATTTATACATGTGTGTGCTATTTATTTCACTTAAGAGTATCGCCTCAGTGTGCATCCACTTAGCTATAAATGCCTCTAATTTCTCATTTTTTATGGCTGAGTAGTACTCCATTTTATTTTAAAACCACATTTTCTTTATCCAGTCTCCAGTTGATGGGCATTTGGGCTGCTTCCAAGTTTTAGCTATCACAAACTGTGCTGCTATGAACATAGGCGCACATATATCACTGTGGTATGAGTCTTTTAATTCTTTGGGGAAGATGCCCAGCAGGGGAATAGCAGGGTCAAATGGGACTTCCAGTCCTAGTTCTTTGAGGTATCTCCATACTGATTTCCACAGTGGTTGCACCAGTCTACACTCCCACCAGCAGTGGAGCAGGGTTCCTCTTTCCCCACAGCCCCGCCAGCATTTGTTATTGGTTGATTTCATAATAGCAGCTATTCTTTCTGGAGTGAGGTGGAATCTCACCGTTGTTTTCATTTGCATCTCTCGAACGACCAGTGATGTTGAACATTTTTTCATGTATTTATTTGCTATTTCTACTTCTTTGTCTGAGAAATGTCTGTTCATTTCAGATGCCCATTTTTGGATTGGGTCTTTAAATTTGGGAGGTCTGATCTTTTTAAGTTCTTTATAGATTCGAGATAGTAGACCTTTGTCTGAGGAAGAGCAGGTGAAGATTTTTTCCACATTGTGGGTTGTCTCTTCACACTGCTGGTGATTTCTCTTGCTGTGCAGAAGCTTTTTAATAAGAAGAAATCCCACTTGTTGATTGTTTGTGCTAGTTCACGGGCAACTGAGGTTTTGTTCATAAAATCTTTTTCTACACCAATGTTTTCAAGAGTTCTACCTAACCTCTGTTCCAACTGGTTCAGGGTTTCTATTTTAATATTTAGATCTTTAATCCTTTTTAATATTAGTTTAGTGCATGGTGAGAGATATAGGTCTAGTTTTAATCTTTGGCAAGTTGAAGCCCAATTTTTCCAGCACCATTTATTAAAGAGGCTATCTTTCCTTCAGTGAGGGTGTTTGGCTCCTTTATCAAAGATGAGATGGCTGAGTGTGTCTGGCATTGTTTCTGCATCTTCTAATCTGTTCCACTGGTCCTCAGGTCTGTTTCTTTGCCAGTACCATGGTGTTTTTATCATAGTAGCTTTGTAGTACAGTTGTAGGTTGGGGATTGTGATACCCCCTGCCATGTCTCTGTTACCTAGAATTGCTTTAGCTATTCTGGGTCTCTTCTTGTTCCAAATGAATTTTCCAATTGTTTTCTCAAGATCCATGAAGTATGCTGCTGGGATCTCAACTGAAATTGCATTAAATCTTTATAGAAGTTTTGGAAGTATGGCCATTTTAACTATATTAATCCTTCCTACCCAGGAGCAGGGGATGTCTGTCCATTTTCTGATATCATCCTCAATCTCTCTTTTCAGAATGCCATAGTTTTCAGGGAAGAGGTCTTTGATTTCTTTCATTAGGTTGATTCCTAGGTATTTCAGTTTTTTGGATGCTATTGTGAAAGGAATTATTTGCCCTATGTCTCTCTCAGTGAGTCTGTCATTCATGTACAGGAAAGCTATTGATTTTTGTGTGTTGGCCTTGTAACCAGCTACTTGACTGAATTTGGTTATTAAATCTAGAAGACTTTTGGTGGAGTTCTTGGAGTTTTCTATATACAGTATCATGTCATCTGCAAATAAGGACAATTTGACTTTTTTGTTTCCTACCTTTATTCCTTTTATTTCTTTCTCTTGTCTAATTGCTGTGGCTAATGTTTCCAGAAATATATTGAACAAGAGTGGTGATAGTAGACATCCTTGTCTTGTTCCTGATTTTAATGTGAAGGATTTCAGTTTTTGACCATTTAGTATGATATTGGCTGTTTCCTCTGTGACCCACTGGTTATTCAGAAGTGTGTTGTTCAATTTCCACATTTCTATGAAATTTTTCGAGTTTCTTTTGCTATGGATCTCCAATTTCATCGCACTATGGTCTGATAATATACAGGGGATAACTTCAATTCCTTTGCATTTACTTAAACATGTTCTATGTGTGAGTATGTGGTCTATTTTGGAGAATGACCCATATGCAGCTGAGAAGAATGTGTATTCTGATTTTGTGGGGTGGAAGACTCTATAAACATCTGTTAAGTTCATTTGTTCAAGAGTTCAATGGAGTTCTAGTATTTCATTACTTATTTTTTGTCTAGTTGATCTAGCTATTTGTGACAGTGGGGTGTTGACGTCCCCCACTACAATTGTATTAGTGCATATATGACTTTTCATGTCCGTTAGTATTTGTTTTATATAGTTGGGTGCACTAGTGTTTGGTGCATAGATATTTATGATTGTCATCTATTCCTCTTGGATTCTTTCCTTTGCAAGGATGTAGTGTCCTTCTTCATCTCTCTTAATCAATGTTGGTTTGAAATCTACTTGATCTGCAAAGAAGATAGCTACTCCTGCTTTCTTTCGGGGTCCTGTCGCATAGAGTATTTTTTTCCACCCTTTAACTTTCAGTCTATGAGTTTCCTTTTGAATTAAGTGTGTTTTTTGTATGCAGCATATTGTTGGATTTTGCTTCTTGACCCATTCCGCCAGTCTATTTCTTTTGATTGGTGAATTGAGACCATTAATGTTGATGGCTATAACTGAAATGTATTGACTTATCATTGCCATGACTTTTTCTTTTTGTTGGGTTCTCCCTCTTTACATTTAATTTCTTGTCATGCCAGATGGGTTCATTCTGCTTTGCTTCCTGGGGTTGTGATCCTCAATGTCTGCTCCTAGGATATTGTGTAAAATTCTTTGGAGTGCTGGTTTGGTATTCACGAAGTTCCTGGGGTGCTCTTTGTCATGAAAGTATCTTATTTCTCCATCCCTTTTGAAAGATAGTTTTGTAGGGTACATCAAGCTGGGTTGGAGGCTGTTTTCTTTTAGGGCTTGGAATATGTCACTCCAAGCTCTTCTTGCCTTGATGGTTTGTGTTGAGAAGTCTGCTGTGATTCTGATGGGCTTTCCTTTCTATGTGATTTGTTTCTTTCCTCTAACTGCTTGTAGAACTTTGTTCTTCTTTTGAGTTTCTGGAATCTTAACAATTATATGCCTATGTGTCGATTTTTTTTTTAATCAAGGCTATTTGGAGTCCTATATGCCTCACTTATCTGTATGTCAAGTTCTTTTCCCCTGCTTTGAAGTTTTCTGTTATTACTTCTGCAAAAAGTTTTTTTATGTCATCTGCACTCCTGTTTCTTCATTGACTCTAATCAGTCTTATATTATTCTTCTTTGCATCATCTAGCAGCTGCTGGATTGATTTCTCATGTTCCTTTACAATTTTAAAGCAATTTTTCTTTTCCTGGTCATTAATTGCAATCTTATCTTCTATATCTGAAATTCTGTCCTCACACTGGTTCATTCTGCTGTGCAGACTTTCAGTGGAGTTTTTAATCTCCTGGAAATCTATTTGCATCTGTTTTATGGATTCCATTTGTTTCCTATGTTGGGATTCCATCATGTTCCTGAGCTCTTCTCTAGATTTATTAATCATGTCTTGCACTAGGAGCACAATTTCTCTTGTTATCTGAGAAATTATTTCTGATTTCATTTTTTCCAGATGCCCTTTTGCTGCCAGTTCAGTGGGTCCAAGTGGTTGAGTGTCAGAGTGTTCCATCTCATTTCCCTTTGGGGTTGCTGTAGGTGATCTGGAAGTCTGGTTTTGAGACTTATTTACGTGTTTTCTCACTTGGACTGGGGGCGTGGCCTGTTGGTGCCTGCAGGGATTACCTCCTCTGAGCTGGGAGAGGTGGGCCAAGGGCCAGGAGCAGGGGTAGGGATGGTGGCCTAAAAGCCCTTTCCTCTGGGCTGGGAGCAGCAGGAGGGATAGTGGCTGGGAAGCCCCTTCCTCTGGACCAGGAGCAGCAGGACTCAGTACCGTGGTCTGGTGGTCTGCTGTCCTGTGCGTCTTTGTAGTGTGGAACCAGGTGGCTGTACAGAGGAGCGGGGGGCGGGGCGGGGGGTGTCCAGTGGATTGTTGCTGGGTCATGGGCTGATTCGGAATGTTCCACTTGACTTGCGACTTCAGTAGGGCGTGCACAGACCTGCCTGTCTGCAGCAGGCTGATTCGGTGTGAAAAATGTGTTTTTTTTATAAAATGGAGTACTACTCAGTCATAGAAAAAGAGAAATTAGAGACATGTATAGCTAAATGGAAGCACATTGAGATGATACTCTTAAGTGAAATAGATAGGAAACACTTGTGTAAATACTGAATAGTTTCTCTAGAATGAGAAACTGAAAGTGTAAATAAGGACTAAAAGGTATAATAGATAGCAGCACTGGTAAGGAAGCTCTTCCGCCTCCATTCCATGCTCCTAGGACGGAGAAGGTGAGCTGTGCAGGCGCCAGAAGCACACACCCCCCCCCCCCGTGGAAATGAGAAGACACATAAGTCTCAAAACCAGACTGCCAGATCAACTAAAGGAACCCCAAGGGGAAACAAGATGGAACACTCTGATACTCAACCACCTGGACTCTCTGAACTGGCAACAAAAGAGGATCTGGGAAAAATGAAATCAGAAATAATTACTCAGATAACAGCAAAGATTGTGCTCATAGTGCAAGACATGATTAATAAATCTAGAGAGGACACAGATAAAAAAATAGAGGAGCTGAGGAACATGATGGAATCCCAATATAGGAAACAAATGGAATCCATAAAACAGATGCAAACAGATTTCCAGGAGATAAAAAATGTTCATCAAAAGTCTGCACAGCAGAATGAACCACTGTGAGGATAGAATTTCACATATAGAAGATAAGATTGCAATTAGTGACCAGGAAAAGAAAAATTGCTTTAAAATTGTAAAGGAACACGAGAAATCAATCCAGCAGCTGCTAGATGATGCAAAGAAGAATAATATAAGACTGATTGGAGTCAATGAAGAAAGAGGAGAGAGTGCAGATGACATAAAAAAACTGTTCACAGAAGTGATGGCAGAAAACTTCCCAAGCAGGAGAAAAGAACTTGACATACGGATAAGTGAGGCATATAGGACTCCAGCTAGCCTTGATTAAAAGGTATAATAGATAATGTGAAATAGGAAGAAAAGGGGCAAAGGGGAAGGGGAAGTGGGAGGAGTAGGGGAAAGGAAAGAAGGGAATGGAATTAATATGAGAAAATGAAAAAATGGAAACAAAGTCTTTGTAAATAGAGAGGGATGGAGGGGTTGAAGGGAGGGCAGGGGCAGGGGAAAAAATAAGAACCAATAGTGATTATGCAAAGGTGCAAATTTCCAGTGATGAATGTTGTTATATTGTATACCTAAAATGTATCAATAAAATTAATAATTTATTTATCCTTGGGGTTTCTATATAAGAGAAACAATGTGATATTTAGGCTTGTGTGTCTAATGTAGTTTACTTAACATTATTTAAAATCAGTGCTGCAAGATTCCAGTATTTTTCTTTTTCTCTCCTTAGCTCAGGCAAGCTCATTTTTTCTGAATGTATGTGATGAAGCCAGGGGAGGGTCTTGGAGAGAGGTGTTTTGATCAGGCCCAGCAGGTTCTCTTCTAGCTGCTGGTTCCTCTAGTGTTTGTCACTGGGGGAAATAAGTAAGGAGGAGCCAAGCCCTCCTTCCTTGGCAGGGTAAAGCTGTGGGTATCTGTTGTCACTGCTTTCTCTGTCCTAGAGACCTGGGCTTTGTTGCAAATTGCGTCTTTTGGGCACAGTGGTCTTCCAAAGAACACATGGGATTCTTGGTAAGGTCAGCTTCTCATGGAAAAGTGGCCAGATTTGGGCAGCGGACCCTGGCCAAACCACTTACCATCAGCCAACAGCCAACAGCCTGTTGTTATAGTGATAGCTTCTTCCAGAAGGCATCCTGGCCCTGTCCAGATGTCTATTCCACTCTCACATCCTTGCCACTTTACATGGTGGGAACATCTTTGTGTCCATGGCATCTGCTTCCTCAGCCTGTCTGCCTCTTTGCTGACCCACGTGTGTCAGCAGCAATGAGCACTCAGCAGGTCTAAGCGATCCTTCATTTCTGACTCTGTGTTGGGGGAAGAAGAGTTCATGTACCACTTCTTCCACCCAGATTTCTGCAAATATTCATGGCAATTATCTTGGGATCCTCCTTCCTTATGTTGGAAGATGATGAGAGCTTATGAATACAGGAAGAATAACTTCTATCCACACAGACTGCACTTCCTTGAAAGCAGCTTTTTAGTCCCCCAATACTTCCCACCCCACTATCTAATAATAACTTGGAGGCTTATACTAGGAGGGGAATCAGAGGAAAGGTGGTTGGTTAGAGAACTAGTTCTTACACTGGTACCTCTCACTACACCCTGGGGAAGGGGTGGCTGGCCCACTTGCTAGTGTCCTGTTATGCATGCACTGATTTGGATAAGTCTTAGAGGCAGCAGCTCCCTGTCCTTTGGTCTACCTGAGTCCTGGACTCCTGCTATGGCCTCATGGGATGCTCAGTCTTCCTGAGTAATGCCTGGTACTCATAAAGCTCACTGATCCTCACCAGTTCCATGATAGCACTTGGTACATTTCTTCTTGCACTCACAAAATAAGTACCCAAACCTCTTCTTAACTCATACTCCAATAGTAAAAATAAGCAATGATCTAAGACAAAAGAAATGAATGAAATGTCTCCTGACAGCTCAGCTCCTCTTTTCATTTTCCCGAGGACTTTTACATGTATCCTAGCTCATCCCCTGATTAACAGCCAACTCTTTTGTTACACTGTCTATCGGAATATTCTGGGCTCATTTGATACCCCTTCCAACCCTGATGAAAGGAGATAATTGGATGTTCCTTGCTTAATTGGGTTTCCCATGTGTATATAAAAGACTTTTCTCTAAATAGATTCTCTTCAATTTCATGAATAGTAGTAGATTGTCCAAATCTCACTGTGTGAAATTACTCCATAATTAAATGTATAGAACCATCATTATTGCAAAAATCAAAATGCATGTGTTAATGCAAGGCCAATCTATGACAAATGGCAGGTAACTACTCAAGGCTTTGTGTTTTGGGAACCATGGAAAATACTGATGTCTAAGCAGCAATTCAGATACATCTATTGGAGGAAAAGAAACAGCTTAGTAATTAGTGGGTGTGAAAGGCATGAAAATCTTGAACACATAACCAATCTGTAATTTCTAATAGTATTTCAAGGGAAGGTGTAAAATAGTCCCTTCTCTAAAACACACCCTTAACCAGGTTAGTTCGTTACTTCTTCCACATCTCCCTATCCTCATAATATTTTTAACATTGTCCATGGTGATTTTACTACCAAGATTACATCTGTTTCAAATGTGGACACAGGAGAGAAAACAAATGAAGAGATATACTTGTTTGGAATTAACTTCAAAACTCCAAAATTATGGCAATGTTATATATGGGCTTCTCAATAAATATTTTTCAACTCTGATTTTACAGGCAACCCCCAATTATATTCTTACCTAAAGAACACACTGAAGGCTTAAGCTTTGATTTCATAGTTTATTCATCTTGATAACAATTTTAAATTTCTATAGATCATTGCATTGTACAGTGGTAATCTCTAACTTGGTCTTCTAGTGGCATAAAATAACAAATCTGCCTTTTCCTGATTAAGTGCATCAGTAATTCCCTGGAAGTGAGTTTACCCTTTATTCTTTTTTTTTGACAGTAGAATAATTACAATTTTATTATTTGATTCAATCAAACACCATCCACCCTGAAAAAGAGCCAATGATGGACACAATAATAACGTACCTTTTAGGCTTCCTTCAGATGAGGTATGGCATTATACCCTTTATATTACTTACATTCATAGGCTTTCAAGACAAAGGAATTTTTACAAGACACTGAAACTATTACAACTGATATCTTTCTTGTATTTTTCTCATTCACATGGCTTTGATCCAGTGTACATGCTTACACGTGGACCAACTAAAGAATTTTGCACATCTCTTCCACTAATGATGTTTTTCTCAATACTGTGTTCTTTCATCCTTGTGAATGGAACACACATGCTAGAGGCTTTCCCACTCTACCTTGACAGGAGGCCCTCCTCTAGGCATTCTTAGGTATGTTAAGGTGGATGGGAGATAAAGAGGCCTTCCACTTTCTGTATGTAGGGTTTCTGGTGAGCATGAATCCTTGCATGCTTTTGCAAGTAACCATAGCTCTTGAAGACTCTCTCACATTCCTCACATGCACAGTGTCTGTCCTCTTTATGAGTTTTTCCATGCCTTAGCATTTTGCCGTACTCTCAGAAAGCTTTCCCACATAGCTCACACACATAAGGTTTCTCTCCATTATGGTTTCTTTCATGTATTCGAAGAGTACTGGCACAAATGAAGGCTTTTGCACAATGCTTACATACAAAAGGTTTCTCTCCAGTGTGGATTATTTCATGTATTTCAGGGAAACTGGAACATCAGAAGGATTTCTCACATTGCTGGCATATATAGGGTTTTTCTCCAGTGTGAATTTGTGCATATCTTCAATAGGAGGTGGAACAAGCAAAGGTTTTCCCACACTGCACAAGTGTGTAAAATTTCTTTCCAGTGTGAGTTCTTTCATGATTTCGAAGGTCACAGGGCCACTTAAAAGCTTTATCACATCTTTCACATTCATGGGGCCTCTTCTGTACAGTCCTGATACTCAGATACCCTGTGTCCATGGTTATTATGTCTCTCAGAAATTATGAAAGACTACTGACCATTTCTCTACACAGGTGGCTTTTATGTCATTTTACCCTAAAAATTTTCTTGTTCACTCTATAATCTGGAATCTTGCTGAACATTTCTCCATGTTGTCTACTTTCTTTATGTTTAAAGAATTTCTTTAGCACTTGACATCTTAGACTTCTGTTGAGATTTTTGTACACATCTTCAATGGTCTGGTACTGCCATTTTTGACCTACAGAAGCCAGGTTCCAGAAGGTCTCCTGCATCACAGCTCTGTAGAGATTCTTCTGGGAAGGCTTCAGCAAAGCCCAATCCTCCTGGGTGAAGTTCACAGCCACATCCTCCAAGGTCACTGACTCCTGACTGGGGCTGTCACGAATGACCGGCCACTGCATCTGTCAACTGGGAAATCCCAAGGTTTCGGGACTTCAGTGCCAGGTACACTCCCGGACCCCGGGCCGGGTCCTCCCAACAGACCAGCCTATGCAACGCAGACCTAGCAACTCACAACAAGCTCTGCATGGAGTGGAAGGAGATCGCCTACCCTTCATTCTTATTTAGAAAAAAAAAAAAAAATCTTATTCCTTAGCAATTTAGAGAACAACTCTAGGTAAGTCATTTTGCTTTCATGAATTTTAATCTCATGATTCACATAATGGAGATAATAATAATGACACTATACTATAACCTAAAAGGGCTATTGTAATAATTGCTGTGGAAGCACCTATAAACTATAAAATTTGATATAGATCTTAGTTATCGACAAAACCCTGCTGTGTGACTGTACTTTTCCGCTTCTCCCTGTTTTATAGTTGGTTTAATATGCTAGGAATGGAAAGAGACACTGAGAGCAAAACAGACTTGAGAATGACCATGGACCATGTGAGCATTTTCAAATATATGATTAAATATTTGGATTGTCACAAACTTATCAGGGTCAATGCTTGACAGTACCTTTAAGGTGGTGCTACGTTTGAAAGTGCTTGGCACACTTTATCTATGTTAACAAGAAGGCCCCAGCTTCTGAGCATCCCCAAACCCTGGTGCTCCCCTGCCATTGGTAATAGAAGCCAAAAGAAGTGAACCTATGTAGAATGAACCAGTGTGCTCTAGGCACAGGACTCTATGCCTTCTCCAGAAAAGCAAGAATAAATGGAGCTCCATGGAGCCCTTACAACTGCCAGGCACAGAGACAACAGCTTTTTGTAGATTTTGTACTTAATTTTCATAAGAACCCTGTAAAGTAAGTACTATTTTCCTTGTTTTAGAGATGAGAATATTCTTATTTTCTAATAATAATTTTTTAAAAGGGGCAGAACTCATGACTGATCCCCAACTGGTTGTATTCAGTACACAGAGGCTATACCTTGTCAAGCACATTTAAGAGTAACATCAACCTATTAGTTGATTGGGTCTAAAGGTAGAGCCTCTGCCTGGACAAGAAGATTAAAAAGTAAAAACATAAAGCAGATAATTTTTCTGTTCTAGATCAAGTTTGTAAAAGGTGTGGTCAAGAGGTACCTCCTAGTCCCAGTTTCACAGAAGGGTGAGACAATCTTTCAGATTTAGTCCACTTCTCCTCTCCTTTACACTGAGACTTGTCCAAATGGCAGCTCCCTCATGAATATGTAAGTAGCACATACTCTCCCCAGTGTTTGTTTAAGTACATTATCAACTAATGCTGCATTCCTCAGTAACCTTTTGAAAATGCCCGAGTGAAGGATTTTTTTCCATTTGCAACATGCAGTCTTAATAGTCTGCAATACATTTTTGTTTATATATTTTATCCCACCAAATGAAAAGAATTTCGAGGAGTTAGTGACAGTTGAGGAAAATTTTACTTGTCTGGAGTGAATTCACTGCACTGAGCATTAGATGAACTTCACTTCAGCATTCATGGAGTTAAATTCTGTACCAGCATATACACAGGTAAGAACAGCATCATTCCAGGCTGTTGGAGAAGAGCACACAAATGCCACATCATATTCCTCTGTCCAAAAAACTAGAATGTGTGCTAATGAACAAGTGGGATCAAAGATGAAACCATAGGATTATTAAATTTGGAATAAAACTTTGATGGGATTTACTTATTTCATAACTTAGCCAGGAGTTCCATTTGCCTGAACATAACAGACATGTTTACCTAGTACTATTTGATAACTTGCCACAAATTTAGAAGCTTACCACAACATCCATTTATTATCTCTCAGTTCTATAGATCAGAAGCCTGGTGGTCTTGGCTGGGTCCACTTAGGGTCCCATAAAATCAAAGTCAGAGTGTCAGTTAGGCTGAGCTCTTATCAAAAAATCTAGGGAAGAATTTGCTCACAAGTGCATTCAAATTATTGTCAGAATCCAGTTCCTTTTACTGCTGGACTGAGGTCTCCCTTTTCTTGCTGGCTGTCAGCCAAAGGCCATTCTCAGTTCCCACAGACCACCCTCATTCAACATCATGTGGTTTGTTTCCTCCATCTTCAAGCTAGGAGCAGCACATGAAATTCTTGTGCTTGGAATCTCTCTGCCTTTCTCTTCTGCCACTAACAGGAGAAATCTCTCTGCCTTTAAGGGCTCATGTGATGAGATTAGGCATAGCTAGATAGCCTCTCTTTTAAGAACTTGTTTGGAGGTTCTAGCAGAGGAGCCCAGCTACTCATATACCCTTGACTGAGAAAACAGTGCTCCTCTATCTGGGCTGATTGTCCTCTTCGACTCAATTTAGGAGGGACACACATGGAGCAGAGAGGAAGAATCAAACAGCCAGATCAGCCAAATCAACCGTGGCAATCAATGAGGTGACAGATATCACAGCCAGATCACCCTCACATCTTAATCTCTCTTTTAAAAGGTTAACTATGCCTTATAACACAACATACTACAGATTATGGGTGTTTTGGGGCATGGAATCTTAGAAGATGATTTAGAATTCTACCTACTGCACCTACTGAATAGAATAAATAAAAACACTATTAGCTCCATATTCTCAAAAGAAAAAGATGTTGTAAGTAAACAAAACTTAATTAATTAATTAATTATATTAATTATATATTATATATTATAATTAGTAATTATATTCTTTTGGAAATTTCATGACTTGAAAATAATATGAGTAAGTAAATTTACAATGCTGTAAAAAACAGACATATTCATTTCAGGAAGCCTAACAGACATACTTTAAAAAATACTTGACTATAAGGGATTGTTTTGTGCCTTCAACACTTACATGTTGTCCTGTTTACAAGCTTTATTTTTTTTAATTGAAGGAATAAAAGGTCTTATGAATTCTCAGGGGACAGCTATACTTTAAGCCTATATATTATCTTTTTATGTTGGGATTTTTATTCATTACTTTATTTTTAATGGATACATAAAAACAAAATTATACACTCATGGGTTATCATGTTAATGCTCTGATACATGTATCAATGCATACATATGTACTGCATAATGTTTAAGTTAGGTTAAACATATGTGTCTCCTCATTTATCATTTCTATTTTAAATTTTTATTTTCATTAGTACATTTTTATTACATAATGATTACATTCATCATGGGGAGTTGGTACATATATGTAACACATCTCAATTCTTTTTACTTATCATTTCTTTATGGTGAAAACCTTCAACATCCTTTCTTCCTGCCTTTTGAAATGTACAGTACATTACTGTTCTCTATAGCCACCCTACTGTGGGATAGAATACCAAAATATCTTGCTCCTATCTAACTGTAACTTAGTACCTACTGATCAGCATTTTTTTTACACCTCTGTCACCTCTCCTACTCTCCCCTAGCCTCTGGAAACCACCATTCTCCTCTCAACTTCTATGAGATCCACTTTTTAGGATTCCACATACAGTACTATATGAGTGAGATCACACAGTACTTGTCTTTCTGTGCTTGGCTTATGTCACTTAATGTAATGCTATCCAGTTCCATCCATGTTGCCACAAATAATAGGATATCATTCATTTTATGGAAAAATAATATTCCATTGTGTATTTATCTACATTTTCTTTACCTATTCATCATCTGATGGACACTGATTTTGGCCATTCACTATTGTGAATAGTGCTGCAATGAACATGGGAGGGTAGAACTTTCTTTAACATACTGATTTAATGACTTTTTAATATATACTCAGTAGTAGGATTACTGGATCATATGGTGGTTCTATTTTCCTTTTTT
Source organism: Heterocephalus glaber (assembly GCF_053883595.1). Taxonomy (NCBI): domain Eukaryota; kingdom Metazoa; phylum Chordata; class Mammalia; order Rodentia; family Bathyergidae; genus Heterocephalus; species Heterocephalus glaber. The sequence goes on along the minus strand of NW_028258297.1, from coordinate 13,220,421 downwards.
GAAGAAGCATTTCTCCTTAATGGCTGTAGTAATTTACATTCCCCAAAAGAGTGTGAACATCTTTCTTTCCATATCTTTACCTGAATTTATCTTAAATTTTTTTATAATAGCCATTCTTATGGGGGTGAAATGATATCTCATTGTGGTTTTGATTTGCATTTCTCTGATGATTACTGATGTTAAGCATTTTTTTCATGTAGCTGTTGGGCATTTGTATGTCTTTTGCAAAATTTCTATTTAGATCTATTGCCCATTTAAAAATCATTTCTTAGTACATGTTAGCAGTAAATGCAGTTTATAATCATCTTGAGGAGTAGGTACATGTACAAAATACAACTTTTTTCTTTTTTAAAAAAACAATTTAAGGGCCGGGGATTTAGCTCAGTGGTTCTTCCGCCTGCCTCGCAAGCATAAGGACCCTAGTTTGATCCCGGTACCAAAAAAAAAAAAAAAAAAATTTAAAAGTGACCTTTTGTAATTGAGTTTTGGTTCCTTAAATATTCTGGATATCAATCCCTTGTCAGATGTATTGTTTATAAATAATTTTTCCCATTCTATAGGCCCTATCTTCACTCTATTGTTTACGATAGTCTATCTCCGCTTAGGCCTATTAACACTTGCTTTATATATACTAGTCCACCAATATTGGGTGCACATCTATTTAGTATTATTATGTCCTTTTGATGAACTGGCCTTCTTATCATTATATAAAGACCTCTTTTGTCTCTTTTTACTGCTTTTGATTTATTATTTTATCTGATAACAGTATGGCTATCTTGCTTCTTTTGGATTTTATTTGCATGGAATAGCTTATCACATCCTTTCACTTTCAGTCTATAAGTGCCTTTTGAAGTGAAGTCAGTTTCTTGTAAGCAACATAAAGTTGGATCTTACCTTGTCTATTTAGTCACTCCATGTCTTTTTTTGCGGGGAGCACCCCAGAAATGGAATTCAGGACCTTGTGCTTGTCTGGAAGGCATGGAGCCACTGAGCTACATCCCCAGCCCCTCACTCTATGTCTTTTAATTGGAGAATATATTTATATCCAAGGTAGTCATTGATAGGTAAAGTCTTACTACAATCATTGTATAACTTGTTTTCTAATTTTGTCTTTTTCTTTCTTCTTTCTTTCTTTCTCTTTCTTTCTTTCTTTCTTTCTTTCTTTCTTTCTTTCTTTCTTTCTTTCTTCCTTTCCTCCTTTCTTTCTTTCTTCCTTTCTTTCCTTTTCCCTCTCTTACAGGCTTCCTTTGTAATAAAAGTCTTACTCCAGTAGTGTGTTTTAATTTCTTGCTTATTTTGGGGGGTTTGTGTATTATAAGTTTTTGGTTTGTGGTTACTATGAGGCTTAATGAAAACATCTTTTTTTTTGGTATGGGGATCAAACTCTGGACCTTGCACTTGCGAGGCAGGCGACAGAACCGCTGAGCTAAATCCCCGGCCCTAAAATATCTTTTAATATAACAAACTAGTTGTGATGAAAGGAACTTAACATCACCATAAACATAAGAAAAACAAAAGAAGAAAAAATATACCAATAAAACTCTAAAATTTTACTCTGTTTCTTCCCTATAATTCCAATTTTCATAGACTATTTTCTTTCTATATTGTCTATCTCTTAACATAATAATAAATAATATAATTAATATAATATTGTTAATATAATATATAATAATATCATTATTTTTAATTGTTTTGGTTTTTAGTCTTCATATTAAAAATGTAAATTGTTTGCACACTATGTCTATAGCATAAAAACATTCTGAATTTGTTTATATATAATTATTCTTTCTAGTGTTTTTATACTTTCCTATGCTTTTTGTTGTTGTTGTTTCTCATTGATACCTTTTTCCTTCAGTTTGGAGGACTCTATTTAGCATTTGTTGTAAGAGAGATCTGGTGGAGATATATTTTCTCAGCTTTTGTTTGACTGGGAATCTTTTTATCTCTCCATTTCTAAAGAATAGCTTCACTAGGTACAGTATTCTCAACTGACAACTGTTTTTTCTTTTTCCTTTAGTACTATGAAAATTTCATGCTCCTCTCTCCTGGCCTGTAAGGTTTCTACAAAGAAGTAGGCTGTCAGGCAAATCAGGACACAACTATATGTCACTTGTTTCCTTTTTTTTTTAACAACCTTACAAATCTCCTTATCTTTCATGTTTGAGAGTTTGATTGTAAGATGTTTTAGGGTAGATTTGGTTAAGTTAAAAAAAAAAAAATCTGACTGGTGACCTTTGACCTTCCTGTACCTGGATATTTGTATAGTTCTCTAGGTTTGGGGAGTATTTTGTTATTATTTCTTTGGATAAGCTTTCAGTCCTTTTGGACTTTTCAAGTTCTCTTAAACCCCCAAAACCCAAATATTTCCTCTTATAATATTGTCCTATAGCTCCCATAAGCTTTCTTTTTTCTATCTCTTTTTTAATTCACTTTCACTTTTTCCTCTTCCAACTTTGAGATTTGAAAAAGCCTATCTTTGACCTCATTACTTCTTTTTTTTCTTAACCTCATTACTTCTTACTTCTGTTTGATTTAGTTTTGTTTGATTCTGCTATTGATACCTTCTATCACATTTTTAATTTTATTGAGTATGTTTTGTAGCTCAAGAACTTCTGTTTAATCTTTCTAATGGCTTCTGTCTCTTGTTTTTCTGTTAAGAGTATTGAAATGTTACAGTATTAAAGTATTGAAATATTTCTCTATGTTTTCTTCAAAATTATTGAGTTTCCTTAAAATAGTTGTTTTAAATTCTCATCTTTGAGTTCTCTGTTATGGTTTATAACTAGATGCCCCCAAAGCCTCATGTGTTCATAGGTAGGGATTTGGGAAAGTTACTGACTCATGGGGCATGATACTCATCAATGGATTAGTCAACTGATGAGTTTATAGCAAAATGTGATGTTAGGAGGTAAAGCCTGGTGGGAGGAGGTGGATCACTGGGGTGTTGCCTGGCAGGGTCTATCTCCCTCCCTCCTCTTTGATTGCTCTCTGCTTCCTGCTGCCAAGCCATGAGCTGTTTCTCCCCTGCCAAACCCCTCTGCCACGCCGTCCTGCCTTGGAGCCAGCTGACTTGACTGAGACCTCTACAGACTGTGAAGCAAAATAAAGCTTTTCTACTTTTAAATTGTGGACGTTGGGTATTCAGTGACAAGAAAGTAACTGAAAGTAACTAAGACATTCTCTCATACTGATTACTGCCTGTTCAGTTTCTGGAACCTTATTTTGAGTACTAAGTGATGTCACAGTTTCCTAAAAGCTCTTGGTGCTTGTTGGTATGCCGTATTACATGAGCACTAAAGCATCTGAGTCATCCTAATCTGACTTTGTGCCTGTCCTTTCAGAAATTAAGCAAGCTACTTATTTTCTCTGAGCCTATAGTCACTTCTACTACTGGCATCCAGGTCCAGGTTTGTCGAGAGTCTGCTGTGGGTATATTGTCACTGTTGCAGTACTAGAGGGAAATTCAAACCCAGGTTGGGCCGGGGATTTAGCTTAGTGGTTTCGCCGCCTGCCTTGCAAGCACGAGGACCCGAGTTCGATCCCTAGTACGGTACCAAAAACAAAAACAAAACAAAACAAAAAAACAAACCCAGGTTTGTTCCAAATACACTGATGGTATGGTGTTAGAAAAAGAACCTGGAAAGCACCTGGAAAGAGTATTCTGTCCCCAAAAGCCTCTCACTGGGGCTGAGATAGGCCCAGATGCCTTATCTGTTACTGGCCCATGGTCAGGCACTGTAGGATTCTGCCTGGCTCTAGGCAGAATCATAGAGAAAGGACAAGCTCCCAGCCCTTGTCAGATGTGTGGCTACCAACATCACCAGACTGTGTCACACCCTAAGACCACGGCTTGCTAACACCAGCATATCCCTGAGGTAGAACAAAGGCTCAGACTGCTGTGAGCTGCCTATTGCCAAGGTGGACTTATGGTCCAAGACTGCTGCAATGAGCCACAGGTGATGCTAGCTGAAATAAAAGCCCAATATATTGGGGCCACATGTCTTCCCTTGGCGCTGCTTCTGTTCTAAAGTTTCTGTCTATAGGAAGGCATGTAAATAGGAGCTTTTAGGATGTCTCCAATGTTAGGTTTCACTAAGGCAGTACTTACTTCTAGGGAAAAATTTTGTGCTTACTACCCTCTGCTACCCACAGTGACTAGGGTCTTCCATGCACTAGTGCTTGGGGTAATGCTGGTGAATGCAGTGCCTTGGCCACTTAAGCTGCAGTTAAGAAGGGACATGTCTGAGTCTTACAGTAGCAAGAACCTACACAGTCTCAGGGATGTACTGAGGTCCATGTTGGGGCTGAGAGTGATGCAGGCTGAAACAAAAGTCAGTCACTTTGGGGTACAGAACTCTGCCTGGTGTCAGAGTGGTTCTATAGCCTCATCTCCAAGCAATGGCCTTGTGAGAACTATGCTGCCTAAAGTTAAGAGACAGGTAGTGGAGAAAGTGCCTTAGCTCCCTTGTCTGATGCTAAACTAAGTCTCACAAATACAGGGCACAGACTTAAGAAGAGGGCAGATGTGCCCCAGATCTACTCCAAGGCTGGAGTTCATATGGGCAAAACTCATGTCTGTCCCACCAGCACACAGGGGTCCACCTGATGTCTGAGCCAGTCTAGAGGATTTATCCCTGAGCTCTCGCCTTCATATATAGCTTTCAGGTTCTACCTAGTGCTGAGTCTCACCTTAGCAGACCTAGCACTGGGCTCTGAGACAAAGCTTTGGGCTTCCTTTTCTGCCCTGCCCCTCTGCAGGTGACATCCTGCTCCTATCCTGCCACCTGAGGCTGGAGAAGGGGTGATAGACTGCCCAGCAGCAATTCCAGCAGCTTGGCCCAGCAGTCGGATTCACCGTGACCAGCCTGGTACTGGTTTTCAAGTTTAAAGTGTGGACTTGATTCTTTCTCCCCTAACCAGGAGGCATCTACTCCCTGGGCTGCTTGGAGTTGGGAGAGGAGTGACACTGGCAACTCTGTTCAGTACATCTTTTCCTTTTGTTCATATTAAAAGCTGGCACTATGGTTTCTCACCTCTCTTCCTTAGTTCTTGCAAAGGTTGTTTGGGGGTCAACTTGATGCGTCTGTGAGGAGAGACCATCAGAGGATCTGATTTAGCCACCATCTTGCACCAACGCCTAAACATGTCTCTCTTAGGATTTCCTGTTTGCCTTTCCACTTTTTGTACATTTTGTTCTTCCATTTATACACGATAAAACCATATCACTTGTTATTTATTTTGCTCAATGGCTTTTTTAAATCACTTGTGTATTGTTGGGTTAATACTATCTCTCTTAGATTATGTACTTTCATGGATGGGTACAAAGGTATACACAAATGTTGAAATGCTTTGTGAAGTATTTGCCCAGGAATGAAGATCATGGCTTTGAGATGTTCTGGGTAAACAGTCACAGTTTAATGTCTATAAAATCACCCAATGCCAAAACCTACGAAGTTAACTTAAACCAAGGTCTATATATGATAAAATATTAGTCATAGTGTTAAAAGTTAAGAAGATGGAAATAAAATTTAGATATTTCTTTTCCTGCATGACTTGAACAAAAGCCATTCCCAGCTAGTTTCTAGTAAATAGAACCCCTGTGTTCTGCAGACCCAATCCCATCTCAGAGAATAGTTTCAGGAAGTTATTTTGTCTGGTTATTGAATATGTATTTTTATTTTTATTAATTTTTCATGCAAATCAAATAAAGTCTCCTTCCCTACTCATTATATTCAACTTAAAAAGCAAGCTTTGAGAGTTTTATACTTTTTTTAGATTAGGAACTTTAATCAAAGCAGGAAACTGCTCCAAAAAAAGAATTTGGGGGAATATAAACATCAAAGTAATTTTATTACTTTTTCAAAATAAAGAGCATTTCTAAGTAGTCTTTGCCAAAGACTGAAAGTTGTCATGTCATTTAAATGTTCTGTTTCTTTGTCTTCTAAGTCATTGGTAAGTTATTTTTGATTCTAGATAACAAAAATGAAGCAATATACAGTGAAGGAGTCATTTCCTGATAATATTTCCAGGATAATCACAACCACCTGGGGGAACAGGCAAGTAGAAGCCCTCACAAGTAGGGACAAGAGGTTTTCGTTCACCCGTGATGCCCCATTAAGAACTCTGCCCTGGACTTCACCCTGCAAACTGCCTTTCAGGTCTTTTTCTCTCCTTCTGGATTCAAAATTAAGCTTTGTAGCCAAGATACTCACTGACAGATGGCTCATTTCACTGCTGTAAGGTCAGTCTTTGGTGTCTGAGGAGATAGTTCCAGGAAAGAAAGTAGAACGTACAAAGGAGTGGATGTATAACAGAATCTAGCCCAAGAAGCAATCCTCTAGTTATCAATAGAATAAAGAATTCCCTTCTACATTCACCCAGCAACAGAGAGTGGTCTCTTTTCTCTCTCAAAAAAGTAACCGGTATATAAACTGAAGCATGAATCTAGTCATTCCTCTGACCATGACCAGTTGGTGATTTTGAACTTGCTCAATTTTTTCCTAAGAAAAAGCAGGCATCATAATAGTATTCACCTACTCAGATTTGAGGGGTTTTTCTAGATAACATGTGAAAAGGACTTAACTGAGTGCCTACCCCTAGCTAAGCATTCAATCAATGGCAGTTGTTATTTTCTTCCCACTGTTAACTTGGCTTTGTCTGAAAGAACAATGCATAATATAACAAAACAAAATTCACAATGAAAGCATCTAAATGAAATGTTATTTTAAGATTCCTAATTCAGATGCAACTTAGAGTAAATTAGACTAAAGTCAGCATTTTATTTTGTCATTATAGCATCAGGGGATTTTCCCACTGTCACTGACTGTTAAGGTCTCTAAAGCTAAGAGAGATTTATCCCTAATCATGCCTAAGAAGCTTCCCTAATCAAATTTCCCACATTGCTCATTGGAATTGACTAAATTCTATTTTTAGTTGTTTTTCATTTTGAGAAGAATATGTGCACTTTCCCAACACATGCATTTACAAAGGTATAATTTATGAAGATTCTGTTTTCATGTAACTTTTCTTCCTAATCTTTTCCCTAGAGGTCTGTGTTGGTGCTGTGATTTCCCAATCTGTCTTGGCAGCAATACTTTAACACTTGGCACCTGACTCAACATAGTTTTATCACCATTAAATAAACAGTACCATCCTATCTGAATGCATTTCATAACTGCCCATCTCTGCTCTATGCCTTTGCCTGCCTGGGTGGGCTTCCTATTACATTAGCCATCCCCATGCTCCTAAGAAATGGCCGAAGGAGTGACAGGATTCACAGAATGTTTTCATATCTTGACCTTTACTTGAGTTTAGTCACTGCCTGTCATTGGATTCCTCACTTTCTTTCTAACCTGAGAGCCATATGAAGTTAATCAGATTCATGCTTTCTGAAAAATCTTCAGATATCGCCACTTATAAGCAATTTGAGCTTAATACCATCTACAGTTGTTGAATACCAGATTGTTTACAATACTCCCTTTAATTCTTACAATAGCCCTATGTGTTCATAAGTACAATTATCCCCATTTTATAGATATAGAAACTGAGAATTGAGGGATTTAAGGAACTTCCTGAGAGCCCACAGTAAATGGGCTACATGCACAAAAGTAAGTCTATGTGCACAAAAGGGTCCTGGGAAAGACATAATAGTTGCTCTCAAATGTTAGTATGAAAAAAAGGTTATCTGGCATGCTTATTGAAAGTCTATCTGGTGGACTCCATGCTCCAATTCCCAGGCCTCCCCCAGATTCTGATTCACTGGTGGACCTATGTTCTGCCTTTCAGTAAGCTCTCCTGGAGCCTCTGATACAGTCCATCTGTGTGCACACCCAGCGCAGGAGAGCCACAGCTTGCCTCTGCATCCCGGATGCACTCCGACTCCAAATGAAGCAGCTCCTTTTCTTCTCCTTAAGGCCACAAATTAGCCAAGTGCAAGGGCTGAGATTCGCTTTTCTAACAAAATCTAAACATAATGAGGGGTTCCTGGATTCGGGTGTGTTGAGGGGTGGTATCAGTACTGAACCCCAGGTCTTCACACTGAGTTATGCCCCAGCCCTTTAAAAAATTGTTAGTATATGTTCACAAAACATAATAATTACATTCATCTGGGGGAACTGGCACACATACATATCACATTTTGATCAGTTTTATTCCTCCTTCTCCACTGCACACCCTCCCTTCTACTTGTCCAGATACCTTCCTATCTCCACAGTCTACCTCCCTGTTTCCTACTCTTTTAGTTAACTCCACTTATATTTCAGGAATCTTATATTATAGAAATCATGTGGTATGTAACCTTCTATGCTTTTTAATTTTATTTTATATTTAAATTTTGAGACAAGCCCTTGGTAAATCCTTAAGTTGCCCAGGCTTGTTTTGAACATGTGTCCTGTTATGGCCTTCCAGAGTGCTGGGATTACAGGCTTGTTCCACCACACCCAGCTGAATTCAGGCTTTGGTGCGAGACAGAATTCTGTTCTGAGGATTGACAGAATGGTTTCTCCATCTCATTTCTTTATTGACTGTTTGTATGTTATTTGATAAAATAACCTCCCTGTGTCTTATTCTTTTCCTCTATAAATGAAATGTGGAAATTCACATATTGCATAACCCATAAGACTCTAAAGAGGAAAAACTCCAGGCAAAGATCACAGTGTGAGTCCTCAAGATCAAGTAACTCCCCTATAAATGTTGAACATGTTGATTTTTACAACGGATGCCATTTATCTTACAAAACACAAGGGATAGCACAGTTAGTTGGAATTCGTGAGACTGGTGTTCAGTATCTTCTAGTGCATAACTTGTGCTCTTGGAAAAGGTATTTAATGTCCATGCATCTCATTTTCTTCACACATAAAATGAAAATTAAAATTCTATTTTCAAACTCACGAGGTCTGTAACATAGTGTTTTGCATAAATGAAATGTGGCAAATTGCTCAGTCCAAATGTTTTCATTCTTAGTAGCCTGGCTTCAAAGTATGAATAATCTCAGCATATTCATCCTAAAGTGCTTGCTCTATGGGCTACAATATTAAGTGCTGCAAAAATAATAAGCTCTGTTCCTAATTTTAGGGGAGGTTACACTCAAGTAGAAGAGATGCTCTTACATGATACCTTAGACAAGTGACTTGGGAGGCTGGATCGCAATGTATTAAGGGGAAAAGCCAGATACAAAAGAATATATATGACTCTGATTTTTGAAAAACAATTTTTTGTGTGGGTGGTGGGGATCCAACCTGGGGTTCTCACGCTACTAGACAAGTGCTTTACAATCAAGCCATATTTTCAGCCTTTAAAAATAATTTTTAAAGCAATAGCAGAATACTACATATAAACACCTACATAGAAAAATGTATATATTTGAATAGTATATAATTTATTAAAATACATTGTCTTAGTTATTTTCTCATCACTGAGGCACAATACCCAACACCCACAACTTAAAGGAGGAAGAGTTTATTTTGGTTCATAGTTTACAGAGGCTTCAATCCACAGTCCACTGGCTCTGAGATAGGACAGCATAGTGGAGGGGTATAGGAGAGGATACACAGCTCAGGACATGGCAGGCAGGAAGAAAGAGAGGGATCAAGGGAGGAGAAAGGGTGATACAACCGTTGAGGCCATGCTTTCAGCGACCCACCTCCTCAGAACAGGCTTCACCTCCCAGCATCACATTTAGTTATAACCTCATCAGTGGACTAACACACTGATTAGTACCATGCCCCCATGATCTAATCACCTCCCAAAAACCACACCTATGAGCACATGAGGCTTGGGAGAACATACAGACATAAACCATAACATATATATACTCATATATACATATACATCATTAAGAAGGACTATTTTGTAGACAGGATGAAAAAATAAAGAAGTTAAGTAGGGAAAAATAAATAAATACTGGTTTTAAAAAATTACAGAGATGTGCATGATAAAAAGAGCATATGTGGTAGGATCACATTTAATAAATTTAGTGCATAAAAATATAGTCAACATGCAAATAGTCGTATCTCAAAGTAATGACATTTAAGTGATAATAACTTTTTCTGTATTGTTAGATTCCTTTTATAATAATAAATATCATTTATAGTAATTTAAAACATTTTAGGAAAGAGGGACTGTGCCAAATACAATTATTGTACATGATGGTTGTTTTATTTCATCTTTTTCAAATTGTATGAATTATTTTCAAATGGGAAAAATTACATTTCTTAAAAAGAAATTCTTAGTAATCATAAGATACAATGGAACAGAGTTACTATAAACAGAAGGCCAAAGCTACTTCAATCACCCAAATAAAATGTACAATGAGTTGTTTGCCAGAAGAAATTCAGTTACTGAACTATTTTTCCCCCTTCTTTTCCTTCTGTAGACATTTTCAATTATGTAAATCCTTGATCTGTTGAAAGAATCTAGTTTGAAAATATGGTTTCTTTATGCTTTTCCAACTTACTGTTTGACTCAACATGTCCAAAACTGAATTCATTATCTTTTCTTCCACTTCAATCTTCAAATGCTTTTATGTTTAATGTCCCACATTATAGAATGGTTCTAATTTTTGTGCATTAATAATATAAATAAAAATCTCACTCTGTTGCTTTCTCTCCCTCATATAAATTTTTACAACTGAACAGCGCACACTTTACATGCCACTGTATATGTTTATGTCTTTCACTAAATTTTAAGATGCATAAGTCAGGGCCCTATTTTCACTTTTCACAATGCCTGCCTCAATTTTAAGTAATACCCAAAGTAAACGTTATTTCCCTTTACCTACCAGGCACAGGCATTTTGTACCAGAAAGTCATCCAAAAAGAAAGGTGTAAAGACTAGTCAGCATATTTATTTAAAACAATAATCATATTAATCATTAACAATTATCTAGTACTTCTAAGTAGTATTAATATTTTAGTTTTATAGATTAGGAAACTGTGGTGAAGTGAAAATTGAAAGTTGACTCATAAAATAGCCAAGAAATTGGAGACCATGACCCTAACATAAAACTTAATTAAAAAAAAAGATTTGTCATCTAGTTCCTCCACTATGATAACTATCTTTTTATTTGAGACAAAAAATTTAGCAATCTTCTTTAAGATTGTGGGATAGAACACAATTTTCTTGAATTAATATTAGGGATGATTCAGATTTGAAGGAAGAGAGTACTTGAGTGAACTCTAATACTAGCATATCAAGCAAGACCACATGTCAAAAATTTGCTTAACCTTTGATTGTAGCCCTCTTATATTTCCTCCTGGACCCCAGATCATTTTTACAGCTCTTGCTTCTTTTCTATGCTGTCACTTGTATGGTATCACCAGGATTCTTAATTTGGGAGCTCTTCCTGACAGGTGGAATAATGTTATTGAGCAGGCAGCACTTAAAATGCTTGCCATTTTATTGCAATCAGGTTGGTGAGAAAATGAGATTGTCCTTGAGGCCAACCTCAAAATTCACAAAGTAACACTTATTAAATGATTTAAAGTAAAGAAAATTTTTGGATTCTTGAATTATATAATCGAAGGCCTTTTATATATATATATGCCATATATAGTTTGAAAAGTAATAGATGATACTGAAAGATTTTGGAGTGATAAATTTGTATTGTGACTGAGATTTTATTCTCAATATTTCTTTTCTTCTTTATGATAATGAAGACTGAATCCAAGACCTTTGCACTGAGCTAGATCTCCAGTACTTTTTAAATCTTTTTTTAAATCTTTTTTTTTCAGAGGGTCTCACTAAGCTGCCCAGGCTGGGCTCAAACTGGTGATCCTCCTACCTCAGCCTCCCAGAGTGCTGGGTTTATAGGAAATACACCACAACAGCCAGCCTCAATATTTCTGTGAGAAAATAAAAAAGAAGTAGGCATTAGTAATTTTGCTGCCTTTCTTTGGTATGATTCTTCATAACATATCTAAGACAAAGAAAGAACATTGCAAATATCATTGAAAGGAAAAAAATTATATAATATATACATGAATTTGATGTCGGTGCCGTGTAATTGCTTTGGGCATACTAACCTATATTTGTTTTAATAACCTAATGATCTGAAAAACAGGTTGGGATTATAACTCTATTAAGCTTCAACTCAAACTGCATAGAGCCCTATAAAATACCAGGAAAATTCCTGGTTTTCTCCCACAATATATGCTCTTAATAAATGTTCTTAGGGAAGTGGGTAGGGAAGAGGGCAGAGATGAGTCCAAAATTCTACTTAAGACTTGCCTAGTCATAAAATTTGGGAGCAGCAGGCTGGGAGTTTAACTCAGTGGCACTGCACCTACCTTGCAAGCACAAGGTCCTGAGTTTGACCCCCGGTACCATAAAAAAAAAAAAATTGGGAGCAGGAAGGGCCTTTAGAAGCTATCTCATTAAATTTATTTATTTTACAGATGAAAGAACTGAGGTTCAGAAAAATGCAACAACTAACCCAGAGTGATCAAGTTCCCACTAAAACCAAAATATTAACCTTTCTCTACTGACTTTCAACACCACTGATTTAAAGAGCAAACTATATACAAGTACTATGTTAAGTGCTTTACAGTAATGTTTACTGCTCTATGAAATCAGTAGTATTATCATCACTATTTTAGCCCAAATGCTCAAAAGAAGTAAATGAGAAATAGAGTACACCTTTCAGAGACAAAAGTCTTACTTCAAATCACTTCAATGACTCAAATGGGATTCATGTGACCCTATAGCCTTAGTACTTCTAGCCATCCTCCAGTAACCAATGTCAATCTTCTTTGAGCGAGGATAGATGATAGTTTATCAGAAGATAGGCTTCCAATTGTTTTCACAATTATCAAGTCAATAACTATTATGAACTCATAAATAACCAGACATTTGAGATGCCAAGATGACATGACCTCAAATCCAGAGAAATAATAGACAATGGAAACAGTTCAAAAGAATCAGCTAATATTCAAGAAAATAAGGTATAATATTGGTATGTTGACAGAAAACTGGAAACAACAAAAGTAAATGGAAATTCTGGAATTGAAAATACAATAACCAAGATATTGTCTCATATCTGGGAGATTATTCAGCTGATGAGATGAGAACATTAGAATATAAAATTTAAACTATCCAAATGAAGCAGACACATTAAAAAGTAGAAAATGGAACAAATGATGAAAAGTATCATAAAAAGCTCAACTCCTTTTTATTCAAGTCCTAGCAAGAAAAGATGGGATAAGGCAGAGCAATATTTAAAAGTAAAATGAGAATTTCCAAGAAGTAAATTGATTATCACAGACGTAAAGATTGAAGAAACACTATGAATTCTGAAAAGGAAAAATGAAAGGCAAATTTTAGATTATATAATAATAAAACCACTGAAATCCAAAGAGAAAATTCTAAAAAGCAGACAGAAGAATAAACAGATTGTTTTTGAAATAGCAGTAGAAATGATGGAATCTATATGGCAACAGAATGATATTTTTCAAATACTGGAAGAAAATAATTTATATCCAGCAATATTTACATTTAAAATGGAAATAGAAACACATTTTCAGAAAGATAAAACAGAAAAATTACTATAAGAAAACTGCACTAAATAGTGAATACTTAATGATGTTCTTTAAGTAGAAGCAAAACAATTTGATATGGAAGTTCAGAGATACAGGAAGGAATAAAGAGCCAGGAAAGAATCTAATTTGCCATGGGCAAATCTAATTAAATTTCAACCATATGCAACATTAATAACAATGCTTTAGAGGCTTACAAGACAGATGCATGAGTAGATACATGATAGATGACTAGTAGATAGAATAAATTAAAATTCTTGGCAGCTATAGAGTAAAATTAAAGTGCTCTTTAACTAAGATCCATGAATTATCTTGGAAGATAAAGACAAGTTTACATGTTTAAATTTCTAGGTTAAGCACCAAACAAATGAATAGTGAAAGAATATATAATCATCAGGCTAATGGTGGACTTGATGATAAAGACAAGGAAGAAGAGAAAAGTCACAAAGTGAAGTAAGTAGAAACCAAATATTAAAATCATAGATTTCACCCCAAATATGTCATTGCTTACCTTTAATATAAATGTACAAACTCTTCTAATTAAAGTGGAATGTTTATCAAAAGGAAATTTTAAAACAGCAATATTTTGTTTCTAGCATGTTCAAGATGCAGAAGTTGAAGGTGAATGGGTATAAAATAATATACCACATAAGAAGTTTTTTCAGAATATCAAATATGATATGGTATCTTATAAGTACCAGAAGCCTCTCCGCAATCAGAAAATCAACCTCCACTCAGTTGAGAGCAGTGGAAGACCAAGAGATCACGAATGATCACAGTTCAGGATTAACCAAAACTAATCTAAATAAATATTATCCCTTTATTAAAGAAAAAATTTCTGAATTAACTTTATAGAGCATTAAGCAAAGCCCAGGTAGTTAAAAATACCCAGTCACAAATTAAAATTGATATACATAACTTTTAAAACACATTTACCATTCTGCACCCATCATGAAAAAACTATGTAATAATGCTTTAAGTTTAAAATTCACAAATACCAGATAAATTTCTTCATTAAAATCTACCAAAAATAAGGGATTACTATAGATGTCAGGATAGTACTAAACTCTAAGGCAAATGTTATGGTTTAGATCTAAATGCCCCCAAAAGTCTTGTGTTTAGAGGCGGCCCTTTTGAAATGTGATTGGATAATGAGGGTGTTATACTCATCAGAGGACTCATCCATTGATGAGCTGATGGCTAAATGTGCTGTTGACAGGGGATCTGGTTGGAAGAGTTAAGTAACTGAGAACATGACCTGGAAGATTGTATTCTTGTTCCTGGCTCCTCCTTTCTCTCTCTACTCCCTTTCTACCATGGGTTGAGCGGTTTTCCTCTGCCATGCCTTTCCACCATGCCATTTCTGCCTTAGAGCCAGATAAGCATGGATTGAACTCTCTGGGCCTAGATAAATTTATCTTTCTTTAAGTTGCAGGTCTCAGGTAGATTGTTCCCGTGACAGGAAAGTGACTAATCTGAAGATATGTGAGGTCATGGGTATGACCATACCTGACAGTGTGATTCAGAAGTCTTTGGAACAGATTTATGGGAGGAGTTTGGAAAAGGTTGGAGATGCAGTCTAAACAAGCCCTAAAATGTTGTTAGTAGAGCTTGGCAAGTGATTCTGGTAAGAGCTCAGAATACCAGAATGCTGATAGGAATTCAGACAGTAAAGGCTAGGTTTATGAGGTTTCAATTGAGAATGAAGATTGTTAGAAACTAGACTAAGTGATTTCTATAGATACATGTGTGTTACACTCTGGCAAAGAACTGGCAGACTAATCTGGCGGAAGAAAATTCCAGGCAGCTCAATGTTCAGGCTATGGCATGGGTAGTGCTGAATAATTTTAGTCATATCTTCAATGAGAACCAGGAGCACAAAGCAGAGCTGAAAGATGTGAAAACTGTGCAGCTTGGCCAGAAAAGGAGTGCCTGTAAAGTTGGCACCAAGGAGTGTGGTTACTAAGAAGATGAATGCCATTAAAAAGAATCTAAGTACTTTGCATCAGAGCAATAGAAAAGAAAGATGCCTATAGGACCAGGGATTTAGCTCAGTGGTTCCACCACCTGCCTTGCAACCCCAAGGAACCGAGTTCGATCCCTGGTACCAAATAAAAAGTAAAAAAGATGCCCATATTAGCTGGGTGTGGTGGCACATGCCTGTAATCCCAGCACTCTGGGGGACTGAGGCAGGAAGATCATAAGCTTGAGCCTAGCATTGGCAATTCAACAATTTACCAAAATCCTGTCTCAAAATTAAAAACTTTTAAAATGGCCTGGGGATGTAGCTCAGTGTGAATGCCTTGGATTCAATCTTTAGTATCACCAGATAAAAATAAAAATTCCTTGAGGGATAGCCTGGAGCTCTCCACAAAGCAAAGTCTTTCAAATAAATTTACTCTTTTATACCCTTGAGTTTATGATGGCTGTGGTCCAGGACCTTCCGCTATGTTATTTCTGCCTTGGAGCCAGTCAACCATGGACTGAATCCTCTGAACCAAAATAAACTTCTCCTCCTTCAAATTGTAGGTGTCCAGTATTGTTCCAGCAGTGGGAAAGTGACTAATACAGCACCTATCATGAACAAACTATATAACACTAATTTTTAATTTTGAGTATCACATAACTTTTTTTCATTAAAATCTATCAAAGAAGTGACTACAATAGCAATCAGGATAGTATTAAACTCTAGGGCAGAAGAAGGACTCAAAGATTGAGGAGGACACATGATCAGTCTCTGGGGTATGGACACTTCTATTTCTTTATCCAGATACTAATTCCATGGGTCTTTATATTACAATAACATTTAAGATTTTATATATTTAATGCTTTATGTTTAAATTATGTCAACATAAATATTACATGTTATTATATGTTTTTTTTTAATGTGAGCCATTTTCTTGATTTTGTTCTTTTTACTTCCCAATACTAGAGTAGGTTCAAGTTGGGATACAGAGTCCCAAAAATATCTTCCCCACCCCTGCCTACCCTGCATCACTATATCCTCTTCCTCAAGAGCATGTGATATTTCCAATTTCATCTTGCTGATGCCACAAGACTCACAGTGATTGGTTTCTATGTGCTTCCAAACAATAGGCACATTTTAATAGATCATTTTCTGATTCATCATAAATTTTACAATATCACAATAATGTGCCAAAATTATTTTTCTTGCCAAACCACCAAAATCAAGTAAATGGTCCCCATGGTATCCAGATTGAAATTAA
Source organism: Heterocephalus glaber (assembly GCF_053883595.1). Classification (NCBI taxonomy): domain Eukaryota; kingdom Metazoa; phylum Chordata; class Mammalia; order Rodentia; family Bathyergidae; genus Heterocephalus; species Heterocephalus glaber. The sequence goes on along the minus strand of NW_028258297.1, from coordinate 13,203,665 downwards.
CATTTGGTTAAGTAGAATGAACTTTTCCACTTACTAAGTGACTAAGCAAACCAACAAAGAGATACACACTAAGTGGATGGCTATCTGAGGGTTCATATTAAAGAAATAATATCAGTGTTGTACGTTCACTGTGTTACATGCATTATTCTTATCTCACAATCTCTGTGTAGGTACAATTTCTTCACAGACAAGGAAACAGAAGCTGATAGAACTCATAAGTGACACTACTAGTAGCCTGCAGACCCAGGTCTTGAGTTCAGGCCCTCTCAATCATAGGTTCCTTTAAGTCTTCCTCACACAAGAAGCTGTGCATGGCAATGATCCATACACAGAGAGAAGCCCAAGTGTGGTAGGCTATGAAACTATGGCATACAGAAGGGGAAAGTACTGGGGTTCGTTTTTTTTTTTCTCAAAATGTGTGTCTGTGAAGTTGTCTAATTTCCATTCTGAAGTAAACTAAAATAAAAACTAAACAGCATGGGAAGTAATATGCTTTCAGGAACAACGGTAATAAACTAACACCCTTAGTTCCCCACCACCACCAAAAGCCCTGTCTTTTAATTTTTTTAACTTTCCCAATTGTGCTCCTACAAACATGAAATTGAAAAGGGAAGTGTATGTCCATATCCAAACACCCCCATGCTCAACAAAGCCAAATTCTTTATCTAAATGTTCTGGAGTATCTCCTTTTCCAAACTACTTTTTAAAATTTTATCCTTTATTTGGCTTTAGTGTATTCTAAATCAAAGCAATTGTTCTCAGCCTCCTCACATTCTCTAAATCTTGTCTTTATTCAAGCACCTTTTCTGATGTTTTCATTTTTATTGTTCATTCTACTCCCTCTCTTTTCTTTCGTGGTAGTGAATATTATAGCTACTCCTTTCCCTGCCCCATGACTGTTCTAAATCCTTCTGTCTATATCAGCTTTATTTTTCTGCCCTTTTGTCTGGCATAACTAAAATAAATCCCATACTCACATGATAGATAACATCTATACAACCTCTTTCACATATACTTGCCAAAGAAATGCAGAGATAAAATTGTTAATTCTTGGATGTATTTGAGATTGAGATTGTAGTGCTTGTTACAGAATGCAGATTAATTACATAGATTTATCACATTTAATTACACATCTGACAATGACTTTTTTAAAAAAATGAATCACTTGAAAATGTATTCTAATAAATACCAAATACACAAAAACTCACATAATAATAATTATGATAACAATAGTTTCTGGTAATGATGATGGTTACAATAAATCTATAAACTAAATATTGCCATACCTCTATACATACAAAAAACCCTAGATGATGGTAACCTAAAAAAGTCTGATTGTCAGAATGTAGTCATGCCATTAATACTTTATTTTGCACAAGCTCCCACTTAGCTATTTAAAACTCATTGTATTTCCAAAGGTATTATCAGATGTCAAACAACACATAAACAATATGAAATAGGAAAACTAGAATAAGCACCTTGAAGGATTATCAAGTATTAACAAAGTAATTGAAAAGTAGTTCCATTGTACCCTATTCTATAGATAATCTAGGTTTATACTTACTCATGAAAGTGTTTTTATCAGAAAGATTTCTTATCACTATTTATTATTTTTGGAGTCAACAAGATTTTAAGACATTGTCCATATATGTTGAGTTATGCACATTCTAATGAGGAAAAACAAGATGAGACATAAAAAGTCAGAAGCAGGTAGGCATACTGTTTATTTCCTTTTTCATTTGCTTCCAAGATATTTATTGGATGGCAGAAAACAAAAGCATCACTGTCCTTGATCAAAGGAGAAAAGAAAGAAAAAAATCAGAAACTATGGCCAAGTCAGGACATGTCAAAGAAATGAGAAAAATTGCTTTCATTCATCTTTTCAATCCTAGCTTTAGAAAGGATAAAAAAGAGACGTTGTTCCTTCAAGTCTCAGAAAGAAAAAAACAAGTCTAAGAAAGAAATTGGTGAAGTCAAACTTAAGACAATGAATTAAATAAGAATACCTAAGATTTGTTTTGAAGCTTACCCATTCTCCCTTTTTTACAGTGAAAAATATCTAATCTATACTCACTATTAAATTTGATCAAATAACTCTGTTGGCCACCCTTATGTTTAAGTCAAATAATAATGAATAGAATAAAGATATATATATATACTGAGGTCCATGCATCACTTCCAATACTAGAGGAAATGGTAGAGATAAAGATCTAGAATTCCAGAGCCAAACTGTGTGGGTTCAAATCCTGCCTCTGTCACATCCTTTGTGACCTAAGGTAATTTGCCTGACCTCTGTGCACTTCAGATTCCTTATCTTTAAAATACAGATAATAACTGTATCTAACCTACAGGGTTGTTGTAAAGATTGCATTAGTTGATAAATGTAAAATTTTACATATTATTTCATTGTTTGCTGTTGCTATGTTATTTCATTGAAATAACATTATAACATTTGAATAATTATAACATTCATTTTTAGTTTTAAAGCCAATAATAAAGTCAAGAATAGGAAAAAAAAAAAAGTGTTCTGTGCCACTTAAGAATGCTTCCGGTAGAGTTGCCAGGGATGTAGCTCAGTGGAGCCACATGGCTTCCTGGACCATTTCAAAACTGGGACAACAAATTATCAGTTAACACCCAAACATTGGTGATAATAAATTAACACCAAAAATATAACCCAGGACTCATTCTAGCTTGTTTGATCTTAGCTGTTGGCCTTTCATTCTCATACTGGTTACTAAGGAACATAGTTCTAGGCATCAAGACTGGATGTAGGGAAAGGTGAGCAACAATGAGGTCTTCACTCACTTATGCACTAACACCCATTCCTTAAAAGGATTAAAAGGATCGCCTCCTTCATACTGGCACACTTCCCCTTCGCAGAGGAAGGAAGCAACTAACACTCCAGCATCTCTAGAGAAAGGATACAGAAAGGCTGTCGGGTTAACCCCCAGTGATATCTGCTACTTTGAAAAAGATCTATCAGAAACCAACAACAAATGCCACACATATGCTGAGACACTCAAAGTATTCCAATTAAAGCTCAGAACTAGAAAAGGCTGCTTATTCACAGCTATTGTTCAATATTTGATGGAAGCCCTAACCGATGGCCAGAAGATAAAAAAATCAACTGCAAAATTTAGATTTAAAATTAAAATTCATTTCCAACATCTCAGAAAGTTTGATGTGACAGTGCTGCTATTTAGAGGGAAGGGAGTCAGTCTCTGTCAATCTTAAAAATGTGAATATTTGTTGAATGCAAAATAATCTGTCCTAGCTGGGTGTGGTGGTGCATCCCTGTAAACCCAGCCCTCCTGAGCCTGAGGTAAGACAATCCCCATGAGTTTGAGGCCTGCTTCGGGTACATAGTGGGTTCAAGGACAGTCTGAATTGCATAGTGAGATCCTGTCTCAAAAAACAAACAAACAAAAACACCAATAATCTGTCCTACCAAAATACACAAGTACAGGCCACCGCCCACCAATTGGCCCGGGAAGGGACCCGGCTGCCCCGACACGACACCGGAGACGGGCGGTGGGGGTGCGAGGCGTGCGAGACTTCCGGGCGGCCTGGGGCAGATCTCCCACCCCCAGTCAGAGGGGAAGCCAGGGCCAAATAAAAAAGGAGGAATGCAGGAAGCGGAGATGAATGCGGCCAAATAACCTCTTTAAACCCAACGGCAAAGGGAAGCAACCGGAATTGAGGATGCTGATGTACCAGCCTTAATCACAGAAGACCTAAAGCCAACTTGCAACATCTGAGGCATCTACTCTTGAATTTAGAGGAGGACAACAAATATCCTAAGAGTAAAGAAGAGTACAGAGAGGTTAGCCCTCACATTCAGTGCAAACCAAAACAACACAACCCTCCCTTCTCTGAATTAACGTGCCTTCTTTCCACCATAAAAATGTTAAGTAATTTTACGGAAGATGTACAGTAGCCCCCAAAAGATATGTGTGAAGCTTCAGTGCAAGAAGAGACAACTGCAAGACAGACACGCTGGGATGAACTTCTGCAACTCTTAACTCATAATGGGAACCACGCACATTCAGTTTATGGCATATCCTGTATAAAAGCGGCCATGCCTGTGAAATGCTGGGTTGGTGTGTGAAAAATATCTCACGAATCCTGATACCGGAACAAAAAGAAAATGTCACCCATAATTACCTACTCAAGAGATCACAGATCAGTATTTCTCTCTAAATATGTATGCCTATAAAGCTCAGACTCCTGTATCTTTTTAGGCCAGTATGAATAAAAAATTAATGTTTAAAAAAAAATACACAAGTACACAAAAATGTATGTTCAGAATTGCCGCATTGATAGCAGTACTTAAAAATTGGAAATGATATAAATGCTTATCAAAAGACAGACAACTTAATAAATCTTCATACATTCACATTATAACATGCCATGCAATTATTTGAAAGAATGATGCACATCTATTTGTACTCACAAGAAAAGAGGCTTATTACATATTACTGAGTGACTCAAGTTATGGGTCATATATACAATATTGCATATTGATTTTAAATATCTTTTATACAATTTAAATACATACAGATATATTTGCATGTGTCTCAGAACTAGAACTAAGGCAAAGTGAATGAGGTGTCGGTACAAAATGTAAGGCATTCACTTTTGGTACCTCCTTAAATTTTATAGCCTCCGTTCCTAACACACAGTGCCCTACTTCTAGCTCTGAGATGTTTGCATGGACATGGAAAAATGTTTAAGAAAAATCACTTAGGTGAAGTAGTATTTTCATTGAGATCATAGTAACTTCTATAATATCTGATTTTTTTAAAGAAAGAATATGACCTGACACATTTAACAAGGCCTGTATACAAAGGACCAGTGGGGACCATCCCAGTAATGAAAATGTTGATATCTGAGCTGGCATTAACAGGTCCAGCTGCAGATCATTTCTGAGGATTTTCATTTATTTCATTCATTTTTTGACACTTTGATCACAGGAAATACTACCACCACTCATATTGATGAATAATCATGCTTGCTCCTCTTTGTATTTTTCCATGTTACACTCTCAATGTTTATTAGTAAACATTCATCTAGGTTATAGCTTCTGTATAACTACCAATCAACTTAACTTAATGATTTTCTAAAGACAAAGAAAGTGGTCAGTGGTTTGCCAAATATTTATGACAGCTCAGGTCACTGGCCTTTGTACAGATACTCCTGCTAATTGTGGAATTTCCAACATGAATATGAGTAATGTCAATGTTTTTCTTTCACTATCTCTTTGTATTTTCTTCTGATCAATGTTTATGCCCTTGGGCATTGTTCAATTTTTGAGATTTACCTTATTATTTCAAATGAGACTTAGCCTTACTTTGTCAGATGATGTTTGCTGTATCTTGTTATCTTTAGTAATTAAATCATCAGTTTAACTTTATTTTTAGTACCTATCTCCATAAAAAGAGTCTGCACCTTGAGATAAAGAGTAGAAAGTGTGCCCTATGTTTTCTGCTGATAATAAATTAACTCCATCCTCTCACTATTTACGTATTATCTCCATATGGTATAAACTATTTCCATTGTGTTTTCTTGTTTTTCAAAAACAGGGCTAAAACTTTCCTATTCTGTTTTAAAAATCTTTCAAAAGCTGCTCATGAAAAACCCAACCCATAATTCCACTATCAGATTCATGATTATAAATTTGTATATGACTGATATAAATAAAAATCATATTTTGAAATGCAGATTATCTGGTTTTTATTTTTCCCGGGTGTATTTTTAAAGACAAATGTGGTATCCCTAAATGCTCTGCTGTGACTCTAGCATGTCACAATGGTCAGTTTACCAAAGAGTGATACCTCTATCTTGGTCAGCCAGCTGTTCGCTTTCTATGCTACCAAAACAGTGGATTGGGTCCTGTCTCCTAATTAATAGATCAACTTTTGTAACATGAAAATATTGATAGTTGCTTAGAAATTAAAATTGATAATGAGGTATGATTTTCATTAAATTCCACTTATCTGTCTGTAAATTTCTTACACTTGTCAATACAGTTGAATCCAAGATGTTTATTTTTTGATACTGAATCGATACTTTTCATTGCATGGGACATTACATTCAGTGAAGAATACTTTTTAAAAAAATATAGAATACATTCTATTATACAAATGTCTTATTAAAATTTTACATATTGTTTTCAACATTTCTACATTTTGATTATATAATCTATAATTGTATATGATAATGATAAATCAGTAAATATTATTTGGTTGTTCAGTTTCCAAGGTTCAAAGATGTGAGGCCCAGACAATTTTCTACTCATTCTCAAATTATTTTATTGCTAAGCTCTTCATTCATGAGAAAAAAAAAATTTAAAAACAATTTTCATCACTCTTGGTGAAGTATTCTCATCAAGGGTCTTTTTTATGAAATTATCTTATACTATTTACCTACTTACAATAAAATCTTTACATTATCCATCTTAGATTTGCATATGTCTAAGTCAGCAGTTAAGACTCTAAGATGATCATTATATTTTAAAAATTAATTTGGGGCAACTGGGCCTTTAGAAAATTTCTTTAGAGAGGATTTGCAATTTTCAATAACAAAACAAATTTAATATCCTGATTCAGAACTATAATTGTATTTTCCTCAGCATTTTAATTGTATATAATTGATCATCATTTATCTAAAATGTTTCTTTTAAGTTCTTTAGAGAACTCTTCACCTAAGTAAGCCCCCTCAGATAAGAGCTACTGCTTTTGAAGTCAATAATATTTCAGATGCAAACAAAAATAGACTCCCAAATGTGACTCCCAAATAAAAATGTGACTCCCAAAGCCAGATATTCTAAACCTCCAAAAGTTCACATGTTGTAATTAAGCACCATTTGCCATCTTTCATGAATTTGGGGACCAGTTTGCCAGGTTAGTCAGCATAAAGAACAAGTAACATAATCTTTTCTTCTTTTCTTTTTTAAAGATGCATGGCGCTTATTTTTCCTGGCAGTTAACCAAGTTCTGAGGGAGTGACACTTTTCTTCTTGGTGTAAATTATGTAAATGCATGCAATAAATCAATGGTTCTAATTTGAACTATTTGTAATGCTGGATAGAAGCAAACCACCTCCTTTTCATGGAACTGTAACACTGTTTTTAAGGAAGTAATAGTAATATCCATCACCTACTTTTAAATATATATGTATGTGTGCATATAATATGCACATATATTTAATATTTGATTATAAAAAGTGTGGAGTGACTTGATCTATTGAATGCAATGAAAGCTCTTGGGACCTTCTAATAGGAGAAACCTTAGCAGAAATGTTCACCTCCTTGTATCAGGGAAAATCTAATGAAAATACCAGAGGTGGCCCTAATTTTAACCCTCTACTGAGAGAGACAAATTTTCCATTGAAGTGGCTCTCAGAGAAAACCAATGCTATGGGAAGAAGGACATGCTTTGATTTTCCAGCCTATCCTTGGTTCTCCCATCCTGAGTGTGGTATCCATGGTCAGGGAGACCGATCCACATAGTGTGACAGCAAGCAGACATGTTCCATTTTACTGTCTGGAGAGAGACAGGAGCCAGCTCTAGTGGGCAGTACCCTGGAGTGTGGCCTGGGACTCCATCACATGGGAGGATGAAAGAGCAGATACAGCGTGTAGAACCTAGGCTCTACACATGGCAGAACTAACACCAACACTGGCATCACCATCTAACTGGCTGATTGGCCCACCTTTCTCATCTCTAAAGTGGAAAAAAGAAAATAGAACCAATCTTGTGGGAGTTATTGTGAGTTCCTGGCATGTAACTAAAGATCCAATGCAGAGTAAGGAGAAAACAGAGGGTTAGGGAAAAGAAAGCTAGTACAAGGGAGAGAAGTAGAATAAAGAAACAAAGTGTCCCTTCATTGAAGTCACCCATACTGTCACAGCAGTTGGAAAATGGGTATATGAATATAACCACAATCATTCGTTAACCATCTTTCTAAAAATGGAATTTGACGTTCCCAGGTGACTCTAGCAGGGTTAACAGCCAGTGGTCTCTGTGGAATTATATTAAGTCCTACGTAAAGTCTGATAAACTGTATTTGAAAACGATTTTGTTCACCAGCTAATGAACATTTTTTTATTTTGCTATCAATCAAATAAAGACAAAAATTTCTGGGCCAGAGATTTAGCTCAGTGGTGCTGCTGCCTGCCTCACAAGGGCAAGGTTCTGAGTTTGATGCCCGGTACCAAAAAAAATAAAAGACAACAATTTCTAAGAAAGCAATTAATGAGCACTTTTCGCCTTTCATGGATAGATGCCTTCTCTATTTACAATAACAACACCAGTCTCCCAGACATCCGTGCCTGAATCTTACTATCTCTATCACAATGCCTTGAAGTAGGCAAAAAATGAGCTCATTTTATTTTCTGTTTATAAATGAAAATACCCCATTTGGTAGGAGAGAGGTTGGGTAAATAATACCTCCTCTCTGCTTCAGAGTGAGGTGACTATCATCTGTGGTCAGCCCTCTCCATGAGCCTTTGTCCAGGTTCCTGCCTCTGCATTCTATCCACTAAAATTTCCTTAATAAATATCCATGAGGCACTTAGCATGTACCTGTGGACCTGTGGCTGTGAGCAAGACAGGTAAGAATGGCCAGTTCTTTCTTACAGATTACATGTTAGAAGCAGAAACATAGCATACACTCCTAATTGATAAACAAGAAAATAAAAATTGAGCAAAACAGAAGAATGAACCATATTGTGGTCTTGTATTCCATGGGATACACTTAGGAAATCCTGATCTATTATTTGCATCTGAATGAAGTTTCCCTTTCCCTTGTTTTCAGATAGCTCTCAGAGGACTTACTATTACCTCCCAAGAAATTGTTCATTTCTTCCTTACCAACAAACTCCTATAGAATGAGAACTAGCTTAACAGCTTTTAGGATTTCATTTATTCCAAGACCACTCAAAATATTATCTTTTTAAGTTCAATTAACAAATGTTGACTTGGCCATAATATTTCCTACGAACCTGCTCTTGCTTCTCAAGTGTCCCCTCTTGCTTGTTACTTTCTGTGGGCTTTGGCTATTTTTTTTTTTTTATATTCTAGTTCTTACATACTTCAAAAGTATTTTCCAGCTCCTTCCATTAACTTATTCTTTCTCTTAACTCAGCTTCTGAATTCAGTTTTCCCTATCTCATTTTCACTGTATCCTTTTTCAAATTTGGGTGACAGATCTGGTGATTCCCCAGTTAGAATTGGGGGGAAAGGCTTTTTTCAACTCTGCTGACACCCTAAATATTTTTCAATCATTTCTTGAACACCTAATTGTATTCTCAGAGCTATATAATGAACAAGCTTATAAAGATGAATGAGATAGGCCCCCTTTTCTAAAAAGTTGACTGTCTACAGTCTGAAGTTGATTGATTAAACAAAAATAAATCTTAAAAGTGGACAATTATAACACATACTGAATTTTTTAATTTGAACTTTAAATTCTTTCAGATACATTCATTCACCAAACTTTAGATGGAGGCCTTTTATTTAATTGCTGATTTAACTTTGCATACTCTTTCTTGCATAATCATAACAACCATCTGTAAATTCTAATTTTAGTTTATTTAAAATAAAATAAGAATCCAGTAGCATTGTGCAAAGAGCTGAGTACTGAAATCTTTTAGACTTTTGTGATTTTTTTCTCAGTCTTTCAGTTGTCTTCTAGATACCTACTTTGACATCACATGTTTTGGCATCTTATTTTTAGAGTATTTACAAAGTATTTATTTATTTATTTATTTGTGTATTTGTTTATGGGACGCTGGGGATAGAATCCAGAGCCGCTCACAGGGTAGGCAAGCATTTTACCACACAACTACACCCTTGACCTTAAAGTATTTATATAAGTTTTCAAGAAATAGCAACTGTGTTTCATTCCACTCTTAATATTTCATCCATTTAAAATATTTAATTCAATCACATATTTTAGAAGATCAAGTATAGCTAACATAATCAAGCTAGACTTACTGTGAGGAGGGAGGGAGCCAAGGACAGGAAGGTGAGAAGCAGCCTTCCTGGCCGGCTGCAAGATTTCAGTGAGCTTTCGTGTCCCTCAGTATGGGGCACCTACAGCATGGAATGCTCTGGTTAACCTCACAGGTTGCTTAAGAGATTTGCTCATATTTTATATCATTACAGTACAATATAAGTGGTTTAATGATGGCTTATGCAAAAGTGTTACTGTGTATCGCAAAAGGATCCTTCCTTGCTATCCTTGAGTATTGTTTTGATTTGGAAATTTTTTCTTACTTTGATTATTTTAATTTTTGTTTTGAATAGCTAATATAATTGCATAGACCAATATTTCTAAAGTAAAACAAACATGAAAACTATCTCTAACACGCTTGTCCCTAGCCATCCAGCTTCCTTTCCCTGAGGCAACTAACGGTACCAAGCCCTCCATGTAGATAGAGTCCTTAAAAGACTTTTTAAATGTATATAAAAACATATAATCACATACAATCTTTTTTTTCTTTTGTACAAAAATATGAACTGTTAATATGATAGTTTCTAGGGTGAGTGTTGACACATTCTTCCTTCACCCTCTGGGATAAAATTTACAACAAACAAATCAAAACTTGTCAGATGCTCTTGTTTAGCTGACTAAGCCTCCAGCAGATGGCCAGATTTGGTCTCATTACTACTATATCTTGATTCTGTGCCAGTTTTGTAGCATATATCAAGAAAACATCATCTGTTTCCTCTCTGAGGCCAGTTCAGCATCATTTTTTTCTCTTCTATCCATTGGCAAGCAGGCTAGTATAATTTTGTGGATTTCCCTAAAGGTTTATCTCCTTGACATATAAAACTGTTATACTATATGTATGTACCTTCCCTCCTATCAAAATTTTAAATATAATTATTTATTCATTTGGTGCATAGGATAAACTGTTTTGCGATAATATGTCTACTATTATACATGTGCATACATGTTGCAATGTGAATTTATTTTATTTACAACCCCTGAGCTTTACACTCATATTGGTATTTGAATTTGAGTAACATTTTGTGTCTTCCAATGATTTTCTCATGTGAATTGTTGAGAACCTCCTTCAGATTTATTTTTCTTTCCATGTTCTATTTATTCTCCTCCAAAGAAATCAGCATTTTGACTTTATCTGGCAGCTTATTTTGCTTTCTCTATGTGTTCATTGTGCAGCCCTCTTGAACAGGTCAACTGATCTTTGAGAAAATACATTTGTTCTTCTTGATCTTTGTAAAATACACATCACCCCAGCCCCGAGCCCACTACCCCAAGATCATCAGATCACAGCCTAGGAGTCCCACCCCACGCCACCGACATCACTGCACTATCAGCAGTTCCCTTCACAGAAGTTTCCCTATCTTTCAAATGTCCTTCTCCAGTGAGAAGGAAATAAGAGAAACATAATCTGCTCTCCATTATTTTCCTAAAATTTCAAAATCCCAGTGGATGTTTGTCAATGTCCTTTTTTCTGTTCAAGAATGAACAGTGTGCCAATTTTCCAGTTTCACTAAACAAGTTACTAATTTGTCCAACAAATATTTAGTAGGTAGGATCTGGGTTATTAAAAATTAATTTATTAATTATTATTTTAAAATTTTACAGTAATGTATACTTTAAATTTCAGAGTAATTGAATGCTCTGTGGCTATCATGTCTGTGAATTAAATTGATAACTATTACAGTAAATTATGTTATGAAAGATACGTGAGGAAAAAGCAGACTGAATTTAGTGTGAAGGCATGCAAGTGTGAATACATAAAGCCTAAACTAAGGCAACATCAGCAGCAATTAAGAGGTGAATGCAAAATTGAGAGATGTTTTAGAATTAGAATTTTAAGATTTATTGGATATACAAAATGAGAGAGAGGGTAAATTTAAGAATGAATGAGTTCTGGTGATGGATGAACTGATGGAGGGCAAGCCTGAGGAAACCCATTGGAACAGAAGTGCCTTACAAGTTGTGAAAAAAATCACATTGAGCCTAAGCAAGAAATGTGGACAAAGCATAAGACTGGCAATTGCTAAGGTCATGTGAGCGCAGTTTGGTGTAGACTGAGAAATTCCTGAGAGGTGAATAAGTGGGCTATGTTGTCTTAAACATTCTTCCAAATAAGAAGTAAAACTGCAAATGATTTTAAAAATTTGTTCATCTATCATAAGAGACCAATAATGGGAAAATACATGGCAACCATAATAGAAAACATTAGTAGAAACAGAAATAGGAATAAAAAATAGGAAGACAACTAAAATAGTAATAAAAATATATATTGGAATGTGACATAAAATGTCCTTTCAGTCAAGAACACCAGCTCCAGTACTTGCTACTCATGCTCCCAATTCTGAACTGTTCTTTTCAACTCTTTCTGGCAATAGCCCATCAGCCAGATACACTCCTTGAAAATTAGACAAAGGCTAAAATCAAGGCTAAGAACTTACAGATACCACCAACTAAATTGACCAAATCATTGTATCCACTCACTCAACACATGATCTGCAACTTCCAGTTATTGCTAAGTGGCTACTTTAGTTGAGTATTTACACTGGACATTTAAAAGTGCCAAAAGAAAAATGGTAAAATATGGCATATGATTTCTTATTACTATTAACAGACTATTCAATTTATCCTATAAGTTGGTTTCAGAAGTTGTTATTTAGCATTTTGAATTTTATGCTGAATCCGATATAAGCTAAGGAAATTTAACATGTCCTCAATTTGTGACTCTGTTAGTTGGAGGTAGTATTGCTGTCTTTTCAGAATTTTAATATAACTATAAAGTGACCTAATTCATGAAGATGAAAAATATTTTAAGAGGCTGTGTGGAAACTGCAACGTAACACCAAAACCCATATGTGGGTGAAGAAATTTAGGCAGAGCACCACTGCAAAATGCAGTGTTGAAAGTAAACAGGTCTGTGTTTCATGAGGGAATCACAGCCACAGCAGAGGGGCTGGTCTGAATGCAGTTCCCTTTGGTCCAATGCAGACTATATTCCAGGGGTGTGAGAAAAAGTTAAACTTTCAGATTTCTTTTCCTTTCCTCCCACTGTCAAGGGCATATTTAACCTGTTGGAACTTTTGTTCACACCATTTTCATTCCCATGCTCATTTATAGAACAGAAAACTGAAGACATTCTAATGCAAGCCACCTAAAGGCAACAAATCAATTTAAAATTATATCACTAGTATCTAGATCAACATCTAGCTCAGTAGAGCTGATCACACATTTGATAGTTAAAGGGATGCATTTTGTTATCTGTGCCCAATTTGATTTAATTGTTAGAGACTTTAGCTGTCTCAAGAATTACTTTCTGACGTGTCCCTTTCAAGTGTACGCTGGAATCACAGGGCAACGAGAAGATCCTCAATCAATGTAGCACAGTTACTAGTTAGATGAGCCATTTTTCCTCTAGTCTCACCTACTGAGAGACCACTGTGATATTTTCATATGCTTTGAAATTTTAAGAAAAAAGTCACATAAAAATGCAGATATAACAGATGTTATGTTGTAAACACCCTCATTTGAAACACTAGTGGCAATGACAGGAAAAGCAGCCAGAGCATTGTTTTTTTTTCTACTTAAAAAACACTAAATTTTTTAAGCACATGATAAATTCTGGGCAATTCCTTTTCTTTTTGAATCTAGGATAGAGGGCATATCTATGTTCTTTCCTTATCTTCTTCAGAGATCATTTATTTATCATTTCCCATACATTAGGCCTTGAAAACATAGAGGTGAAAATATTTAGTTCTCTTCTTATATAGTTTATAAACCAGTGGAGAAAATCAACAGGTATAATAACAGCAAAAGTGTAATGGTTGCCTGTAAGAAATGCAAGTAACCATAAAAAAAGGCAACACATGGACTGAACTTTTAATTATAAGCAGAAACGAACCAGGAACATAGCATGTGCAAAGGAAATTACCATGAAATTACCATAGCATCAAATTACCATAGCACATTCACGAAGCTGCACATAGTTCTCTAAAAGTAGATACAAACATCATGTGATGAGATCCACAGACTATGTAGAGGTAGATAAGACTAGGTACGATCATTAATCCTCTGTACCATCCTAAAGAGCTTGACTTTCACTTGAGTTCTCCACATAGCCTTGAAACATTTTGCTGTAGAATGGTATTTCCATAATAGAAAAGGTTTTCTGGCAACACAATTGAAAATATACCAAAGGCAGAGCAAGAAGAAAGGTAGAAAAGCAGGTTAAGGGAGGCTGTTGTATACTTTAGGAAAGAAACAATGGTATTGAGAAAGTTTATTTCAAAACATCCTAACCAGATAGGAGGAGATTACCACAATCCTCCAGGGAAAAATGATTTTGTCTTGAATCAAGACTGTGGGAGCAGAGAAGAGGGGGCAAGGGATAAGAAATTTGATCTCAATTTCTATACAACATGCTTATTGTTTTGTATTTCTCCTTAGAATCTAAGATATGTGAGTAAAAACCTGTTGGCTTTATGGTTCCATGGGCTGGGTAAATATTGCTAGTGTTATTTTCATTTGTGGTTATCTGAGATTAAGGTCTAAAATATAAGTGCATTTTAAAAAACATGTCTTTTATCAAGTATTACATGGGAATACATGCTTGAAAAGAAAATAATGACCAGTCTGAACCTTAGTGACTAAAGCATGACATCATGAGTGAAAGCAGGTGATAGAGGAAAGAGTATGAAGCTTGATCCAATTAGTTAAATCATCTCACTGATACTCAGAATCCTTCTGTGCCTTCCCATCTTGCTGCAAATAGAAGTCAGTCTTTACCATGACCCACAGGTCCAGAACAGACTCCCAAGATTTCGACCTCAGTTCTTCAGTTCCCATGTCTCTTCCCCCTCACCAACCTTGGGGCAGCCATGCTGGTCTCCTTCTGCTCCTGAGTTCCCCAGGCATGCTATCTATGAGCCAGCCCTCATCTAGTTTCCCCAGCTATCCTCCTGGCTCCCTATCACACTTCCTTCAGGTTTTTTCTTTCTCTTATCACTTTATTTAGAAATAATTTACCCCTCCAACTCAATACTCACTTCCCAATATGTACTTTTCTCTAACAGCGCAATTTAACAAACTATATTTTACCTTGTTTATTACTCTTCTACAACTAAAGAAAATGAGCTCCACAAGGGCAGAAATTCATAATGTTTCATTGTCTTCCTAGTGCCTCAAACAGTGTCAGACACCTGAAGGAAACTCAATGACTGCTGAATAAATGAACTGCTGGTTCAGTGGGACTCAATCATACAATCATGGTGATCCAAAGACCTCACTGACTGACCTGCAAAATCATTACTGTAGAAGGAATCTTGTGATTTATTATTGGTTTTTTTCCACCAGGAAGCCTCTGGCAAAGTCAGATACAGCCTGAACCCTGTTTCCATAACCACAGAATTTTATATAAAGCATTACAATTAGGAATTGGTATATAAGAATAATTTATAGGCAATGTTCACCCGACAATGACTATCAATTTGTGTTAAATTCCTTGGCATAATATGGAATCTGCACCTTGCTATTCTGTCTGGTAGCAACAAAATGTTCCTTGTTCATTACTATTGAGAAAGAATTAGCTGAAAGTGATTCCATTGCCTTCAGCTTTCTAGTTATACATTTTAGTCTTCACTTTAAGGTGATTATATCAGCCAAAGCAATAACCACAATTAGCAAAACTAAATTATTGGGTGATGCATCCAAAGACTCTTTTTTTGGAAGAGTCTTAATTTTGGAAGATTTTTATTGCCATATCATTTTGTAATACATAAATGATTGCTCCTCATAAAAAACTAATACATATCCAGAGTTTAAAACAACACTTTTACTTTCGCCTTCTCCCCAATTCCACTCTCCTCCACACCAAAGCTAGCAGTTTTTCCATCTCTCTTTCTATCAATTTACATAAATATGAATACCTAGAGTTTTAGTATTAGAAAATTAAAATTCATATATATATACATATATTTGTAAAGTACTCTCTTCACCTAACAATATGTTTTGGGCTTTTTCCCACATCAGTATACACTGATTTCAGTGATCCTATACAGCCTATTTTTCTGGAGTATTCGTAGTCCTATCTTTCACTATTAAAATTAACCAAGTTGACACAATAAATTATATGGTTCCCTAAAATAAAGTTACAGCAATCTAAATAACCACAATTTTTGTAATCATAAACTTTTAGTACAATGCTTTTCACATAATGATAAGGCTGCAATGAACAGATCATCGTGCATGTGCATGGATGTATTTATAGGATCAATTCTGGAAGTCTTGTGAGGTACATACATTTAAATTTTAATTACTTCCAAACTGTTCTCAACAAAGGTATACATTTTGTATTTCCATTGGTAGCATCAGTGTCTCCATATGTTTGTAAACAACTCTGGATAGAAATTTATTTGGCCAATTTAATGGGAAATATATCTCATTATTATAAATATCTCAGTACTAAATTGCACTGATTACAATTCAGATTGAACATTTTATATTAGTTCATATTTTTATGAATTTCAATGTTTTTCCTAATAGTTTGTAACTATTCTTTTATATTAAATGTAATATGTAGGTTGTATTTTTTGTAGTATTTCACCCCATTTTTCAAATAACAAGAACTAATGTACTAATAGTAAAAGTAAACCCACAGTTTTAATATTCATCAAGAATAGTTAAAATGTAGAACTCAAAGCACAGTATCAAATTTTCTTATCTTTCAGTCATATATAAATATACATATAGATACAGATAATATCTCTATTTATCTATACCTATACATCTATATCTAAGTATATATGTATCACATCCCAACCATACATAAGTATTATGATCAATGGACAGAAATAAGCTACTAGTGAATATGTTGTAAGTCATTTTATCGGTATATACCATTTCTCCAAGATGTCATATTATTTTTAAATAAATATTTTCTTTACAACTTTGAGTACTACAAGTATTTGTTCAATGTGACTTACTCTAACTCCTACATATAAAATATTATCTCTTTAAAGAAAATAAAATTCAATCAGATTTTTTGCATTTTTTATGCTTGGACTACATGTAATTTTATTACCAAAAAATTTCATCAGGGATAACTTCTGCCTAAAGGTCACAATGGATTGCACATGTGTCATCCTAGCATGGAACTGACACCTACAGTGTCACTCATCTTATTTCTTCAATAATTCATACAGAAATGGAGATAACAAGCTTCCTCATCTGGAAAAAATATTTCCATCCAGAGGGATGGAAAGCAGTTGAAAAAAATTTATTTAATTATCTGTGGTCAAAAAGATTTCCCCCAAACACTTTCACATATGAATGCATGCTCATGCTATTTGTCACAGTTGGCTGTCAAATAATTTCTTTTTTTTTGTTGTTAGCATGAAAAGGTTATTTAATGAGACATCATCTTATCTCTGAATAAACACACTTTATTAACAAGAACTAATAGCAATGAGAATTACAGTTAGGAAGGTAATATTTATCTTTTAGATACAACAGGATTTTTGCTTCATCAAAATCCTATTGCAAATAACAGGCATTAAAATTGTATTTCATTATTTTCATAATCACCTGACTGATGTCTTACAAGGCCTCATCATTGCCATATACCACTCCTTTTAGCCTGCAACTAAAGGTCAAATCTGCACTGTTAAAATGAAATGACAGAATAGCAACTGGAAATAATTGATCTTTCCCTGGTTAGGGCCAATGTAATAAGTGGTGGCAAACTAACAGAAATAAAAATTTCAGACCTATCAATTTATAGACATACTCTTGACTTCAAAGTCATTAGATAAATACATTATTCTATCCTTTATCCATTTTTCTGTCTAACAGGCAAAAGATCACCTGCACTAACTTATAACATTCTTTATATTTCCAAGACTTTCCACAGGAGTTCATTAATGATAGTTAGGTTTGAGGAATAAAACTTGGTTTTTCTGCCTCTTGACTGTGTACAATGTTTTAATACCCTGGGCTCAGATTCAAGTTGTAATTATTATACAAGATGAGGTTGGAAAGGCAATAAATATGTTATTGGCTCATACCTCTGAATATTTGAAGGCATTGTTATTGTAGCAGGAGTTTTGAATGGTGATCACCATCTATCTTTAAAGGGTTTGAGTGAAAAAATTTAAAAAGCAAAGACTCATTTTTAATACCCTAGAGTGGTGATGGTGAACCTTTTAGTGCTTTCAATGACACAAACAGCCCTTCTGTGCCATGCATGCCACTGATTCATCACCACTTCCCTAGAATAATAAATCATTAGTCACATCCCATTCCAACCCAATCAATAGAACTCTGCCTGTTTTCTGCCAGATGTGATCACTATTTCTAGAACGCATCTCAAAAAAATTGTTCATAAATTTTAAAAAAAGATATTGATTTGAAGTTTTTAACAGTCTATAATTAATATGAAAATTTGGCAGTCTTCAGTGGTTTTCTCCATACTATTTATTAATAGCTGAATATTGAAATGGGAACCAGTGGACTGAATGCTTTTCCTACATGCCATCTTTTGATAATGAGAAAGGAAATGTTCTAATTCTGCCCTTCCTTGATGACAGTGCATGAGCCTGTTAATCATTTAGGAAAATCAGCTCACTATCACTGCCCACAGGAATTATTGCAAGGGCTTTGGAACTGGAGAAAATTGAATTAAATTAAATTTAGATTTTACTACTTATTATGTGACCTAGGCAAACTTTCTCTACTCTCTAAGTCTCATAAAAGTGGAGACAATAATCTTCACCCCAAAAGTTATTATGAGTACAATATAAAATGTTACTGTTCATCAGAGTTCCTGACTTTTTTTAAGCATTCAGACATGATACTTTTGTCTTTTCTTTGGTGGATCATTTACAACAAATGATGGTCATCCATCATTTCTTTCAAAACTGTGGCAGAAATTTAACTTTCATACCAATTTGCACATATAAAATTAGGACTTTAAAACCCAATTAGCTAGGCTATGTTTTATAATGGAGTACTTTTACACATTATTGTTGAAAGTGCATATAAGGATGTTCCTTTTGCAATGCAACTGGAAAAAAATACATCAAAAGTCTTAAACATATTCACATATTTCAGATCAGTATTTCCTTTCCAAATAACCCATGCTGTTAAGTCATAAAGCTGTTGATCAAAGAATTACATACAATAATTTCAAAAGTCAGAATCAACTTCTATATTCACTAGTTACGAACTATGATTCATTAATAGGCACAAAGGAAAGGAAAGACATGTCAGTAAATTTCCTGGGTTTTCCTTTTGCTAGAGAAGCAGTAATCTGCAAGTGTCAGTGAGAACAGATCAAAAGCAAAGCTAAAACAAACAAACAAAAAATCCAGTTCTCTCAAACCAAAGGACTATCAAAAGTCAGAAAACTTTCATGTAATAACCACCAAACTAAATAATGCAACTAGACACAGAAAACTGAGTCTCACCACTGTCAGCCCTGCCAGCAAAGGCTGAGTGGGATTAGAAGGGATTGCAGATCTTGCCTAGCTTTAACAGGCATACTCTCTACAAAGGAGCCAGGATTTTCATGCCTCCTTCCTCACAGTGTTACCAGAGATCACAGGGAGGTCTGGCCTTGCATCCCTGCCTAAGGGAAATAATGAGGTGAGCAATGGAGGCCACATGAGTTTCCACTGCCACGGGGTGATCTGAAGCAGTTCCTTCCTGTTATAATGTTGGTGGAGAGCAAAAGGGGAACAGTAAAGCCTGAGGAAAGCACCCTCTTTCATGGGCCAGCGTGATGACATGGTGGCCTAGTGGGGAGCCCAAATCCCATTCCTACCTATCAGCTATGAGATCCCATCCCCAGGGTGATAACAGAGTGTGAGTGGGGAATCTAGGGGTAACCACACGCTGTCATTAAGGAAGTGGCTTCCCACCCTCTTATCCTGCTAGAACAGTGTGACATATAGTCTTCTAAACCAGGAGATGTAAACAAGATCCAGAGTCCCGTTGTGTCATACTCTAAACATCTAGGACACAGTCAAAAGTTGCTCACCATGCCAAGAAGCAGGAAAATATGAACGTGAATGAGAAAAAAACAATCAACAGATGCCAATAGTGAGATAATACAAATGTTGGACAAACCTGACAAAGATTTTATAGCAGCCACCATAAAACCTTTTCCACAAATATGAACATGTTTGAAACAAATGAAAAACAATAGAAAGTTTTATCAAAGATGAAAAGATTTTACATATAAGAACCAAGTGGAAATTTTAGAACTGAATAATGCAATAATCAAAATAGAATAAAAATTCAGTAGATAGGATCAGTAGAAGATTGAAGAGTACATGAACAGTAAACTTGAAGACATAACAATAGAAATAACCCAATCTGAACAAGAGAGAGAAAACCCTGAAAAAAATAAGTAAGTAAATTGACTCTCAGGTGCCTGTGAGATTATTTTTTAAAAAGATATAAATTTATGTCATTAGAATACCAAAAGGTCAGAGGCTAAGAAAGCAGTTTTTAAAAAATGGCTGAAAAATCCCCCAAATCTGGTAAGTGCATATATTCAAGACTTGGAAAACCTCAAATAGAAACATACACATCCACACTGACGCATACCATGGTCAAACTTTTGAAAACTAAAAGATGGGAAAAAAATCTTAAGGTGAAAAAGGGCAAATTAAACCTTACTTTAGAAAAAAAAATAATTCAGATGACAGAATTTCTCATCAGAAGCAATTTAGGCTTGAAGAAGGTGGTACAACATTTTATAAGTACTGAAATTTTAAAAAATGAGCCTAGAATTCTATGTTCAGCAAAAATATCCTGTGGGGAATTAGTACATATACATATTGCACTTTAATCCTTTTTACTGCCCCTTCCCCTCTCCTCCTTCCCATTTTCCATTCTTCCCAGATGTTAAAGATATATAGAGAGATATAATATCTATAATTTATATAGATATCTATATAATATCTACATTGTATCTATATACTACATCTATATTATATCTACATATAGATATAGATATATATCATATTATATATAGATACAAAAGAATGAACAAAACTTCTTTGATGAGGTCAGTATCACCCTGACACCAAAATTCAGTCAAGACACTGTACAAAAAATAACTGGTAACCAATAGCTTTTATGAATATAGAAATGAAAATCCTTAACCAAACACTACCAAACCAAATCTAAAAACACATAAAAAAGGATTTTATATAATGACCAGTCAGGAATGCAAAAGGTGCTCTAACAAAAACAAATAAGTGAAGTACTTATTTTTAACAGAATAAAGGGCAAAAATCATAACATTATCTCAATAGATGCATAAAAGCAGTTGACAAAATCTAGCATTCTTTCGTGGTTAAAAAAAAAATTCAACAACCTAGCAATAGGAGAGAACTTCTTTAACATGATACAAGAAAAACCAACCGTCAACGTCTTACTTAGTGGTAAGAGACAAGGCTTCCTCCCTAGGATTAGAAACAAGGTAAGCATATCCAATCTTTCCACTTCTACTCAATATTGTACTGGGAATCTAGAAGATATCCTTCAGTCAAGAAAGGGACTTAAAGGAGTGTATATTGAAGAAGAAATAAAATATCTATAGTTCTAAAAATCTTTAAAACTCAACCCTAAAATTCATATGGAAATGTATACAACCCAGAATTGTCAAACAACCTGGAAATAGAACAACAAAGATGAAGGATTCAAACTTCTTGATTTTGAAACTCATTACAAAGCTACATTAATCAAGACTCTGTAGTCCTGACATAAAGACAGATATCTAGATCAATGGAAAAGAAATGAGAATCTGGAATGAATTTATAGTCAATTAGAACCAGATATCTACATGCAAAAGAAAGAAGTTGGATGACTCCCTCATTACATGCACAGAGATTAACCCCAAAAATGATCTTAGACCCTAATTTAAGAGCTAAAACCTCAAAAGTCTTAGAGAAAATAGAGGAGTAACTATTCATAACCTTCAGTTAAGTGAAGGCTTTTTTGATATGATCCAAAAACACATGATAAAGGGAAAAATAAATAAATTAGAATTCATCAAAATTAAAAACTTCTGTGCTACAAATAATACCATCAAGAAACTGAAAAGACTTGGAGACTATATTAGCAAATGACATACTTGCTAAAGGACTTGTAACCAAAATGCACACACATACACATACATATATATCTTACAACTCAATAATGAAAAGATAATTAAGGCAATTAAAAATAAGCTAAGGATTTATATAGATATTTCTCCAAAGAAGTAGACATGGGCAATAAACACATGAAGAGATGTGCAACATCATTAATCATTAGAGAAATGCAAATCAAAACAGCTACTCTCAGACAGCTAAAACAATAGGATGCTATATGATAGCATCCTAAAAAGTGCTATTCACTTAATAGTAAATAAACTTTCAAAAAGCAGAAAAGTGTTGATATTATAGAATTGAAAGCCTGAGACACTGTTGAGGAGAAAATCAAAATGGTATAGCCAGTTAGGAAAATTTTGCAGTTCCTTAAAACAGTAAACAGTTACAACAAAGCCCAGCAATCCCATTTTTTAGGTGTATACCCAAGAGAAATAAAAACATACATACCCACAAAAACATGTACACAACACATGCTATATTATACAAAAAAGTGTTATACTATACAAAAAAGTGGAAACAATTCAACTATCAAGCAACTGATAAGTTGATAAATAAAATAGTGTATTCATACAATGGGATATTATTAGGCAAAAAAAGGAAAAACTGATACATGCCACACATAGATGAACCTTGAAGACATGATGCTAAGTGAAAGAAAATAATCACAAAAAGTCATTTTCTTAATTCTATTTATGTGAAATGTACATAAGAAACAAATTCATACAGACAGAAAAAGGATTGATAGTTACGTAGTGTTGGGGGGGGTGTTGAAAGAAAATAAAAGAAATGGGAACTGATTATTAATGGGTATGGGATTTATCCTTTTGTGATTGAGTATTTTAAAACTGTAGTGACAGTGGTACAATTCTGTTAATATGCTAAAAACCGTTGAAACGTTTATTTTATATTTTTTTATGTTTTAAATTTTTTTGGTACTGGGGATGAACTCCAGACCTTGTGCTTGAGTGGCAGGTGCCAGAACCACTGAGCTAAATCCCCGGCCTGAAATGTCTATTTTAAATGGATGAATTGTATGATGTGATTATCCCAGCAAAGCTGTTAAGGTTTCCATTAAAAATAAAGACAAAATTTTAATTATATAGGTAAGTTATCATGAGATAATATTAAGCAAAAGAGCTGAAACAAATTTATCTGTATATGTTCACCTGTATGTAAAGTATATGGATTGAAGTAAATCTGAAAATATGCCAAACTAGCTATGATTGGCTTTTTTACACTTTTATATTCTATCTAAATTTGAACAAGTATGACTACTTTCACCAAAAATAAACTTCTAGGACAAAGATAACAACAATTATAGCACTTGTTTTCTTTTTATAAATTTAGTTAATAGTAAATTAGTCTATTAAGATATTCATTTACATGTTTTCTTCTATTTTTCTGTGTAATTTTTTATCTTCTGTCTTAACTTGGCAAGAGGAACCTCATGACAAATACTCAATTTTTTGCTTCTCATTTTTCACACAGTATCTGCTAGAGTCATTTGTACCTAGTGAATAATTCACAGTATTGCTAATTTACTGGACTGTGAACTCCAGTATATCAAGATTTTGGAATAAGGCTTCTGGGCCACCATTCCACCACTCCCAGTGCAGAGGAAGGGGCCCCGTGGCCACCATTCCACCATGCCCACCCCAGAGGAATGGGCTTCCAGGCCACAGTTCCACTGCTCGCAGACCAGAGGAAGGGGCTTCCAGACCGCAGTTCCACCACTCCGAGCACAGAAAAAGGGGCTTCTGGGCTGCCGTTCCAGCACTTCAAGTGCAGAGGAAGGGGCCTCTTGGCTGCCGTTCCACCACTCCCAGCTGAGAGGAAGGGGCTTCGGGCCACTGTTCCACCATTCCCAGTGCAGAGGAGATGAGCTGTGTGGATGCCAACAGCAACACCCCCACTCCCGTCGAAATGAGAAGACTAAATAAGTAAATAACTCTCAAAACCAGACTTCCAGATCACCTACAGCAACCCCAAAGGGAAATGAGATGGAACAGTACAATACTCAACCACCTAGACTCCCTGAATTGGCAACAAAAGAGGATATGGGAAAAATGAAATCAGAAATAATTTCTCAGATAACAGTAGAGATTGTGTTCATAGTGCAAGACATGATTGATAAATCTAGAGAGTTGCTGAGGAACATGATGAAATCACAACATAGGAAACAAATGGAATCCATGAAACAGATGCAAACACATTTCCAGGGGATAAAAAACTCCATTAAAAGTCTACACAGCAGAATGAGGCAATGTGAGGACAGAATTTCAGATATAGAAAATAAGATTGCAATTAGTGAACAGAAAAAGAAAAATTGCTTCAAAATAGTAAGGGACCACAAGAAATCAATCCAGCAGCTGCTAGATGATCCAAAGAAGAATAACATAAGACTGATCAGAGTCAATGAAGAAACAGGAGAGAGTGCAGATGACATTAAAAAAAACTGTTCACAGCAGTAATGGAAGAAAACTTCCCACGCAGGGGAAAAGAACTTGACATACAGATAAGTAAGGCATGTAGGATTCCAACTAGCCTCGAACACAAAAAATCTACACATAGGCATATAATTATTAAGATTCCAGAAACCCAACAGAAGAACAAAGTTCTACAAACAAAGAAACAAATCATATACAAAGGAAAGACCATCACAGCAGACTTCTCAACACAAAGCCTCAAGGAAAGAAAAGCTTGGAATAATGTATTCCAAGCCCTAAAGGAAAACAGCCTCCAACCCAGATTGATATACCCTGCAAAACTATCTTTCAAAATTGATGGAGAAATAAAATACTTCCATGTCAAAGAGCACCTTAGGAATTTCATGAATACCAAACCACCACGCCAGAATTTTTAGACAATATCCTAGGAAAAGACAATGCGGATCACAACACAAGGAAGCACAGCAGATTGAATCCATCGAGTGTGACAAGAAATTAAATGTAAAGGGGGAGAATCCAAGAAAAAGAAAAAGTCATGACAATGATAAGTCACTACGTATCAGTTATAACCATCAATGTTAATAGTCTCAACTCATCAATCAAAAGAAATAGACTGGGTCAAGAATGGGTCAAAAAACAAAATCCAATAATATGCTGCATACAAGAAACACACTTAATTCAAAAAGAAACTCAAAGATTGAAACTTAAAGGGTGGAAAACAATACTCCATTAACAGGAACCTGAAAAAAAGCAGGAGTAGCTATCCCCTTCGTAGATCAAGTGGATTTCAAATGAACACTGACTAAGAGAGACAAAAAGGACACTGCATCCATGTAAAGGGAACAATCCAAGAGGAAAAGATGACAATCATAAATATATATGCACCAAACCCTAGTGCGCCCAAGTATATAAAGCAAATACTAATGGACACGAAAAGTCATATATGCACTAATACAATTGTAGTGGAGGACCTCAACACTCCACTGTCACAAATAGTTAGATCAACTAGACAAAAAATAAGTAATGAAATACTAGAACTCAATCGAACTCTTGAACAAATGAACTTAACAGATGTTTACAGAGTGTTCCAACCCATAAAATCAGAATACACACTCTTTTCAGCTGCACATGGGTTGTTCTCCAAAATAGACCACATACTTGCTCATAGAACATGTCTAAGTAAGTGCAAAGGAATTGAATTTATCCCCTGTATATTATCAAACCATAGTGCAATGCAATTGGAGATCAATAGCAAAATAAATCACAAGAATTTCATAAACATATGGAAATTGAGCAGCGCACTTCTAAATAACCAATGGGTCACAGAGGAAATTAAAGAAATCAGTTCCTTCAATTAAATGACAACGACAATACAACATTTCAGTATCTATGGGATACAATGAAAGCAGTCTTATGAGGGAAATTCATGGCAGTGAATATTCATATTAGGAAAACAGAGCGAGCCCAATTAAACAACCTGATGCTGAACCTCAAGCTTCTAGAAAAAGAAGAGCAGGACAAACCCAAAGCTCATACAAGGGAGGAAATTATAAGGATCAGAGGAGAAATTAAAGCAATGGAGACTAAGAGAACGATATAAAAAATCAATGAAGCCAAGAGTTGGTTCTTCAAAAGAATCAACAAAATTGACAAACCCTTAGCCAACCTTATCAGAAAAAGGAAAGAAAAGGCCCAAATCCATGCAATTAGGAAGGAAAAGGGTGAAACTACAACAGACCCAGCAGAAATCCAGAGGATCATCAACACCTATGTTAAGAACCTATATGTCAATAAGATGGAAAACACAGAAGAAATGGACAGATTCCTAGATATGTATGAATTACCAAAGTTGAATGAAGAAGACCTAAAAATTCTAAACAACCCACTATCAATCAATGAAATTGAAAACATAATTAAAACTTAGCAACTAAGAAAAGTCTAGCTCCTGATGGCTTCACTACTGAATTCTACAAGACATTTAGAGAGGAACTACTGCCACTACTATTGAAACTCTTCACTGAAATTGAAAGGGAAGCAATACTCCCAAATTCATTCCTGGAAGCAACCATCACCTTGATTCCCAAAGCAGAGAAAGACCCAACTGAAAAAGAGAACTATAGGCCAATCTCACTAATGAACATAGATGTAAAAAAACCTTAATAAGATATTGGCAAATAAAATGCAGAAGATCATCAAGAAGATCATACACCCTGACCAAGTGGGATTCATCCCAGGGATGCAGGGATGGTTCAACATACGCAAATCAATCAATGTAATACACTATATCAATAGAGCCAAGGACAAAAACCATATGATCATCTCAATAGATGCAGAAAAAGCATTTGACAAAATCCAACATGCATTTATGATAAAAACCCTACAAAAAATTGGAATAGATGGTCTCCACCTCAATCTGATAAAAGGTATTTATGAAAACCAACAGCCAATATCATACTAAATAGTCAAAAGCTGAAATCCTTCACACTAAAATCAGGAACAAGACAAGGATGTCCACTATCACCACTCCTGTTAAATATAGTTCTGGAAACATTAGCCACAGCAATTAGACAGGAGAAAGAAATAAAAGGAATAAAGATAGGAAATGAAGAAGTCAAACTGTCATTATTTGCAGATGACATGATACTCTACATAGAAGACCCCAAGAACTCCACCAAAAGTCTTCTAGACTTAATAACCAAATTAAGTAAAGTAGCTAGATACAAGGTCAACACACAAAAATCAATAGCTTTCCTCTACATGAACAACAAACTCACTGAGACAGAAATAGGGCAAATAATTCCTTTCACAATAGCATCCAAAAAAACTGAAATACCTAGGAATCAACCTAACAAAAGAAATCAAAGACCTCTTCTCTGAAAACTATAGCACTCTGAAAAGAGAGATTGAAGATGATATCAGAAAATGGACAGACATCCCCTGCTCCTGGGTAGGAAGGATTAATATAGTGAAAATGGCCATACTTCCAAAACTGCTCCATTGATTCAGTGCAATCCCAATTGAAATTCCAGCATCATACTTCACAGACCTTGAGAAAGCAATTCAAAAATTCATTTGGAACAAGAAGAGGCCTAGAATAGCAAAAGCAATTTTAGGCAACAAGGACAAAGTAGGGGGTTTCACAATCCCCATCTTGAAACTATACTACAAAGCTACTATGATAAAACAGCATGGTACTAGCAAAGAAACAGACCTGAGGACCAGTGGAACAAATTAGAAGATGCAGAAACAACTCCAGACACACTCAGCCACCTCATCTTTGACAAAGGAGCCAAACACCCTCCCTGGACAAAAGATAGTTTCTTCAATAAATGGTGCTGGAAAAATTGGGTTTCAACTTGCCAAAGATTAAAACTAGACCTATATCTCTCACCATGCACTAAACTAAAATTGAAATAGATTAAAGATCTAAATATTAAAATAGAAATGGTGAATCAGCTGGAACAGAGGTTATGTAGGACTCTTGAAGACACTGGTATAGGAAAAGATTTTATGAACAAAACCTCAGTTGCCCATGAACTAGCAAAAACAATTAACAAGTGGGATCTCTTCTTATTAAAAAGCTCCTGCACAGCAAGAGAAACCACCAGCAGTGTGAAGAGACAACCCACAACGTGGGAAAAAATCTTCACCTGCTCTTCCTCAGACAAAGGTCTACTATCTCGAATCTATAAAGAACTTAAAAAGATCAGACCACCCAAATTTAAAGACCCAATCCAAAAATGGGCATCTGAAATGAACAGACATTTCTCAGACAAAGAAGTAGAAATAGCAAATAAACATGAAAAAATGTTCAACATCACTGGTCATTTGAGAGATGCAGATGAAAACGACGCTGAGATTCCACCTCACTCCAGAAAGAATGGCTGCTATCACGAAGTCAACCAATAACAAATGCTGGTGGGGCTGTGGGGAAAGAGGAACCCTTCTTCACTGCTGGTGGGAGTATAGACTGGTGCAACCACTGTGGAAATCAGTTTGAGGATACCTCAGAGAACTAGGACTGGAAGTCCCATTTGACCCTGCTATTCCCCTGCTGGGTATCTGCCCCAAAGAATTAAAAGAATCATACCACAGTGATATATGTGCACCCATGTTCATAGCAACACAATTTGTAATAACTAAAACTTGGAAGCAGCCCAAATGCCCATCAACTGGAGACTGGATAAAGAAAATGTGTTTTTTTAAATAAAATGGAGTACTACTCAGCCATCAAAAATGAGAAATTAAAGACATGTATAGCTAAATGGAAGGACATTGAGGCGATACTCTTAAGTGAAATAAATAGGACATACATGTGTAAATACTGAATAGTTTCTCTAGTGTGAGAAACTGAAAGTGTAAATAAGTACTAAAAGATATAATAGGTAATGTGAAATAGGAAGAAAAACGGTAAAGGGGAAGGGGAAGTCAGAAGGGTAGGAGAAAAGAAAGTAGAAAATGGAATTAATATTAGAAAATTTTAAAAAAAGAAACAAAGTCTTTGTAAATATCGAGGGATGGAGGGGTTGCAGGGAGGGCAGGAGAAGGGGGAAATATAAGAATCAAGAGAGATTATGTAAAGGTGCAAATTTCCAATGATGAATGTCATTATACTGTATACCTAAAATGTACCAATAAAATAAAAATTAAAAAAAAAGATTTTGGAATAACCCTCACTATGTGCATTTAAGAATGGTATTTCCAACTCCATGAAATAAAGTATGGGAATAGTCAAATCCAACAATAGATTGTTCAAAAAATATACTTTGTTCTATTATATTGAATTCCATGTGTTTTCATTTGTACAATTTGTACCAAATGTTAGATTAGAAGAAAAAAATTTACAAGGGAGTACACATGATTTTTAACTAACTTCTCTCTTTGTGTCAAAGACACAGTTGAGGCGATTAGAGATCCAAGTGACATGGGAAACTGGGAAATTACACTTAAATAAATCATAATGGCAATAGTAGCTAATATTATTGAACATTTGCTCTATGTCAGGCTCGTTCCATGCAACTTTGTGTTCATTCCTTCATTAAATTCTCCCAGCAATTCTGAAAGGTAAGTATGACTGTTATCCCCCTTTTATAGATAATGTAACAGAGGCTTACAAAGCTTATGCTCACTTAATTTAAACACATAAAGTGAAAAAGTATCAGATAAAGATTCAAACCTAGATTTGTCTGATTCCAGAAACTGTACTTTTAAACCATAAAGCCCTATATCTTCATTTTGCCAAGAACATGTTGTTTTTGAAAATCACACAGTTCAATCAATTCTCTCCTTGGAATAAAGCTGCTTAAAGATGTAGAGAAGTGGCTGAGTTACAATGACTTACAAAACAAGGGATAGCTTTCTTCCATTTCATTGTAAATGAAAAATGAGGTATTTGGAGAGATACTTTCCCTAAGTTTCATTATCCTCCATGATGATTTGGGACTTGGAAAGGTAATTCTACCCTATTACAATCCCTTAAGTAACCTGAACCACCTCCCTGAGCCACACTGGCCTCTGCCTGAGAGTGACCCCAGCACTTTTACTGAAGTTTCAGAATACTCCAAGAAAATGCTCTGTTTAGCACTCTGCTCTCCTGATGCCAACCTCCCCACCTCTCTTTTGTTTCTTAACAAACTCTTTTTCTTCAGGAAGTCTTGCTTGGTAACTCAATTTAGCTGCCACCACAACAGAATCTGTCCTTTAGCACTAAGGTAATACTTTTGAAAGATAGTATCTCACTTTCCCCCTTTCCTGGGCTCTGTGGACCCCATCTTCTCCAAACCATCTGTCCTCTCCCTCCCCACCTTGAGAGACAGACAGAGAGAGAGAGAGAGAGAGAGAGAACTCATGCCATGCCCTGCTAAGTGAAGCAGAAAACCTGTAGCTCCAAGCCACATTTCTAGACCTTTAGGCATTAATTAATAGGAATAAATCTTAGGAAGAAGAACCTGAATGAATTTGTTGACCTCTGGGAAGGAAGAACAAAGAAATCATGGAACAGAAAGAGGTCTTCAAAAATCCAGCCAAACTCAAATTTATCTAAGAAAAAAGCCTCTGGGGAAGAAATTCTTAAACATCTCTGTTACCTACCTCAAGAACTAAACACGTACTTTCCAAGAGGAACAGTCAAAAGGAAGGTAGCTGCAAAGCAACAAAGTCAAATGAAGACACCTGGGGAAAAGTATGTAGTGACTGCCACCAGAGGAAATAAATTTAGGATTTGTTGGCACTGTTTGTTGAAAAAGAAGAAAGTAGAAAGAAGAGAAGGAAGAAAGAGAGGAACTGGAAAGAAGAAAGAAGAAAATGATTAAGCTTAGTGAGGAAGAACTCTTCATTAAAAATATTCAGATGTTGAAATTCCATTAATTCCATTAATGTTTCAAGCCAAATTAGAATGTTCACCCTTTCCCCTTTCCTTCAACTATTATCTCTTGAGCTTTCAAATCTTATCTCTTCTTTCAGATTTCATTATGAGTACTCCCTGTGGTATCTGTGTTGTGTTGTGGTCTTTGATTCTTTTTGTTTAAATTTTAGCCAGGGCTCACTGCCTAGTCCATCCTTCATGGCCCCCCCCCGCTCACTGTTCTCTACGTCCTAAGCGCTCACTTCCTGATGGGACTTCCCAAACACAGCTCCTACCCCACCACTCACCCTGCTCACAAACCCTATAATAACATCCCCATCAGCTCAGCAGCCAAGGCCTTCCACACATCCGACACCAATCTACACTTCCAATCTACCTTATTTTCCAGCTTCTTCCTTTTTATCAATAATGTACAGCACATGTTAGATGAATGTATGAAAATGCCAAAATTAAACCCAATATTTTAAAAAATTAATATGCACTGATAAATATATATCTATAAAAATGTAAAAAAATTAAAAATAGCACATGGCAGTAAACCTTGAAGTTTTGATGGGAAACAAGATGAATGCTCACTGAGTCCCAGTCATAGGGTCATGTCTTGCCATATAGAAAGAGTTGTGAAGGAAACACAGGAATGGCCATTGCAGAGAAACATAGTCTAATTAATGAAAGCCAAACTAACTTCAGCAAGAAACTTAGAATTCCACTGCAGATGATCTAGCATTCAGACACTTTCTGCGGAGAAGGACCCATAACACCATAACATGTAAAGCACTTAGGAGGTGACATTAGAGGCTGAGTAAAAATGATAATTTTCATTATGCTTTGTACCAAAATTGATGGGTGAAGTAAGATATTCCAACCTAATTTTATCCCTTCACAGCCCTCTTTTATTCTGAACCATGAAAGGCTGGATACATTCACTCTCTTCTTGAAGGAATAGATTTGGGTAGACAAAAAATAGAGAATTCTGATCATGCTCAACTAGGTTACTGCTGTTTTGAAGTCAGCCTACAAAAGGCTTTCAATAAGGCTCCAAAGAGGCTTTCAAAATAATGGAGGAGGGGGAGTGGCCCATTGAGCCAACATTTGCGTGAGTCCTGAGAGGTCTTGCTTTCCAAAGGCATTGTTAGATCTCCTCTAGTAGTCAGTAAGGAAGTTTATTTTGATGAACACAAATAGGCATTTCTACAATCACCATTATTTATAGTTGCAAAAGCAGTGTGAAATATAGTGTTTAAACTCAGCTGTGATTTAACACTACCTATTTCCACATGAGTATTCAAAAAGATCAATCATTAGACCTTCCAATAGAACACCTAATAGCTTTTAATAACAGAGGGGCTTATTTAGTTACTTGAATTAAAATCAAAATTGAGGAGTGAGAATTACAACTTTCTTTCTCCACAGGGTTAACAGTAAGTCAGTAAAGAATGTACTCAATTTTTATTAGTTTATATAAATAAGATATTATATCAGATCTGAAAAATAATAACTCACAAAAGGGAATATATAGAATTGTTTTTCCTTCAAACGTAGATACACATTTGTAACATGAAGAAACTGACTATTGGTCTGGCTTGTTTTACACTGACAAGAAAATAAGAACCCTTCATGCGAATATAATTCACCTTACCCCACTAACGTCATCAGATACTTTCATTTTGGTGCTAAAGCAAGAAAGGACAAAAAGATGAGCCCCACCCCCCTTTTTGGTTACTTCTTATATAACACTAAGCCAGTTCAAAATATTTTTTTTAATATTTAGTTTTAAATAATTTGTTATACAGATTGAAAAATAGTTACTCGATCTAAAGTCCAACTCATTTGTGCATGTGGACACAATCATTATCTTCACCATGTGGTTTTATATTTCTTTTTTAAAAGCAGACACGTTCTTCTCTTGTAAGATAAGTATTTTTAACAAACTACAAGGAGAGGAGTCCCTACAGCTCAGATGGGTGGTGATAGTGCTGACTGAATTTCCCCCTCCTATTACAAACTCTTCTGACAAAGCCTGCACTGTGATGTGATTTTGTTTACTGTTCCCCCTTTCTGTAATCGTAGATCACTATGACTTGAAAGCATGGATTCATGCTTTTTCTGGAAGTTTCTAACCATAATTAATTCCAAAGGGTAGCAAATAAAACACACCAAAATGTCCCTGTGTGTTTAAAGACCATCTCTTGAGATATTAATCACACTCTTCTTGGTTTGATCAATTTTTTAAAACATAGATAGATGCCTCGTTCAGCTATCTTTCACAGTATCCAGCTGTTCACATTATAGGTGCCTGTGAAATATCTGTGGGGTGACTGACCAAATAAATGCATCACTATGACTGTAGCCATATTTGTAGTAGGAAGAGAAGAATAGAACAAACCCAACTGTGTGCCCTTCCTTGATTAAATGAAAATTAAACTCCAATGGAAGTAGTTTGGATTTTATTATGACCAAACAATGTCATTCTCGATCAACTTTACTTTCATAGATCACAAACTGAAAAGACAAAAAAAAGTGTGAAATTTCTACAAGTCTTTTATTATTTTCAGAATGAATGACCTATAGTTTTCAAAATTGAAGGTTTTAGGGAATGTTGTTTTGTTTTAATATAAAATGCATTCTTTGATCTAATCTCTTATTTATATACATATATACATACACACTTCCAATTTTACACCTGAACACATTTTGAGGGTACTTCCTGAGTTAAGCCTGGCCCCATATGTGAATACTTCCCTGGGGTTTTGTCTTTGGCCCACCTCTCCCAATTCTTCCTGTTCTGACTGAGTAATGATATTCACTCTCATGGTTTTGACTTCCATTTATATGGACAGAATTTCTCAGTTATTATCTCTAACATTAGTCTTGCATTGAGCTCCAAATCTGCATATCCAGCTGCCTAGTGAACATCTATACTTGAATATGCCTTACTTTTCTAAAGGCAAAACTTTCAAAAATTCACCTTCACTTAACTCACACCAAAAAAAAAAGCAGGATAAATCTCTTTTCTTAATTATTAGCATTTCCATATACTTAGTCATATAAGACAAAATCCTGATGTGTACTGGGGTCAGAACACTACAGCCTGTGGATTTATTTTCATAAATGAAATTTTATTGGAAGACGGAAATACCCATGCACTTTGCCTATGGCAGCTCTCACACTTCAGTGGCAGAGTTTAGTAAGACAGAGGCCATATGGCCCACAAATATCTGGCCCTCGACAAAAATGGGCTTACTGATCCCTGATAGACTATTCCCTCTTTTTCAGATAGCAAAAACAGCTTATTTTGCCTCCTTAATTATTTTTCAAGTTATCCCTGCCACCTCTTAAATGTGTGCTTTCAAGATCTCTAAACTGGGCTGGCAACAAACAACCCCTTGCTTCATCTGCCATCAGATAGATACATCTAGCACATACATATTATTGGCAGATGATTTTTCATGTCTAACATTTTGCATGTCTTGTGAGAAGAGGTTCTGAAAGCTTTTGTTCCAGAGTATCTTTTCAAGAATACCAGTATAAGAAAACAGCCTTAGAAGATACAGTATCTCCCTTCAGATTTGTTTGTTCTCAGTACGAAAAAGATATTATCTCCTCCAGGGCAAAGTTCAACCAGGTTTGCATACATCTCATTCACAACATATTGGTGAATCCTAAACTCAGGATTTCTTGACTGTGATGTAAACCCACTGTGTGCACAGCACCCTCCTAAGAATAGCTTCCTGTTGTCCACATGGAACTCAGGGAGCAATGTAAACAAAAATGAACTTGATGTTTATGCTGTCTGTTGTGCCCTGAATAACAGCCTTTTGTCTCTGACCCAGGAGTTTTGTGTCTTCTACAAGCATCAGTGAAACTATAGCAGCCTAATTGGTTAGCTTGCAAGAAGGCTAAAATCTCAGACCATTCACAATGCTTGATACTCCTTTCTTATTTCTCTCCGTGACCAATAGACTCAATTTGACGTTCCTTAGTCCCAGTTCTAAGACTGTCCATGACCTTAGTGCACCTGTTCCACACATCACATTTTCTACTCTTCCCCACTCACCATGTTCACTCATGGTTCACAGCAATTCATAGCTCACGAATTAGCACCTCCTATTCTGTGTCCTCCCACCTCTGCCCATATCTGAATTGCCTTCTAGTTTCCCCAACCACACTTCTCCTTTTCCTCTTCTCGACCTCAGTCTTCCTTAACCTTGAACCTCCTTTTTAGGCCTTAACCACAGTTCAGGCATTTTCTCCTTCTAAGAGCATCCATATATCCATGACTAACTTCAGGGCTCATCCCTCCAGCTTGCTGAGAAAACTCAATCACAATCATTGCCATGATTTTGAAAGTGTCCACAGTGTCTGTCTCACTCACAGACACTGAGTCCCTTGAGTGAAAAGACATTATCCACTTCATTTTGGTACCCTCAGCACCTCATTTGATGCCAGCACCTGTGGATGCTTAGGAAACATTTGTTCAATGATCTGACTTGAAATAACCTAAACTGATACACTGGCCTTAATGGCTTTAGTTTTCATTTTGAAAAAAAAAAAAATTTAAAAAACAAATTTTTGCTTATATTCTTAAAATAAGAAAATTGCTTTCCTGCTTCCTTTTTAAACATTTTTTTTCCTTTTAAAATATGATTCATTTAGATATAAGGCTTTCCAGAGGAGCTGGGAATTTAGTAAAATGTTCTAGAGAGCTTTGATATTTTTCCAAATCTTGTTATAGCCTCCAAACCACATTGCATTTATTAAATGATTCCTGTTGTCAGTAACCAAGGAGAAAACAGTTTAATTCTTTAACACTAAGCACTTTATAAATGTACTGAATACAAGCCAGGTGGACAGCCTCAGCTTAGCCTGAGGACTCTGACTTCTGGGGACATCCCCAGTAAAAGCACTATCCCATCAACTCTAAAGGGAACATTTTCTAGTCTTTTAGCTGATTGGGTATGACAAAGAGTCACATAGCTGCAGGTGAGGCAAAATGCCATAATCAAATGTTTTAGGACCAACTTAGGTAAAGTGAAATTCATCTTTGGAAAGCACACAGAGAGTTCTGCCACTAAGCCTGTCAGAAGATCCCAAACTCCATTGATGGTAGCACCTACAGAGTTAATAACTACTAGAAACTGTGTACAGTCTTTTGATTGCTGTAGGGGATAATTTATGTCTTTAAAACATGAAGAAGAAAGGACAGGAAAAGACTAAGAAGAGAAGAGACAATTGTTCGACATCCTAGGTTCTTAAAAGTTCATATACATAGTTTCACTCATGCAACTAAAATAATTCCAGCCCTCTATCCAGGGCTTTTCTATGCAGAAGTTTTGGATTCCCTGCAAGCACAAAAGAACTGCCTGGGTAGGAAGAAACAATATAGTGAAAATGGCCATACTTCCAAAACTGCTATATAAATTCAATGCAATTCCAAAGGAAATTCCAACAGCATATTTCACAGAACTAGAGAAATCAATCCAAAAATTCAGGTGGAACAAGAAGAGACCCAGAATAGCAAAAGCAATTCTAGGCAACAAAGACAAGGCAAGGAGTATCACAATTCCCAACTTAAAACTACACTACAAAGCTACTGGATAAAAACAATTTGGTACTGGCAAAGAAACAGACCTGAGGCTCCATGGAACAGATTGGAAGATGCGGAAACAACTGCAGACATACTCAGGAACCTCATCTTTAAGAAAGGAACCAAACACCCTCAATGGAGGAAAAACAGCCTCTTTAATAAATAGTGCTGGAAAAATTGGGTCTCAACTTGCCAAAGATTAAAGCTAGACCCATATCTCTCACCATGCACTGAACTAAAATTGAAATGGATCAAAGATCTAAATATTAAAACAGAAATGCTAAACCTGCTGGAAGAGAGGTTAGGTAGAACTCTTGAAGACACTGGCATAGGAAAAGGTTTCATGAACAAAACCTCAGTAGCATGTGAACTTTCACAGTGAGTCAATAACTGGGGTCTCCTCCTATTAAAAAGCTTCTGCACAGAAAGAAAAACCACGAACAGAGTGAAGAGACAACCCATAATGTGGGAAAAAATTTTTACCAGCTGTTCCTCAGACAAAGGTCTACTATCTAAAATATACAAAGAACTTAAAAAAATCAGACCCCTCAAATTTAAAGATCTGATCCAAAAATGGGCACCTGAGATGAATTGACATTTCTCAGATGAAGAAGTAGAAACAGCAAATAAACATACGAAAAATTGTTCAACATCACTGGTCATTCAAGAGATGTAGATGGAAACAACACTGAGAGTCCACCTCACTCCAGAAAGAATGGCTGCT
The DNA here is from genome assembly GCF_053883595.1 of Heterocephalus glaber. NCBI lineage: Eukaryota > Metazoa > Chordata > Mammalia > Rodentia > Bathyergidae > Heterocephalus > Heterocephalus glaber. The sequence continues at coordinate 13,166,374 of NW_028258297.1, read as the reverse complement.
ATGAAGAAATCAACTAATAACAAATTCTGGCAGGGTTGTGGGGAAAAAGGAACACTTCTCCACTGTTGGTGGGAGTGTAGACTGGTGCAACCATTGTTGAAATCAGTATGGAAATTCCTCAAAAAACTGGGATTAGAGGTCCCATTTGACCCAGCTATTTCTCTGCTGGATATTTTTGCAAAAGAATTAAATGCATTATACCACAGCAATATATGCACACCCAAGTTTATAGCAGCACAGTTTGTAATAGCTAAATCTCGGAAACAGGCCAAATGCCCACCAACTGGTGACTGTATAAAGAAGATGTGGTTTTTTTTTACAAAATGGAGTACTACTCAGGCATAAAGAATGATAAACTAGAGATATTTATAGTTAAATGGATGTACCTGGAGGCCATACTCTTACATGAAATAAATAGGACACATGTGTAAATACCAAATTGTTTCTCTGGTATGAGAAATTGAAAGTGCAAATGAGGACCAAAATGTATAACAGATAATGTGAAAAAGGAAGAAAAGGTCCAAAGGGGAAGGAGAAGAAGGGGAGGTGGAAGGGTGGGGAAAAAGAAAGAAGGGACAGGAATAAATATGAGAAAAGGAAAAAATGGAAGCAAAGTCTTTGTAAACATGGGGGTGTGGAGGAGTTGAAAGGAGGGCAGAGGAATGGGGAAAAAATAAGAACCAAGATATGGCATGTATAGGTACAAATTCCCAATGATGAATGTCATTATAATATATACCTAAAATGTACCAATAAACTTAATGAACAACAACAAAAAAAGAACCCATAGAGAATGCAATAGGTAGAATGAGTACCATACCATGCATTCCAAGCAAGAAATGTAATGTCTCATAAAATTTGGCTAAAATATCCCCACATCAAATATTTCATCGTGTGTAGTATTTATGCACACCCTGATTTAAAGGTTTCCAGTTTTGGGTTTTTTTTTCCCATCTTGTAATTTTCCATTGACTTTCCAGATAACAATCTCTAACCACTATGAACTTGTATTAAGAAATTTAATTTGAGAGTTTGACTCATTCTAAAACTGCTGTCATCAAAATATTAATTTTTTAGGGCCAGGGATTTAGCTCAGTGGTTCTGCTGCCTGCACTGCAAGCACAAGGTCCTGAGTTCGATCCCCAGTACCAAAAAATATATAAATTTTTAAAAACTTAATGGTGATAGAAAGAAGATACATTCCACCCCTATTTCAAGCTACAATACAAAACCAAAATATTCCTCCTCTTTCCTTCAAACACAGTTCTAGATTAAATGAAAATCCACACTGCAGCAGTTCAACCAGTTCATAGAAACTAATTTATCCTTTTCTGAAATTTTTGCTTGCTACAGCAGAAAGTGAAATGCATCAAACTACATAAATATACCACATCAAATGTGATAGTGAATTAATGAGTATAAAAATAAAAATTTAGACTTTATATAAGTAGAAGTGGTTCCAGAATTTGAAATATCTTATTGAAACACTTGACCATAAAATAATAGAAAACATTCATTATAAGAACATATTTTTCATCTTATGAATATTTTGCCATTGGATAGAAAACCTAAAAATTCTCAATTTTTCTGCTTTTTTACAAATATAGTAATTTAGCATATCTTTTTAAGACAAAAGCAGAAACTTTCAATAAGTCTACAGCAAGAATAAAAGAGTTTATGATCTATATCAGAGAGTACTGTTAGTGATGCAAAAATATAACACATCTTTGTCTATTTTCTAAGATTAGCATTTTATGAAAAAAAAATGTTCAGGATCTTAAAACTAAATCAATCTCCTCATCATCAAAATTCTAAGCATATGGTGCTCAGTAGGGGAATATGTTCAAGAAGGCTAGAAAGTAGCTTTCCAGTAATGTTGACCATGCAAGGTTATTCCAATATTTGCAAAAGAGAACTGCAACAAAATAAGAGTCGTATATTTAATTCACAAGCTTTAATTTCTCCCTAAATATCAAGGGGATTAAATTTATTTGCATCAGACTTCGGTGTTAATCCTGAAGAATTCATTAGCCCCTTTTCAGCATCGTTTCTGAACTACTTACTTTCTTTTTAGATATTCTGAGATTTTAACTTCTTGCCAGTGCCGGGAGGTTTCAGCAGAGTATCAGTGTAAAGTCACCAATCTTTCATGCTTCGATCCCCAAGACAGCACAGCCAGATTTGTTGTGTGTTGTCCTAGGCACCAGACTGCTGATAGTTACAGGGGAAGGTTCTCCCCACACAGAAAGGGGAATTTTCCTTGTATGCTGATATTTAAGTGGATGTGGCCAAGAGTGAGTAAATACTCAAGGTATAATAGCTACTTTAAACATTTACTGTATGAAACTTCACTGGCTTAAGATTTTTGTTTTGTTTGGGTGATGTTTTGTTTTGTTTTGTTGGTATGGAGACTGAACCAAAGGCCTTCTCACTGAGCTACATCCCTCATCCTTTTAGTTTATTTATTATTTTTTAAATTTTGAGACAGGGCTTCACTAAGTTACCTAGGGTAGACTCAAACTTGCTATCTTCCCTTCCAGAGTGCTGGGATTACAGGTGTGTGGCACCACTCCCGGGTTCAGGTATCCTTCTTATGATAGATTCACAAAGAAAATTCTTGTGGTATCTGGTTACAAAAGTTTAGTGGCTTTTGTATAAAATTGCAAATTTTATAGATCACTACTAACTTCAACTACCATCTTCTTTGGTCTAAGAAGAATCAATGACCATTCTAAGATAAAAGTACTGGGCTTATAGGATGCTTAATATAAAAGTGTTGTTTTCATGGTTCTCCTATCTCAGAGACAAGATTACTAATTTTCTGACTCATCATAGTTTTTTTATTTTCTCTCTGCAAGAGTTTTACTATATTGCACACTATTTCTTGTATGTTGATGTTTTGCAGTTTTATTGTAGAAATTTATTTTACTTTTAAATTCATGTTGCATTTGTATCTTTTAGTTGTGGGTTGGCATTCCCAATGTTTTCTCTAGTACATATTAAAAAATCATGCTTTTCCCATTCCTTCCAATCTTCCTTTGAAGTGGATTCCACTCATTCGAAAGGACAGGTTTAAATGACAAGATTAATTCCAATGCAAGGATTTAAAGACCTGCAAACAACCCATGAGAAAAATAGAAAAATAGGCATGTTGGCCCATATCTTTAATACCAGTCACACGGGAAGCAGAAGCAGGAGGATTGCAAGTTTGAGGCCATCCTGAGTAACTTAGCAAGCCCTTGTCTCAAGAAAATTAGTAATAAAAAGGTCTGGGAATGTAACTCAGTAATGTAGCACCTCTGGGTTTGATCCTCAGCACCACACAACAAAACAGAAACTAGAAAGATATCCTATTTACATATAATCAGTGCAATAGATGCAACAATTGGTATTTATTTCTATCTACATTATATGATAAAGAAAACACAAATATAAATTAGCCTTTTGTTTGTTAGAAGAAAAATGGCCATCTGTAATTAGAGCCCATACATTTTTATGTAAATCTGAAAAAAAATCTAAATTTATAACTCCTAAGTAAAACAGTTAAAGCTGTGGTTAACCTTCTTAAATTCTTCTTCATATCACTGCATCATGTTTTATTGGCTAGTTTCTGTCAACTTTCTGGAAAAGCTGAAAAGCAGCAATAATGTTTGATTTTTTTAATGCAAGAGATTCAGTCCACATCCTGGCACCAAATCTTTGAATGTATCCAATGTATCTGTACAGGTTCTTGTCTCGAAATGCACTTGAATCTCAGCTACTCACAGCTTTGACATGTTTTCTGTCTGCACAGTAGATGCTGCTGCTTTGCTGCTAAATATTCAGCTTTAATAAAATGGAATTGATTTATAATTTTTTAACATTCAAACATTTTATGCTTTAGGATTCTACAAGGAAAGAGACATCATTTTCATTGGTAGCTTTTTTCCTGGTTTTATGTGCTTCAAAATTTTCTCAGTTCTTTCTTAAATCTATTCTTAATAATTTCTGCAGTAATAGCTGAGGCCTTTTACTGTCATATATATAGGAAATGCAGGTCAATGTTTGGGAGAGAGCACAAGTCGTGACAGGTAGAAATAAATGGAAAGAGAAAGATTAGCAGTGTTCTGAGAAGCAGAAACTAATTCTCTGTTGCTATGAAATTGAAAGTGATATGTGCTAATGAAAACAGCAAATCTAGATGTGTCATAAATATGAGGATTGAAGATATAAAAAGCATAAAAGAAGTCCTTCCAACCAGGTTGCAATATGAGATGACACCACTTTCAGAACAAAGTGAACTTCCAAAGAAATGGGTGACTCCACTGCTATTCTAGTGGGAAGCTGTTTTGTGAAAAAAGAAAGCTGCCAATATTCTAGTAATGACCTAGACTCTTTGCTGCCATGTACAGAGAAGATTCACCTGATCAAAAGGACAGGTGTGAATAGAGGCTTCCATTCTCTCAGTAGCAAAAGAATTTCATGGTGAGATTCACCATATGTATTTATGCATTTATATTTGCAGTTTCATTATAAGTGTACCTTAAATGCATCAGTGACTATTTCCAAGGAGTGGCATAGCAGGTAGCGAGATGATAGAAGATTTTCACTTTTTAATTTGTATAATTCTGCATTGCTTACTTTTATGCACACATATTACTTTTCAATATAGATTCTTTCTTTGTATTCATAAACAGAACTATGATATACCACATAATCTGAAAAAGAAAACAATCAAATCTGTCCTACTTATCCATGCTGAGTCAATTTATGATTAGCTATACCCTTGAGGAAAGTTTAATAACTAAAACTTCTTTTAGATATTTAGTAGGTCTTTCTTCAGAATAAATCACTCTAGTGTGAAATTCCAATGCAATATGGACATTAATAAAATCACAGCCCAGCACTTGGCCTAATCTTTGCTTGTCAAAGGATGTATGATCCCAGCCCAGGGCTTGCCAGTTTCCCTATGAGTGTGTCATACTTAGGAGCCTTGGGGACATCATTCAATTTCCCAGTAGGACACAATGGACGGAAAACACATATGAATGAGCAGAAAGCCTAAAAGATTCACAATTTATATTTAAGGTATAAGTTCAAGTAGGAATTAAAGTTGATGTGAGCACCCTTTTAATTCTGTCTTGGCACCCCCTTTGGAATTCTTTCACCTATCAAAAAAATAATCACTCCCAATCTTCCACCTTGGTGCCAGGCATGCTGCTAGTCATTTCATACACATCTCGTCTAAGCGTGTCTAAGATCTAATTCACCAGGCTCATTCTCCACCAAATGTTGCAGATTGACTTCTCCAGGAAACAGATCCTAATCTAAGGTATTTGGATGTGTGATATTATGCACAATGCTTTTGGGATTAATACTTGTAGAGTTGTGGAGGAAGCAAAATGGGGCAGAAGGAGGAAACTGAGCTGTACTGGTGTCTCAGCAGAGCTTCATCCATCATCCAGATGGCCTAGAGCTGGGATCACCTTGCAAAGTTGTCCCTGGTTGGGGCTGGAGAGGGCAGCATCTTGGGTGAGGTGGCTTTCTGGTCCAGCACAGTCAATGGGAGGGATACACAGCAGCATGATGTTAGTCATCCTACTCCCAGCAACTGGAGGAATGAGAACTTCCATCCTGAAAGCTGTATCTGAGCAGGGCCTCTTGGTATTCAGTCCATGAAATACAACCACCTTTCTTCACAATATAATGTTGGCACCTATAGAAATAAATTGTCTCACTGAGCCCCTTGTTGTGGTTACCTCATTTGTGCCCCCTTAATATCTCACCATGCATAAATAGTCTCTAATTCACAAGTGCATTCTATTTGATTCAGTTCAACAGTGATGTGCTGAGTACCCATGATACACAAAGCAATGCTTTGCTCTAATAACACAACAGGGGTTAAGGCACAATGCATAAGAACAATAATCAGGACATAAAAGTATGCATGATGTTTTACAATGTGTGAGCTTCTGTGCATCTAATTTAATCCTCTAACAGCATCATCAGTTAAATTCTATTTTTATCCCCATTTTCCAGCTGAGGAAACTTAAGATTATAGGGATTTCCATTAAAAATTTCAGAAGGGGGCTTCTGACATTGTGATAAATGACTTCATTCTGTACTGAATGTAGAAAATCAGAAGAGCAGTAGACTGAGCCCCAAACCTTATAGAAAGGCAAACAGGAATTTACAAAGGCAAACAAAGGGTTAGAGATAAAGGAGGAATGTGCATTGTCAGAGAGAGGAAGGAAGGGAAAGGAGGAGGAGAGGGGAGGGCAGTGGAGAGCAGAGGAGTTGAGTTCCTGGTGTTACAGGGGTAAGATAAACTAGGTAAGTAATGGAAAGTGTTTGTGGACTTTGGCCACATGTGAGTCATTGCTGACCTTTCCCAGAGTGCTGCTTGGAAGTGCAGAGGGTGAGAGTCTGATTGCTTTGGGTTGGAAAGGTGAATGGGAAGTAATGGTAAGTAAAAGAGTAAAGTCATGTGGTGCTGAGAATTCACTCAAGAAGGTGAAGGAAAATGGTTCCAAATTGGGGGAGCAATGTCAAACAGATGCTATAATTTCTTTTTCTTTTTAACTTTTCCTAGACAATTAATATATGTCAGATATTAGGGGGACAACTATGATAGAAATGTGGTCCCTATCTTCGAGGGACTTATGCTCTAGTGCAGAAGACAGAAATAAGAATAGTCATGCTAGCCCGGCATGGTGGCACACACTTGAAATCCCAGCACTCAAGAGGTTGAGGTAGGAGGCTCATAGAGTTCAAGGCCCGCCTAGAATATGTAGAAGTTCAAGACCGACATGAACTACATAGTTAAGACTAGTGAGGCCATGTCTCACCTCCCTACCCCCCAAAAATCAATAATCACAGTAAAATGGAATGGGGGCAGAAAAAGCCATGCCACCAAAGAACCATGGGGAAAGGGAGGGGAAAGCCCTGGCTTTACTTAGAAGTCAAGGAATTAGGAGTGATGATGAACCTTTTAGAGCTTTCAATGATACAAGCAGCGCTTTGCAGCACGCATGCCATAAGTTTGCCACCTCTGAATTAAGTAAAGTAGCAGACCTACAAATGATCAATAGAAAACTGAACAGCTGTGGAAATGCAAGAAGACAAGTGAAAGATGGGCGCATTTCTGGAAATGAATGTTCATTTTGGCTGAGTGCACCAAACTGGTAGAAACAAGTGACAACTTGGAAAGGTAAGGCTGAGTTCAAAGAACAAAGGGCTTTGTTTGCCACATTAGGAAATTTGAACATTTTCTGCTTTCTAAGTGATGAGAAAGCTTATGAAAGAGCTTTAAGCTAGCCAAGTCATACTGATACAAATAATTGTTTTACAAATTCATAAGAGAATAAAAGATTAGCTTAGAGAAAGCAACTCAGAAGTCAAGGAGACTGGGTAAGAGACCATAACTCAGCTCATTTATGATGGAGAAATGATTTAAACAGCAAGAATGATCATGAAGAGGAGGGACAGATTTAGAAAAAATGAAGAGGTAGAATTCACAGAATATGACTATATAGATGGGGGAGGAGAGAGATGGTGAAAAGGAAAGTCCAGTAAAACATCATTGCAGATTTCTGAATTGGTAGCTGAACAGGTGCTGCTAAAATTAATCAAAATATAGAACCTAAAACAACAAAGTTTTCTGGTTAAAATATAATGAGTTTGGTCTTGAGATGCTTGTGTAGAATCCAAGAATAAAAGTAGCCAAATACTCACCACAATATGCATGTGTAGGGGTCAGAGGAAGGGTGGTACTGGTCGGGGGTGGACATTCAACTGATGGTAGTTGGAAAAGAAAAAACACAGGGAGGAGGATGTACTAAAAACCTTGGAGAATACGCATTTAAGGGGCTGCAGAAGCAGATAGTTTTTGGACTGCCAATGTGAGAAAGAAGAGGCAGAAATGGCCAGTGGAAAGTATAGGATCATTAAGTGGCATTGAAACAGGCATATGGTAGAAAACACTTTTGTAGGTGCTCTGCCCATAGAGTGGCAATGAATGTATCTAGAAATATTAAGTGATCCAGAGGGATAAGTGCACTGAACCATGATGACAGGTTTGCTGCTTAGAATCAGCAGGAAGAAGTGTCAAGAAGTTTAAGGGTGCAAGTGAGGAAGCAGTTGAGTTTAGATTGCAGAAAGGAGGATATCAAAGTGGGAAAAATGGGTATTCTAGTAATAAAATGAAACTGCCAAGGGATTGAAATTCTCAATGGTGTTGAAAAGCAAGCACTGTGGTAAAGGTAAAAAAGAATGGAAAGATGTCCAGTAGCTGTGGGCTCATGATGGAATATGAAGCACAAGATTCCAGAAGCTCAGCTGCTCCAGAGAGGACAAAGTTTAGAACCTGGCTTTCTAAGTGGAATGGAGATGAAGGTGCTTACAGTGGAGATTCACAAGCTCTCACAGTATAGAAGCATATGCATTGAAAGTGCTTTACATATTTCCTAGCAGTGCCAAGCACAGATGGGTTTTCTCTTTGTTGTAAAAACAATATAACTACATTTTGGAAAACAGAGGGGGAGAATTACTCATATTCCCACCACCTACATAACTCATGTTCTCAGCTGGTTGTGTTGCCTCCCACGTGATGCACACAGTTGGAGTCATGATTTATGTATGATTGTCTATCCTTTTATTTTAACATTATAAGCACTGTTCAGGTTATAACGTAGCTTTTATAGTTAATTTATGGGTTCCTGGTAAGTGCTCCAAATAACAACTTTGGGATACTCCAGGTCACAGAACAAGATCATGTTTCAAAAGATTCTTATTAGCACAACATTCACTATTGGAAACTGTTCCAAGATTCCTATATGTTTATTTTTTTTCAGATTTGTTTCACCTTTAATTCTAACTTAATGAGAATTCCTTTTTCATGTGTCTTTGGATTCATTCTTGCAAAGAAGACTGTAGGAGTTCAACAATGGGGTAAATCCAAATGGGGTTTTAGAAAACTTAAATCTCTTCCAACATGAGAGAAGAAAAGTGATGTCCTTTGGCCCCAGGTAGAAAAATGAGAATGCAATAAAGTACCCTCACTTTCTTATTTTGCACCTCAGGTAAGGATATAGAGCATATTTTTTTCACACTTCTAAAGGGAAGCCATCACTTTTTAGTGGGAGGACCAGAAGGAGAGACCCATCTACTGGTCATTCTTGCCCAACTACAGACCATGATTTTTAATTCTGAACAACTTTGTGATATCCCTGGTTTCAAAGGGATGAAGAATGAAGTTGTTTGAAAGAGAAGAGTGACATTTGCAATATCAACATAAAAAAAATCAGGCCATGGGTCTCTTTAACAGTAAGACAAAAAAATGAGAAATGTCCTTGTTTACTCCTGATAATTTTACTCCTGATAACAGTCCTTTTTGGTTTCACAAAAATTAGGGTCTTCATCTATGATCTGGAGTATTCCAAAATTGTTGCTTAGAACCCTTAGCAGAAACCCATAAATTAATTATAAAAGCTATAGTATAACATGAAAAAATGCTTATGTTATCATTTAAAACAAAAGGTTAGACAGAGATATATAGGACATGCTGCAACTGTGTGCATCATGTGGGAGGCAATACAACCAACTGAGAACATGAGTTATGTAGGTGGTGGGAACATGAGTAATTCTCCCCGTTTTCCAAAATGTAGTTATATTGTTTTTACAACAAAGAGAAAACCCATCTGTGCTTGGCACTGCTAGGATATATGTAAAGCACTTTCAATGCATATGCTTCTATACTGTGAGAGCTTGTGAATCTCCACTGTAAGCACCTTCATCTCCATTCCACTTAGAAAGCCAGGTTCTAAACTTTGTCCTCTCTGGAGCAGCTGGGCCTCTGGAATCTTGTGCCTCACATTCCATCATGAGCCCACAACTACTGGAGATCTTTCCATTCTTTTTTACCTTTACCACAGTGCTTGCTTTTCGACACCACTGAGAGTTCCAATCCCTTCACAGTCTCATTTTATTACTAGTACCATGTCTTTCTCTTTAACTTTGACATCTCCAGATCCTTGCCTCATCAATCCTATCTAGGATGGTTGATATAAATTCTTTTTAATATTTCTTATTTAAATTCCAAATCATTGATTTTTTTTCTCCCCAATTATATCTGGAGAACTTCCAATCTTGTAGGTAAATTAAGAGAATCCCACTTAGAATGCACCTTTGACACCTACTTATAGTAGAGATTGGTAATAGTCTATCCTATATCTTTCCTTATTCACCTAATCCAATTTTTTCAGCATTATAATGTATATAACTAAAGGTTACATTTCTCAAAGTCCCTTATAAATTGAAGTGACCAAAGAAATACATGCAGTGGTTATGTGGGTGTGTTTTTTAATAACGTCTTTACAGGGAATTGATTCATCTTTAGCTGAGGTATGAAGGCTGGAGCAGTAGCAGCAATTTTATTACTATGAGGAAATATTAACAGGTCTCTGCATACTAAGAACAGTGAAGCAGACACCTATAAAGAGTGTGGGTTATTGACAACATTGCACAATTACTACATAGCTTGGGACTTCCTACTTGCAGACATTTGTCATTGTTGTTGCATGAGGGATTGAACCCAGGGACCTATGCATATTAGGCAAGCACTCTACCACTGTGCTATATCCCCTTCCCTCAACTTTTAAAAAAACATATATGAGGAAGAAATAAAAACATCTCTTTTAATCACTGATATCATGTCATTGTCATTGATGTCATACCACTAAAAACTGGGCAATTTCTCACAGATATTCAATTTCATTCATTCATTCACTACCAAGCATTTGCTGGTTGCCTATTCAGTTACCATTACATTAGGAGATCCATATTTAAAAAGAATTACAAAGGACTTCACAAAAATCGATGATTCTTTTCCCAGATACAATAAAAGTTACAGCCAATATACACTATGGGTTATCAAAGACGGCAGAGGTAAAAAGGAGGATTTAATGATTGGGAAAGAAAGTGACAGGGCTTGAGTTGAAACTGAACCTCAACAAGAACAGTTCCAGCACACAGTTGCAGCAAGGTTGCTTCTCCTGTGGGAGAAAAATCATAACCAATGGGTGAGAGGAAAATTAAAATCTTAAGTACAGGCAGTATTACAGACTAAAGCCTGACTGTACTCATCCTCCTGTTAGACAGCCTCTCTGTTCTGAAGATTTCCTCTTTCAAAATCACCACTTGTTTACAGCCGGGTTGGAGATTGTTAGCTGAACTCTAAAACACCATCAGTGACACTGGAGTTTGATTATGGTACATCAGCCTTCCTTCATGAGATGTTAGAAGAATAATAACTTCCTATGGAAATAAGGTTTCACAGCCCTTTGTCTTCACACCCCAAGTTGTCTGCTAATGCCTATAGCATCTTTGTTGAATGAAATGACTCTTCATGATGCACTTTATTGGGTTTTCCTGGACCTGGTGGGAAGAGCCTGTGGCTTGCTTTGTTCAGTGACTGTGTCTCACTATGTTTTTGCCCTATTGTGTTGTACTGGCTAATGTATCATGTTGTCACAAAAGGTTTTGTTGTAATATTTTATGAAACAATGTTGTAAACGGAATACACTCATCTTCCCATGGTCACAGTTCAGAATTTACACTGGTTGTTCAGTCTCTTAAGCTGCCCACAAGCAATATTTAATCACTTGTGTAAGAAAGAAAAAAAACTGCCTATATTAAAAACTAAGGCATTTCTACTTGTCCCTTTTGTGTCCCATACAGATCCTAACATGTCTCTGAGCCTTTGGTTAACTGATTCTTCTCAATACTTTCTTTTCCCATGACTCAGTTCCTGTCTCTTCGAGTCTTTAATAATATTAAATTGTGTTACTCGGATTTCTTCCACAGCCATTTAGTATTTCGGTATAAGGCTAATCTTTCAGTAACTCAATTCTTTGAAAAAAGGCCTTAACCTGCACAAATATGTTACCCTTTTTTGGTTTCAACATAACTTTCTAAAACTTGGTACTGCTTTTTAAAAAGACAAAAATCATACTGCTGAGTGCGGCCAAGACCAAACTTACACAATCTATGGAAGGATGTTTTTTTGGGGAGGCTCTTGGGAGATGGGAGAAAGTGCACTTTTATTCATTTCTGTTTCAAGATAAGAGCATACTGTCCTTGCATTCACTTTGTTTTGCCCCTCTCTTGGCACTGGTGGCAAAGACTAGAATCTTTCTCTAATTTTCAGGCACCAAGCCTAATGTTTTTGCTGTGAAGGGCAAACATTTAAATAATGGCATCCATCAAAACACAGACATGAAGGGTTCTTAAATCTTCAGATAAGTTTACTAGCTGCAATTTTAGGTGTGATGTAAAAATCCTATGAGGAATATTTAAAGGCGATCTCACTGGAGTTTGGACAATGACATTATGCAGCTGTATAATACATGTTCTTATCTGGGAACGTACAATACATGAAAAGTAAGCTATTCTATTGTAATTGGAGCCCCTACCAGCTGTGAGAGGAAAATTCACCACTTTCTACCAGGAAGATTAGAGGCTGTTTCTAGCAAGGCAAAAACCAGTCATTAAAGTTTTCTAGTTAAATAAAGACTGTGTTACTGTGGATGTGTAAGCAATTAGCACCTGCCACCACACCAAGCACATAAGTCTTATCTCAGGAGAAATGTGGGCAGGTACTTAAGTAAAATCGTATTTGTCCATACCTAAACTCATTTTATTGCCTTTCAAAACTAACATTTGACCCAAAACACCCCAAATGAGACCAAGGAATTTCAATCCCTTTTCAAATATTTTCACAGGAAGTCTATGTGAATTTTGAATGTTGACAGTGTTTCAAATCCCCGTTTTCTCATTCCTTGGCTATAGATCATGGGCAATTCACATGAACTCTGTGGTCAAGATTTTTAGAAATTATAGCCCTCAAAACATGATCAATATTGCTAAAAATAAAGCTAATCACCATGTTTTTCCCCAAACACACACACACACACACACACACACACACATGCATACACACATCCACACACATACATGTGTGCATGTGCATGTGTGTGAGGGAAGGGAGTGGTATAAAGAGAGACAAACAGATGAAGAAAATGATGTAATGAGTCTATGTTGTTGAGTAAGAGACCTATAGAAACAGATTTTTAATGCATTATTGTTTTGTCATTCCAGATATAATATAAAATGTACCTGAGCTATGGTTTTTATATCAGGAATCAGCTTGAATTCAGAGGGACACATTGCTTTAACTTAGCAGAGAATGGACATGATCTTTTCTTCCAGGGAGACAGAGGTTGATTGTCCATCAGTCATATTTGCTCTGAAAGACTGACCAGTCTGAGTTTCCTTGGCTGAGCTACTGCTGAAAATGTTTGCAAGAGGTTTGGTAATCCAGCTATAGAGTGGAAAGAAGTAGAACCTGTGAAGCAGGGGGAGCAGGCAAATGTTTTCTCCCTCATTCCACACTACATCCCATTCTACATGACATTATTAGTTTTTCCAAGGCAAGAAATATTGCTGAGAACAAAATAGAGATCTCCCTTCTTAATGTACTGTCTTTGATGCTTGTCGTTTCAACATGACTTTGAGGGACTAGTGTGGATATATGGTGCACTGTCTAGTTCCCTCATTTTAGATCTGAGCTACTGTTTCCTCTGTTGCTGGAAGAGTTGCCTGGTAAGGACTCACTGTCAATTCATTCTCCTGTACTGCCATCAGTCCAAGGGCTCTGCCTCCCTCTCCTAGGGCAGCCCAGATCCACCGACTCCTGGAGATGCAGGGACAGAGGCCCTGCATCCTTCCTCTAATTCAGAAGGGCTATTCTAGCTCTGGGTAAACCCAAGGGATCTGCTGAGGCCTGTGTTGCAACTGCATCACAGTTGAAGTCCTCTGTCTCCTCTGAATGGATGCTGGTTCTTCCCTGCTTCCTGCATATTCTCATAAGTGTTCCAGAGAGATTTCCCCAGTTAACTTCCTGTGTGCAAATCTCCATCTAAGAACCTAAGTAAACAGTTTATGACAGTAGCTTTGGCCAATAGGAGGCAGAATCTGGTAGTATTGTGCTAGTAAAGCTCATGACAGCCCATTAATCATGTGCACAGCTCTTCAGCAAGGACTTTGAAGGGTAAGGAGGAGAGGTCTGGGAGTACCTATTGCTCAAGTTTGATGGGAAACCAGCACTTCTCATAGAGACAGCCTATTGGGTAGATTAAGCACCTGGGCTCTGGAGCTGACTGCCTGGGAAGAATTCTGCCTCTTTGTCTCTTGCTGGTTGTAACACCTTGGGTGAGTCCCTTAACTTCTATGTGATTAAGCATCCTCCTCTATATATTAAGAATTATAGTCCCTATCTCATAAACTTGTTGGGAGAATGAACTAAGTCAACATGTGTAAAACATTTAAATTAGTTTTATCACACGGCATACATTCAGTATATACTAGGCTGGACAATGTGTATGTGTGTATAATAGTTAGCTTTTGGGCACTATAACAAAACACCCAAGGCAGTTAGTTTATTATGAAAAAGGGTGTATTTAGCTCATAGGTTTGAAATTTAAAGTCCAAGATTAGTCATTCCATTGGTCTGGCCTCTAGTGAGGATGGAGGATAATGACATTTCCTAGCAGGAGCATATGCAGGGCAAGAAATTACATCTCAAACCAGACCAGAAAGGATAGGCAGGGTTGCACAGTCCCTTTCAAGGACACAACTCCAGTGACCTAAGGATCTCCCATAAGACCCCACCTTTTAAGTGTCCCTTCCTAAGACCACCACTCTATGGACCAAGTACTTAGCATAAGGACCCTTGGAAGACTAATTAAATAATTAAACCACACTCAAAGCACAACGTTGTATATTCAGGAACACCCAGTTAATCAGAGCACTTATATCAGTTGCACATTTTAATCTGCATTCTTCAAGAAGTAAATTCCTTGAGAAAAAAGGTAATATACTTAATGATTACATAAACCCTAATCTATACATTCGTACATTTGTGTACATCTGTGTAATTGTAAATGTATAGGTGTATTAGAAAATTGTGTCAAGCTGTCTAAAGCTCTTTTTGTTCACGGATACCTTAGGGAGAGATGCTGAAATTGTAATGACCCTGGACACAGCAGCTGGAAAGGACAAGCAGTGGCCTGCTGAGCTCACCAGTGTTCTGTTCTCTCCCTGCCAGCTCTGATCCTTGACTTTGAGACAGCTTCTCTCAAAACAAAACAAAAAAAAGAATTACCCTGTTGTCTTGCAGGGTAGTAACTCTGACATGTTATATTCATGAAAGGACTGAAACAGAGATAATAATGCCTGCTGGATATCAAAATTTAATCTTTCCTTAATATTTACATAAACTGCCTGAAATCACCAAGTTGGTGGATAAACATAAGTTAACAAGTCATTTCTAAAAAATATTCACCCATTAGAAAAATATGATATCCCTGTTACACACAGCGTCTCTATGGGTACTTTTTTTTTTTAACTCTTTAAAAGGGACATTACAGAAACAACATAAAAATTTAAAGTTGGAGAAGACCTTAGAACTCCTTCACTTTATTTTTATTTTTTGCAGTACTGGGGATTGAACCCAGGGCCTTTTCTCCTCTGTGCTCTATCCTCAGCTCTTTCTATATTTTGAAACTGTGTCTCACTAAGCCACTAAATTGCCCAGACCAGGCATAAACTTAAAATTCTCCGCCCCCTAGAGTGCTAGGATTACATAAGTGCCACATACCCAGCTTCCTTCACTTTATAAACAAGGAAACCAAGACTTGGAAAGATAAAGTGACTCCTTCATGGTCATATAGAATTTTTAAATGTTTTATGAAGTTCTGAGGATAAAACAAACATCTGGTAAATACACTACAATACTTAATTACTTGCATACATCTTGAATGACTTAATTTAAGGTAGGACTGTAGAGAGTCCAGA
Organism: Heterocephalus glaber; assembly: GCF_053883595.1. Lineage (NCBI taxonomy): Eukaryota > Metazoa > Chordata > Mammalia > Rodentia > Bathyergidae > Heterocephalus > Heterocephalus glaber. The sequence goes on along the minus strand of NW_028258297.1, from coordinate 13,150,483 downwards.
GGAAATCTGAGCTTACAGTGGTCTGTAGGATGCAAAAGAGAAATCAGCTCCAGCACTTGAAAGAATGACTGGACACTCACCAAGAGTTTTGCATTGTGTATTTCTGGACTAGATGTGCATAGAAAACAGGGGGAATAAAATGCCAGTCATTGTCCATGTCAAACAACTCAGAACCCATCATAGTATAGCTGAAAAACTGGCTTGGGAAATGACAATGGTATAATCATTGTTATCCAAAACAAGGAACAATAACAATAATGAACATTAGTAGGATGCTTTACAGATTACAAAGCATTTTCAAATACAGTTCTTTCCATCCTTATGATGGAAAACCACCAGATGAGTAGGCTTGTTGTTATTATTACTGCTTCTGTCTCCCAATGAATAGATTTAGATTGGCTAAGAGAATTTCTCCAGATCACAAATCTGAACCAGGAAGCTCATACCTGAGTACTCCAAGCTCTGGACACGGCTGCTATTCAGAGCTGCTTATCACCACAATACCTTAGTTTGATGGTCTCTGCTGAGATCTTTCAGCACAATTTAGTACATAAGGTAGGTCACAAGTGAAGTCCAAAATGGGAAACACTTACTTCACACAGATAGATTATCTCTCTGCCCAGAACAAGGTCAAGGTCACTCATTTAGTATCAGAGACGTTTTATGGGGATGTGTGAAGGATCACAAAAGAAATTCTTCAGAGACAATCCGATTTAAGTTAATGGTCTACAGAGCATTTAGGGTATAGTTAAGGAAATTTTGTGCTCTTATGCTTAATAAATTCAGCTTTTGTTTCCTGTGAGATAAAGTTCACTTAGATTCTTTCTTCAAGAACTTTCCCTGAAAGAGAAGTTAAAGGATTTGAACTAGAATTGTAAGTAGGAAAACAGAAGGATTTTATCAGCTGAAATCTCTTTCATGATTCAATTTCCCTGCAGCCCACCCTGCCCTCTGAGCACTAGATATTTTTACTGCCTGCCCTAAGCATGGACCTCTCTGAAGAGGCAGCCATGACAGTGACCTTCAATCATAATTTTTTACAATCCTATGCATATACAGTGTACAGAAAAAAAAGAGCTCAAAGCCAATCTACAAAGGATTCTGTGCTTGCCTGAATCTGCATTGTGGCAGAGGAGTCCTAAACCAAAGTTATGGCTACCATATTCCTTGAGGGAAATGTGGGTTAAATTCCTTGTTTGTTGAATATTCTGCTTCATTTTCTTAAACTCATAAGCCATTTTCAGTTTTTAGATTCTGCATTACTAAAACCCACAAAGAATATCAAATATGAATTTGTGAATGTGATACATGCAGAGTTTAAATATATGATTTGGGGAGGTATATATTTGGTTACTGCTATGTGGATCTCACATTTGTTCCAGTGTGATTTGTGCCACACTATTCTTAAATTGTTCTACTTATTACCTATCCTGATCTCTAGGGTGTCCATTTATGCCATGCTGGAGGGGAGCACAACATTAGGAGTAGATTGTTTTAGAGAAAAGTGGGAAATCTGTATGAAGATTTTAAGCAGACTTTTTAATGCAATTCAATCTGGAACACATAATTACTTCATGCTGACTGAAGTCAAGAAGTAAATATGTGACTCTACTCACAGATGTAATTACAAATTACAACCTATACCTCATCACTGCCATTGACTCAGAGATACTCTTCCTAGGTTTCTTAAAATGATGATTCCTTACTTCTGTAATTTAATGGAATCGTGAGTAAAATGGAACACTACTGCATTCCTAGGCAATTAAGGAAGGTTAGTGACTTTGGTTGGAACTTGAGGAAAGTTTCTAATTAGATTTAAATATTTTCATAAGCACACACACAAATTTCTATTCATTTTGTTCCCTTCTAAAAACAGGCAAATAACACTACTCTACAAAAACTCCTGGATTCCTTTTCAGAAGTGTGACTGAGTGTTGAAAACTCATTTTATAAATACAACTTGAATCATTTTTACCTAAATGAATAATTGATAGTTGTCAAAAAGAAATTCATCTGCCAAAGAAGTGAAAGCAGCAAATAAACATCGGAAAAAAATCTTCAACATCACTGGTCATTTGAGAGATACAGATGAAAACAACACTGAGATTTCACCTCACCCCAGAAAGAATGGCTGCCATCAAGAAATCAATCAGTAACAAATGCTGGAGGGGGTGTGGGGAGAAAGGAACCCTTCTCCATTGTTGGTGGGAATGCAGACTGGTGCAACCACTGTGGAAATCAGTATGGAGATACCTCAAAGAACTAGGACTAGAGGTCCCGTTTCACCCAGCTATTTTTCTGCTGGGTATCTTCCTCAGAGAATTAAAAGAATCATACCACAGCGATATATGTGCACCCATGTTTATAGCAGCACAGTTTGTAATAGGTAAATCTTGGGAACAGCCCAAGTGCCCATCAACTGGAAACTGGATAAAGATGTCTGTTTTTTTATAAAATGGAGTACTACTTAGCCATAAAGAATGAGAAACTAAAGACATTTATAGCTAAATGGATACATATTGAGGCCATACTCTTAAGTGAAATAAATAGGACACACATGTGTATATACCGAATAGTTTCTCTAATGTGAGAAACTGAAAGTGTAAATAAGGATTAAAATGATTAAAATAAATAATTGATAATTTGAAATAGGAAAAGGTTCAAAGGTGTAGGGGTGGTGGCAGGGGAAGGGGAAAGGGAAGAAAGGAAAGGAAAAATTATGAGAAAAGAAAAAAATGGAACCAAAAATCTATGTAAATAGACAAGGGTGGAGGGGGTGAAGGGCACACAGGTAATGGAGGAAAAAATAAGAACCAAGATCCATCATGTACAGGTACAAGCACCCAATGATGAATGTAATTGTATTATATACCTAAAATGTACCAATAAAAGCATTTTAAAAAATAAAAAGAAATTCATCTGCCACGTCCCTATCCTTTAGCCCAGTTTCAGCTTTTCTTTGTGTAAGTCATCTTTTCACCTAAAAATGTTTTATAATTTTTGAAGTTTTAATTCACCCATAAAAGTTTTAAATCAACCAAATTCTAGTAGTGATCCCAGCTAATCCCACTGCTTGCACTTCTCTATTTTTTAGAAAATACTTATGTATTCACGTTTTCTTTCAGGTGTCCAAGCTAGTCTTATATCTAAGACAGAACTGTTCTCCAATCCCTGTTAACATTTTAAAAAGCACTCTCTACTTAATCTTAGTTTCCATCAGCTTTCCAGGTGTAGAAAGGAAGCACCTTAGGCTGTAGTTTCCATAGTTTCCTCTGGAGCTCTTCCAATGGACAGAGGATGCTCTAGCACAGCATTATGATTTGGAAATCTTTCCTTTCCTTTCTCCATGACACATTAATTGGTCCTTACCCTTCAATATCCAGTTTCATCTTCTCAGTGAAGTTTTCTATGTGTCATCCTATTCTTATTTGAGAATTCATCCATCCTAATTGTATGAGCGAAATCCAGAATATTTGGGAATCCGTCATTAGGAACCCTTCATTCTCAGCCTCAAAAGGGATAGAAAATGGATGGTTGGGCTTATAGAGGCATTTTAAGGTGAATAGATAGGACAGTAAGAGAGTTTTGTTGAACTTTCTTGAATTCTTCATTGCACAGTTGTTTGGAGGTCAGAAAAAACTAGAGTAGCCCAGTTTGATTAATACAAATTTAATTGTTTTTATAGATATAGGGCAATTTATATACTCTATTTCTTCCTGAGTCAGCCTGGGTAGTGTTTACCTCTTTAGCAATTTGTTAATTTCATATAAATTGATAATATACCCTTATTATTCTTTAAATGTTAGTGGCAATAGAAATGAAAATTAAGGATAGACTCATGGACTATCTAATGATGTTTCCTTTTGCATCTGTAATATTGGTGTGTTTTTTTTGTTTTGGTACTGGAGATCAAACTCAGGACCTTGCACTTGCAAGGCAGTCACGGTGCCACTGAGCTAAATCCCCGGCCCTCACATCTATAATATTAGCAATCAGTATCTCTCCTCTCCTCCTTCCTCCCTCTCATGTGCTTTGTTCAGCTAAAGTTTAACAATTTCATTGCTCTTTTCAAAGAAGCATGTTTAGTTTCACTGATTTTTAAAATAATTTTTCTGTTTAGTCTTCCATTGTTTTCTGCTCTTACGTCCTTCGTTCTACTGTTTTTAGGTTAAATTTACTCTCATTTTTCTAGTTTTGAGATCATTTCTTCTCTTCCAAAATAAGCATTTAGTGTTATAAATTTCTTTAAGTATTCCTTTGGCTTCCTCTTCCAAAATATTTTCTAATTTTTCTCATGATTTCTTCTTTGACTCAGATCGTTTAGAATACATTACTTAAATTCCAAATATTTGAGGGGTTTTCAGGTCATTTTGTTATTGATTCAGTTCATGCTCTCCAATTAATCCTGGGTTTGAAGTTATGACTTTGATCTTCCTCTCTAGGCTTTGAAGGTGAGCCCTTTTGGTATCTGAGCCCTGAAACGTGCCCTCCTGCTTCATTCCCTATTCTCTTGTCCTCCAGCAGTCTTCATGACACTCATCAGATATATCTGATACCCTATCTTCTACCTGTTCTGATAGAGGGAGCACCAACAATGGTAAATTTGAGAGTAAATCAAATGGAGATTAATTAAAAGATTGCCAAAGTGCATTAAGGATTTGGAAGTCACTAAATAACGCACAGAGTAGAGTGAATGGCTTTAGAAATTCTCTGTAACTCAGGACTGGGGCACTGAAGATGTATAATAGGATTTTGCACCAACTTGAGAATTAACAGAGCTGGTAGCATCACAATATAACCCCACATTTCTGCACTTATCTTCCCATTTGCTTCTCAGTGCAGGTAGCAAAAGATGTATGTGAATTAGGTATTCTCTTTGATAGCAGAGTCACAACAGAGAATGTGATTGAGCTTGGAAAAGATGTAAACTCCATTCTTTATCAGTGATTACATCTGTCATTCACACATCCTCTGGCATCCAGATAATATTAATTTATTAATTAAAATTATGATCAATGCAGCCTAAATTATTTCCCAACATTCACAGCTTAAATTCATATTAATAATGAATTAGATATGAGAATTAAAATATGAAAAATATTTTTAAGGCCCTTATTATTTTTGAGATACATACTGGCATATCTATAGGTAAAATGACAGATGTATAAAAATTAAAATGCAATTACTCTATTGACAGAGAATTTTTCAATTAATCTAAAATGAAAAGCACATGATAGTATTTGTTAATTTATCCATACATGTAGAAAAATAGTTCAAACAAATAGGCTCTTCTGTCTATATCCTTTACATATAGTCTTTAGGCGAGTCATGTAATAATACATAAATAGGTCAATTCACAAAACTTCTCATAATTTGAGTAAAGCTGTGATTGATCTTCATGGAAGCAACATATTAAGAAATATATCCTCTCTGTGACATTTAGAGTCAATCAATAATTATAGGAGATGTTTAAACAGGAACTTAAAACTCAAAGATGTCATGTAATCTGATTACAGGCCAAACTGGGGCCTACATTAAGTTGACCCTTCTGAGCTTCCCACCTATCATGGGGTCCTTACTTATTTGTAATATCTACTTTTATAACATTATGCATTAATACGTTAATATAAATAATTGTATGCAAATGGTTTAAACTAGCATAGTTCATGTCTGCAAAATTTGATGAAATGTACTATAAAGGTGCCAGATATTTCCATTAGGATTTTTGTAATAAAAGATTTTTTAAATCAGTAAATGAACTTGAGATGCTAAAGAAGGTGACCAATAATATAATTTGCTTTTGTGGGTTAATGCTGTGAAGCTATCTAGTATCATTAGTTGAAAGAAAATTGATTACACTGTGTTAAGAGTTTATGAACACTTGGTTAAAAATATTTATAAATGACAAAATCCATGCCTGAGATAAAATCAGATTTCATTTTATAAACAATATGACTCAGAAAACTCAGCTGAGCCAGAAAAATAAAAAGGTGGGGCAGGGGATTTAGCTCAGTGGTTTCGCTGCCTCCTGTGCAAGAACAAGGACCCGAGTTCGATCCCCGGTACCAAAAAAAAAAAAAAGGCAAAACAGAAGGGAAAAGGAAAGCAAACAGAAGGCTAGAGGTTGAGGTTTTACCTATTAGGTAGGACAAAAGCCCTATAATCAAAACCTGTGGTTGTTTATTATCAACCTGGCAGAGAGATCAAATAAAAAAAGAAAGAAAAACTTGCCACTTGCCTTGCTGGCCATCTGTCCACAGACTGTACTGCGGCTGCTCCAAGGAAGACGAAATCAGTCTGGGATTAGGCCCGGGAATACTGGGTCTACCCCAAGGGGCATTATCACTAATGTGCCTCAGTCAGCCTTTCTTCAATCTGAGTAACACAAGATAAAAATTCTATGTATTGGATGATAAAACAGCATAAACTGATCGTGAGCTTTGATGCCATATTTACCTGAGGATTTGGGGGGGGGGGCAGGGGTTCTGTTTCATGTTTTGTCCCCTTCTGCAATTCAACAGCTAGAATTCCACTTCACTCTTCACAGCAATTAGAGAATATTGAACCCTACAGTGTCTCAGCTTTTGAAAAGAAGCCTGGACTGCTCGGGGTGTGGTGGCACGTGCCTATAATCCCAGTACTGGAGGGGCTGAGGCAAGAGGGTACTGTGAGTTCCAGGTCAGCCTGAGTTACACTGTGAGTTCAAGGCCAGTATGAACTACATAGCAAGATTCTACCTTAAAAAAAAAGCTGGGAGTTTGTTTAGTTTGACAGTAACTGACAATGATATTATTGTTCATTTATGTATGTCTAGAAATACTGCGGTGCATCTTGCATCCCTTTCCCCTGGAGTATAACCCTGGCATGGTAATAGATCAACCTGTCACTATGGATACTGAAAAATCTAACCAAATGACCAAAGTATAGATTTTGATTGTGGATAAAATTATATTAGTATCCCGTGACGATGCCAGTGCTGCAGCCTTCTCATTAGGAAAGGCAGCTGCAGGGAAGGGGCAGGTATCCCCATTGATCCCCAGCTCCATGGGTCCTGCGCTCACACCTCACCGGCCCCTGCTGCACAGGCTCTCTCGAGGTCCCGAATCTGCTGGCTCTCTTGTCCATCCGTACCAGAATCCATGACACCATTGTTGCCCCCAGCTGTTTGCCTTAGCATAATCTCTCTGATCTCTGGGAATTGACTCATTTCTCTTTTTATCCATTCTAAGTATGAAAAAAATCTCTTTGAGTTTTGCTTTGGCTTAAGAAAAATCTTTACACAAACCAGGCACAGTGGTTCATAATTGTAATCCCAGCTAACTGGGAAACTGAGGCCGGGGATCTCAAATTAAAGCTTGGCCTGGACAACACAGCAAGATCGCATCTCAAAACCAAAAAGAAAACTGCTTACATGAGAAAATTAAGAGCAAAGGATGAGTTTTAAAATAAAACTCAACTCAAATTCTTATTCTATTTTCAAGTGACTATGGACCTGGAGTCAATTATCAACCATTATTCTTTCAACCAATGTTTGCAGAGGTCTTACTGGACTAAACATTCTTAGGCAACAGGTATGCAGAGAAAAATGAGAAGCATTTCTGATTTTTACAGTGCTCACAATAGAAAAGGGAAGATGCATACACTTATCAGTGTTCACAATGTTTGGTGACACTGACCAAAACTGAAGGAAATGAGGGGGCACATAGAGGATTATATATGAGATAGCTTTGAGATTATTCAGAGAGAAAGGGTCACAGTGGGCTTCTACGAGGAAGCAAGTCAGAGACAAAGTCTGAAGGACGAGTAGGATACAACTAATTCAAGAGGGAAAGAGGGGAGAAGAAGAGGAAGAGGCAGAAGCAGGAGGTGGGGAAGGGAGAGGCCAAAGGGAGGGGGGACGAGGAAAGGGTGAAATGATAATGGATTTGGAAAGAAAAAAATTGTTAACCTAGCACACTACGTGACCCAGCATGAAAAACTGACATAATAATATAAATGACATTAATTAGCTTTCATAGTCTAACTGTAGATAAAAATACTTCTGTTGGTTTAAGTATAGAATTGTTGATAACATTTAAATGTTAACAATATTTAGCCAAAAAAAAAAAAGTATGTCTATCCTATGACCTAGTAATTTTGCTGCTAGTTATTTACCCAGGACAAGTGAAAACACATATCCACAGAGAGTCTACAATAAAGGTGTTCTTAGAAGCTTCATTCACAGTAGCCCAAACTCAAATCAGCTCAAATGTCTATTAACAGGGAAATAAATTATGTACATTTATTCAATGCAACACTTTTCAGTGATAAAAAGGAATAAACGATTGCTACATATAATAATACAGATGAATCTCAGGACTTTCTACTGAGAAAAAAGCCAAAGATGCACATAAAGAGCACAGCGATTACATTTGTGAAGAAAATCTATGCCATGAAAAGAGGTCAGTTAAGTTGTTCTCTCTGATGGAGACAGGGAACTAACTAGGAAGGAGCACAGGGGAAATTCTTAGGGTGGTATAATTAGTCCATCATCTGTATGTTGTAGGCTTGAGAAAAATAATGGAAGACAGGTTTCTTATTTTTGGAGAATGCAGTAAGAAATACAAAAGGAAGAAGCCAGAGCCATGTAGTCCAATAGTCATTAATCACACATGGTTACTGGACCCTGGAAATGTTCTACACCAAATTGAGGATGTGCTAGTAAGTGTCAAATACTAAATTATTAAGGCTTAGTACAAAAAAACTATTCCAGTAATACTTTTACCTTGATTATATGTTAAAATGATAACATTTGGGGTATACTGGGTTATATAAATACATTATAACAATGGATCCCAACTGTTTCTTATTACTTTTTTCAACATGGCAACTAGAGAGTTTATAATTACATACATTGTTCATATTTGTGTCCACTGGACAGTGTTGGATTATAATGCAGCTTTGTGACATTGGTTTGGAATTGGAGATATCATATTTCAATATGTGAACTCATAGATCTATCTATATGTCTATCATCTTTCTCTGAAAGGTCCTGGAAATGATGAGGTACCAGTAGCAACAGGCTTACCACCATCCAGATCTTGGCATCATTCTCCACTGAAAGGAAACAGACATGCTAGGAGAAACGGCTGATTTCAGAGACAGGGCAGGAACAGCACAGGATGAGCCTAGAGCACCTCATTTCACAAGAAAGTGGGGAATTTGCTGGAAAAAAATGAGGGAGTACAGCAAAATGACACAAAGGAATCATCTTGAAGGCTCTACCACTGGCCAAATCTAAGATAACCTGAGCACCAAATTAAATGACAGTAGCAATAGACCTATTCTACTAAATGAAAGAAGAATCCAAAAGTTGATAATCATATAAATAAGTAAATCCAAAGGGAAAGTGCTTCCTGACTGTAGAATGCCAACTGATTAAATATGGAAAAAAAAATAATGGAGATAAGAAATCAATGGATACTAAAACTAGTGGGTAAAGCTAATGAGAAATAGAATTATTTATCTAGTCTCAAAGTATCTCTTTATGTATTAATTACAAAGGGAAATTTTCTTTGATTTAGTAAAATTATCCAAAATAAACCCAAAACTAATTATGCTATCTTTCTGCCTTTATATCTTCTAATATCACTGAAATGATTCAACTCTACTCCACTCCCCACTGATGAGGGGAAATTAGCCTAACCAAAGTTTGGTTCAAAAATCACCATTACAGTCATATGAATTATCTTTACAAAATCTTTATAAGACATAAGACAGAAAAAGCTTTGATAGCCCAACAAAATTGGCACCAATGGGTGCAATTAAAAATATTATTTATAAAACTAATCAGCAAACTTGATCAGGAAGCAAGCAAGGAAGATAAATATAGGAAATTATATAATCATTTTTCATAGTTATACTTGTTGTTGCAGTACTTTGAAATGCTATACTTTTAAATAGTGCCAAAAAATGTTTTGTAAATCTTAGAGTGACATTTCTTAAAACACTTCATGTAATTTTAAAAAACTAATATAAGGAGAAAAATTAACTGAAATAGGACAGAAATAGGAAATTATCTATAAAATTAGATACTCTATTCTTTTTTTTTTTTTTTTTGGTGCTGGGGATCAAACTCGAGACCTTGCGCTTTTCGATGCAGGGGGTGGAACCACGGAGCTAAATCCCAGCCCTAGATACTCTATTCTTAAGTAGACTCAAACTTCAGAAAAGTAGAGTTTCGTGCCCAGATAAATAACATCTGTATTAAAAAAGCAATAATGTCATTACCTACATACACATTTTAAGGCAGAACAATTTAAATCAAGTAACAATTCATCCCTTCACCACTCTATCTCAGAGAAGGAGACTAAAACACTCTATTGGTAAATTAAGGAGGAGTAAATAGATTTGCAGATATCAGCCCTGCCAACCTCTCCTTGCTTGAACCATGACTACAGTAAAGCACATGTTCCCATCATCTCTTGCACACTAGAAGTTTTACAAGGGGAAGCACCCACAGCAGGGAAGATGTGCCATATGGCAGGAGCGATGGATAAGTCTGCCTATTTCTGAGATGCAGTACTTATTAGGAAGCTCACAGTTGCTGTGCTCCTCTCCTAAGCCACATTATCCCTCCAGTCTTAATCAGTAGTAAGTATTGTGCTCTGATCTCCATCTGTCCTACTCTTTGTGTATCTCTTAAGTAGCTTAGAACTGGAGATCACTTTTTAGCTGTGTTGACCTTCAAAAGTTATTTAACTACAGACACTATTTCCATTCATATTTGTCAAACTTTTGAGCATCTTCTGGTTCCTTTTCTGGATGTTACCATTTTATCAACCAGGAAGGATTGTAAATGTAAAGTGTCTAGCATAGGATTTGGAATTCAATTAAAGTTTATCTTCCCTATTACTTTATTTTTAATTTAGTGATTATCTTCATTCCTTTCTCTTTATTTCCTTCCAGTAAGTTATCTTCTTCTATCTCTCTTCACTGCTTTCAACACTTTATTAACCCCTTCTGTCTCTAGATATTGGCCTAAATCAATAGTTCTTCAAGTATAGTACTAGAACCAGCATCTTCTGGGAACAAGTTAGAAATGGAAACTCCAGGCCCCACCCTAGATCCTCTGAATAAGAAACTCTGGGGGTGGAGCCCAGCAATTTGTGGTTAAACAAGCCCTCCAGGTGATTCTGATGCATATTCAAGTTTCAGAAGCAGTGATTTAAATCAGGAGTTCCATGGGTTACTGCCCAGCTACTCCTGTTTTAGTCTCTTCTGTAATTACCAATCATTTGATTAGGTCTCATTATCAACTGTTTAACGACAAAATGAGCAATTATTCAATTTTTAAAGGATTTGAAATTAGGATCTACAGGTCTGTACAGATTTTTCATCCCTTCCTAATTAAATCTGATTTATTGAAAATCTAGGCAACTTGGTTTGTTTAATTTAACAGGTGTTCATTTTCACAGCCATCATATAACACAAAACACAAATCTGCAAATCTTTGCTCTGTGTTTTGTTTCTAGTGGGTAAACAATATCTTCTATCACAGGACACTACAGGTAGTGCTAAAAAAAATGGATTTTCACAGCACTGATTTCCTAACAACTTGAAAAACATCAAGCAATTCAATTATTCTAAAATTGTCATCCAATTTGTTTCTCTGTGGGAGAGCTAGTATTCTTACGTCAGGAAGACCAGGAAATTAGCTGCTTTCTGGAATACATGAATTTTCCCCTATTTTTGCTGAATCTTAGACAGAAATGAGGATGGGGAGAACTGGGAGTTTGGTCTGAGGAATTGGGGAGGAGATGAAATTGGACCTAACAGAAATAGAACCCCTAAATATTGCTAATTATGTAAGTTGGTCAATATACCTTCCCCCCCCATTTTTTCAATATACTTTCAAATTATCCTTCAGTAAATGTTAGCTAGCACTGTGGTACTTCAAATAATTGAATAGTTCAGGTGTTTATTAACTTCCCTACCAGAGTTCCCCAAATGTTTATGCAAATTAATTTTTAATCAACAAAATTTGTAAGCATTCATGATTGTACTAAAAATTAATATTATGTCAAAATGTCATTCTTTGTGTCATTCATGACGAGGTACATTGGGGGGAAGCAAGTCACTCACTTAAATCATAATGAAAAGCATTTAGTTTTTATTAGTGTGTAGGAGGCCTTGTTCTCAAGGGAGTATTTCACAGTTATTATTCATTCAATCTGTTTCCCTGGGAGGGAGGGAAAGGGAGCCTAGTGAGCCAAAGTCAATGAGTTGAGTCATTGTTCAGCTTCATTCCAAAGGACTACTCAGTTTCAACTAAACCTCTTAGGTTCAATTTAAGTTTCTCTGCCAAAGGCTTTTCTTTGTGATTTATTCCCACTGACAACAGATCAGACATCACTTCTCTGCTCTCTGATCACTTTCCACCTGCAGGACCTTGGAGACATCAAAGGAGCAAGGAGCCTCCCTGAGGAATGAAGGCCTTCCAGGATCAAGCAGATACTCTCAGAGTTGCACCCTCAGGTTATTCCTGAGATTCACATGGTACCCACCAGAATGGCCTTGTACCTTATTTTGTCAATACTCCAAGATTTTAAATTTGGTGGTGATGATGTCAGAGGTTCTCTTTCCTGCTTTTATCTTCATTGATTTCTAACTTTTGTACTTCCTTATAAAAATAGCACTTTGGCCTCATTTAATTCTTTAGTCTTTTTCCTAATTTGACCCAATCACATTTTTTTTCATTTCCTTTCCACTGCCAAGTCTCCCAGACAAGTTATTTTGACAGCCTTTTTAAATATTCACTCTACTCTAACTTTCTTTAGTCTTCTGTATTAATTCCAGCCCTTGAACATCTCAACTTTCTTTTTCATCTCCACACTACTAAATTTTGGGAAAGGTTGAGCATAATTTCCAATGCTCTTCTTCAGCAGTTGTTTCAATCAGATACTCCACAGGATGAGGTACAACTTCACAAAGCTTCACAAAGAATGGGCATTTGCTAACCCTCTTGATGTGCCCCATCACAGTCCCAGCTCCATTATTCTATGACAGACCAGCCACTTTCTGTCATTATACCCTTCTCCATACTCCCACAAGCTTTCTTTGCACATCACCCTTTTCCTTTCTCTTTATGGTTCCAGAGGGATCAGTGTCCCTTCTATGTTCAACTTAGTCATCCCACCAACCTCTTCCCCATTCTTGTCCCTGACGTTTTCTTTGCCCTATCTTTTCTTTGCATTTCCATCTCTTGAATGCTCCTGTAAGACCTAATACTTCCTATGAAAAATAACACTAAAGCAAGCAAATAGAATTCAACTTCCTTTGTAATCCCATTAGATTATTGCTTCTGTTTCTTTTCTAAGCTAACCCTGCTCACTCCTGGATCTCTTGAAAATGGCAAATGCCCCATTATGTCACAGAAATTGATTTCCTAGAGTCCACCAATGACTTCTAACTACCTTATCCAATCACATAACTCTTTTATTATTAGATTTATCTCCTATTGTTACAGGAAATAATACTGGAGATGAAATATGAAATATTATATCTCCCAACTTGTTAATTGTATGATATGCCAAGTTCTTGTTCTCTAGAAATCAAAGAATGAGTCCTAGGAAGAACGGAGGCTAAGAGTAGAAAGATATTTATTGATAGGAAAGTTCCTGAGGGGTAGGAGGGGGCCCAAGTGGGTAGCCAGGGAACTCCATTTTACAGAGGAATTTTATAGGGTGAAACCCATGTGGGTACAATGTGAGCCACAGTCATGATCATCCAATAAGGTTACAAATATAGTCACTTAGGTAATGGTGGTCCAATTGGGAAAAAAGTCACGTAACAAGCATGGATGGAAAGAACAAAGATTTTCCTAGGAAGCAGTGTGTCCAGAGGTCTCTGGACACCCAGCAGGGTGGTTGATGTCTGTCTAGAATTCATAGGCCCAGTGTTTGTTCTTTGAGGAAATATGTAGGTCTGGTCATCTTGTATTTATCTTGAGGCCTGGTTTTCAGCTGATTTGTCTCCAGTCACTGCTGTAGTGTGTTTCACCTTTGTCCTGGCCGTCTCCAAGATCTATCTGCAGTTGACTGCCTACAATATTTCTACCTAGTTTATCTAGCTATAATACTATCTCTGAAATGTTTGCTTTTATACCCCAACTCATCTTGAACTCACTACTGCTTGGCTTTTGGGAGACGCACCACTCTTACTGCGCTTTTTCTGTCTCCTTCAGGGAGTCTTCTCTACCAACTTAGCAGAAGGGCCTTCCACCAGGTGCTTTCTCCAAACATCTTGTCTCTAATATCTTCCTTGACTTCATCAGCTCCCACAACTATTATTTTTCACGGAGAGTTCCAAAGTTTAAATTCTAACTGCCTACTGCTTATTTTTATCTCAGATGTTCTAGGGAAAGGGCTGGCAAACTTCTCTATAAAGGACAGATCGTAAGTAATTTAGGCCCTGCAGGCCATATGGTCTCTGTCACAACTACTCAACTCTACTGATGGGGTGCAAAAGCAACCAAACATACGAGTATAGCTGCATTTATAAATTATTTGCTGATCATTTAAATTTCATATAATTTTCATGTATCATAATGTATCTTCTCTGGACTCAAAAAAATTAAATACAAAAATAATTCTTAGCTCTTGGGAAAAACAGTTGGCAGGCTGTATTTGGCCCTTGGGCCATTAACCAACCACTGTTTTACAGGTATGCCCCTCAATTATTTATTCCTTCTTCTCCACTGGGATTTTGCTTCCTGTTTAGCATACTGCTATTTTAAAAATAAGAGTTGTGTTTTGTGTGATTTCCTACAGGTAAGATTTTGTCTAGCATGAATTTGTGGAAAACAAATATGGATACAGCACTCTCATTTTCAGATAAGGAAGGTAAGGTCCAACTTGGGATTTTTCAAGGAGTTAAGCCATGCTGAAGGCAGCACTAGAACTCAATTTTCTAGAGTTTTCAGACCAAAATTCTAGACGGATTGCCACAATGAAGTCAACTGCCTACAATGTATGGTTTATTATCTTTCAACACAGAAAGAAACAGAAAATATCATGGTTCTTTTTAGATCTACAATCTATATTATATTGCATCCTTGAAAACATGCTTGTTTTCTTCCTGGTTTGATGCCCGGTTGCGACTCTTAGTTCTTAGGTTAGCAGCAAAGGACTAGTGGATGAGAGGAAGGAAAGTTTAATGAAGCATGGGCAAAGTTCAACAGATTCAGGTTAAGGGAGAAGTAAAAATCTTTTCGTGGGTGTGGAAGGATGCTAGGGATTAAACCCAGGCCTAAGTACTGAGCTACATTCCTAGCTCATTTTTTATTTTGAGAGGGTCTTGCTAAGTCACTAAATTGCCCAGGCTGCCTCAGTCTCCCAGAATGCTGAAATTACAGATATGCAATGTCACACCTATCCTGAAGTACAAATTTTCCTATGCATAATGAAAATCTAGATGACAACTATCACAGGAATGTTGGCACAGAAAGAGAGCTAAAGTCCTTTATTGGATTAAAAAGCAAGATACATTTGCTAGTGTATCAAAAGAGAGTGGATTTTTTTTGTAGCTAACACTTATTTTATCCTCTTAAATGTATTTCTTAGAGTTCTTTTAGAACTCATTCAGAATTCAGAATTGCTTTAAGAATATTATAGTATTCACTTTGTTTTTATGAGGTTATTAAGGTCACAGGTTCTTTTTTCTACTTCTTAAATTTTAGGACTGTGAGAAATGTATTAATCCTTACTTTGTTCAGAAACTACATGTGTTTTTTAGTCATGGGCCAATTTGGCATGGTGTATTTTAATATTCCTATTTTATATTATTTTTAATATCTATTTTAATGAAAGAACTTTATAAAAACCTAAATTATAAATGCTATTTTGCTTTGTGAAAAAACAGAACAAATCAACAAATATACAAAGGAAAATGTTCAGCATTTGTAGAAAGTTGCATTAGGTAGGACACCAATTGTGAATATAAAATCATGAACAGGTATTATGATTCTACCCTCATGCCAAGTTATACTTTTTAAACACAATGATGTTGACCTTGCTTATGCTTCTTTTGTTACTATATTAACAAGAAACCCTTTAATAGTTTTGTTTCTTGAGTGTGTACTTCATCATAAGCAGAATTTGGTCCTAATTAAAATGGGATTATCATGGGGTATTATATCCAAGAAATGAGCTTCTGAGACGGGTATTCCATTACATATTTTTTAAATAGACATAATGAAGGGCCGAACATATTATCCCTTTCAAATAACAGCTCGTTGGAAAATATGTCTAGCTTTGGTAAATAGATTTCTATGTTTGAATGAAAGATTAAATTAGTACTATGCATTTTTGAATGTTTAGAGAAATTCACTGTCAGAACCAAAGTAAAGTAGTTCAGCATGTCTAGAGGTCTGTTTTCTTTTAAAAAAAAAGTGCTTTTTGCTTCTATAGTTTGATCATTCAGTATAGTGAGATAAAATAGTTTACAATAAGATACCTTGTAAACTAGTTTCATAAGGTGCTGTAAGAAAAAGACCCCTAAAATTCAATGGCTCAAAGAATAATGAAGTTAAACAAATACCACATCTCACTCACATGTGAGAGGCAAAAAGTTGATCTCATATATGTAGGGACTAAATCAGGGCTTACTAAAGGCTGAGAAAAATGGCAAAGAGGAGAAATTGGGGAGAATTTGGTTAAGAAGTGGATAGGAAGAGTAAGTTCTACTGTTCTATAGCATAATGGGTTGACTATATTAATAGTAATTTATTGTATATTTCAAAATAACTAGAAGGATTCTGAATGTTCTCACCATAAAAAAAAATTATAAATGCTTGAGGTGATGGTTATGCTAATTACCAAGATTTGATCTTTACATGTTGTACACAGGTATCAAAATACCATACTGTACCCCATATACTGTATATGTAGAATAACTCTGTGTCAAATTAAAATAAGACATTTTCTAAATAGAAGTTATCTGTCTTTCAGGCAATAGTCCAAGACAAATATTTCATCTTGATAGGAAGCTGATCCCACCATCATTGTTGATCTGGTGTGACGGCTGCCCTGCCACCTACAGTTGGTTTCTAGGGTTGCTCTGGTGGTCACCATTCCAGCTGGTTGGATGGAGAAAATGGAGAACATCTCTGGACAGATGAGGAAGAAGCTCCTCAAATCACTCATACTCATATTCCACTGGCAAATATCAGGTCACATGGACACACCGAGTGATATGGTTTCAATATAAAGTATCCCCCAAAACTCATGTATTGGGGGCTTGATCCTCAATGCAGCAGTGTTCAGATACGAGGCCTGCAGAGGTGACTGGATCATGAAGACACTATCATCATCAATCGATTAACTGATTGATGAGTTATGGCTGAATGGGTTATTAGGAGATGAGGCAAAGGAAGTAGGTCACTGGAAGATTGCCTTTGAAGGCTACATCTTGTCCTTTGCTGCTATGACAGTTCTAAAACATCCCCCAAAAGGCTCATGTTCAGAGATGGGGCCTACTTGGAAAGGGCAGGTAAATGGAGGCATGATTTGAAAGGGTGTAGTCTCATCCCCAGATCCCTTCTTTCTCTGCTTCCTGGCTGCTCTACCATACCCTCTCCACCATGATTCATACACCTCAGGCCGAGAAACAATGAAACCACACAACCATGGACGGAACCTTCTGAAACTGTGAGAAGAAATAAATCTTTCCTTCTTATTCTAATATTCCCAGGTATTTTGCCATAGTGATGGAAATCTAACACACCAAATCACAAGGGAGACTGGAAAAAGCAGTCTCTCCATGAGCTCAGAAAGAGGGAATAGAAATAATGAGAAACTGTACTGTCCATACGCTCTGATTGGAAAAACTATAAACAACTAACAGTGTGCAATGCAAGGTCTTTAGACTGTCATACAAACACAATAAAATGTAAGAAATAAACAAGTTAATCTGCTTCTATTATGAAAATATTCATCAAGGTAAAAACCAAGGCAGGCCTCTCCGATTTTGTCACCACATCAAAAAGATTTGTGTTACCAAACACACAGAGGAAATAGCCAAGTGAAAATAAATCATGTTCTAAAAGCTGGGAATTCATTTTCTCATAGAAACAATGTCCTGAAAATGGCCAGGTTCCAAAATTATTTCAAAAGGCCTTGTTTACCTTATGTGATACATCCGCACTGAAGAAGTGGTTGGAAGACAATGCTGGACTACAGTACTCAAAATGGGAAAACTGTTGATTACTAAAAATTTTAAGGTATAGTTTTAATAAGGAAGTGAAATTTAACTGAAGAAGGATATGCTGGGGTGTGAGGATGAAATGAATATTTAGTGTGGAGTCAAACTGTAGAGTCAAGAACATCAGGACAGAGTTCTCTAATTTAAACACACACCACAATGTGTGACTTTGCCTCTTCCTCCTTCAAAGTTTATCAAAAGCCAAACATGAAAGCTTATTAGTCATACACTGCAGGTAGATATGGGAAACAAAATCGAAGGGAGAAAGTAATGACTACAAGTGTAGGAGTGGGGATTCTATAGAGTAAATAGGAAAGAGAAGGGAAGGGAAAAGTGTCACATATACATCTCTGTCTACATGTACATGCAAAGAAGGAGAGAAGCAGAAGGGAAGGATGACTTTGAGGGTTGTGGAAGGGACAAAGATAGAGGCACTATTTCTTTGGGAACGGATGAGAATAACTTTGAATTGAGCTTTTCCTGGTCTGACCACTTAAAATTTATTTCATTACTGCCTGCAATGAGGGACTCAGATTCGAAGCAGCAGTGTGCAAGTAACCCCTTACAGAGAGGAATTCAGGGAGATACTGACTCGTTTCGTTTTTCTTTAATTGGCACATAGAAAGATCATGGTCTAACATTAAGGGAAGAAAATATATCAAAATGTAAACTAGAGGAATCTTTACAGCAGAAGATTCCTAAATTAGTCTAGGGGAAACAAAAGGTACCTTGCAATAGTCTCTAATCAATATGCCCAGCCATGTTGGGTCTTTTAAATATATATTTATTTTCTTCTTTCTAGCTGTTATGTTTTAGTTCAACTTGATAGTTTCCCTACTGCTTACAACATGACTTCTAAGGATGCTTGATCTTGAGTAAAAAGACAATTTTGAGCAGCTTGATCTGGGGGTGAGTTGCATCTTAAATACCATGGAGGGCTGTTCTTTGCAACCCTGACTGAATGCTCACAGATTATTGACTGTGGAGCTCACCAAGGGATGCTGGTTTCTCTCACTTGACAACTGCACATTCTATATTCACAGACATATGACATTTGGGCTCCTCTAAAATGGTCTCAAATTGCTTAAAAGCCATACTTGGTCTAACAGTGGCATAGGCAGCCACAGACCTCAACATGGGTATAGAGAAGCCAACCTTTACAGCCCAGACCTGGAACAAAGATTTCTTTAACTGCTGAATGTAAAAATGCCCCTCTGAAAATAAACGAATTCCCCCATTGGCTGCAAACTATTTAATCAAATGGTTTTGGAAGTTTGAGAGACACTAAGACAACACCAAATATGTTGGCATAATATTTCTCACCAATTTCTGCTATTCTAGCTTATTGCAACATTAATTGTTTTGCAAAGAGGTAAAAGCTGGTGAGACAAACGGTAGAAATGGTGTGAAGTTTAATAAAATTTTAAAAAATGGTAGAGGAGGTTTTTAAGAATAATTGTTTGTATTCTGTCTCAAGTCTTAACTCTGACCCCAATTAGTTGCATTATCTTGAGCAGGTCACTAGACGACATCTGAAGATTTGATTCCTTGAGTGGAAAATGAAGGGATTGGATGACGTGAGTTCTATGACTCCTTTCAGCTCAACTGGCTCTGGTTATCATGTGTTCAGCTTAGGTTTTGCAATGACAAGGAACTTTATTGGCAGCCTCTGATTTTATGGATGGAGCACACTGTTTCATGCCTATGCAACATTGCACTGAACAGGCATCTCACAACTGTTCAGATTCCTCAGTTAGAGGGCTTAGGTTGGGGTAAGCAGCTTGATAATTTGTGCCTAGCTCTAAAGACTTTTTGGAAAGCTGCCATATGACTTGTAAGAAATTTTTTCTACCCAATCTGGGATGCTAAGCCAACCAGACAAAGTGACAAATGCATTTGCAGTCAACACCAAAACATTCTCTAAATATTACTCTTTTGCTCAACCCTGCCCTGCTATCCAGAACTCTCATTCAGAACAATAATGCCAAGTCTGGACTAAAATTCTGAAAAAAAAACCACTCACTTTCTTTTAACAATGACACATCAGGGGCCTGGCTTTGAGTATTTTCATTTGCAGTAATATTTGAGTTAGGATATTTATCAGCAGAATGAACAAAACCCAAAAATAAATACAAAGTCAAACGCATATAGGAAGGAAATGGTTCTGTCTAATACTCACCACCTGGGGACTAACAGCTACCTCTGGCACTGGTACTCGGAATCATCGCCAAGACATCAAGTCCCTTCTTTTCATGCTCCTAAGGGAAAGGCTGGATTTCTGGTCTCATAATCAACTCAATGTTCTACCACAAGCCACCATATAAACAAATGCCCCTCACTAAAAATCAGGCCTCTAACCTGAAGCTTCTGGTTCCAGTAGGTGTACTGAGGCTAACAGTTAACACGATGTAGGTCTACTACATGCCAAACACAGCAAGTATTTCAACAACCCCATGTGGTAAGTATTCCATATCATCGTTCCCTTTAACACTTGTGGAAACATTAAACTGCCCAAAGTCAGCACCAGTGCCACCACTAAAGACAGATACTGATGCCAGGCACTTGTACTTCACAGCCTGCCTAGGCCCATCCAGAGTGCTCTGTTCTCTTGCCTCTAAGGGTAGTGTTAAGGTGGGTGGGAGGATGAAGAAGGGGATAAAAGTGACAAACAGCATCTTCTAACTCAGTACATTACATTCTCAAATCTTCTGTCCTTTTGACAGCCGTCTTGCTCAGGTTGAGGTCTCTGAAGAGAGCTCTGAAAAGTGCATTAAATTGCTTTTCATTTATCTAACAAAAAAACTCAAGTATCTCTCATGCATAGCACCTCTCTGGCTATTGCAGAACAGGTCTGAAATCACAGAAAATACCTCCAATGTTGTCCATGTCCTAGGAGGATTATGATCCGGTACCTATGGCTTTTCAATTCTCTTCCAAACTCATTGTACTTCCCATGCACGGTTTTCTGTCTATATATCCACCTGTTTTGTTAACAAAATAGACTATTAACAAATAGACTACATTATCAAAACAGATCATTTTTAGAGATTTAAATTGTAATCACTCATACTAATCACTGTATAAAATTATCCTAAAGATGTCCTAAAACTTTCATAAGAAAATATTTATGTGCAAATTAGTTCAAATCTGAAGTCACCATTTCTTCCCTTTTCACCTCTAAACTACTAGAAATGATAACTAAAATCATCTGCTTTAACCAATTCTGTCATTGGGTCTCCATTGGTTTTTTTCTGCACAGCATCAGGCTTGGGTGTTGATTGCCAAGATGTGGTATTTTAGCTACCATATTTCATATTATCTTGCTTTTTAAACTTACAATATTTTTCTAAAAACTTCCTTTTATCTTTTTATTTGTTCCTGCATAATATG
Source organism: Heterocephalus glaber (assembly GCF_053883595.1). NCBI lineage: Eukaryota > Metazoa > Chordata > Mammalia > Rodentia > Bathyergidae > Heterocephalus > Heterocephalus glaber. The sequence goes on along the minus strand of NW_028258297.1, from coordinate 13,128,853 downwards.
TCCAGGCAGGATAAGATCTCTTACCTAGAAGGACTTCCAGGGTAAAATCATCACTGTTCTTATATTACAAAAGAGGGGAGAGAATGACATACTACCCTTTCTTTAATTTCTGACACTTGGATTCTCATAAATAGTGCTTCTGTTTTAACCACCATTTCCCTAGGGATTATCAAGTGCTAATATTAAAGCAACAACAAAAACAAAAAACACCTCTGCCCTGAGGAGAAGAGATTTCTTTTCCTCAGATTTCTCTCTGAAACTCCCCAAAACTGAATTGATTATCTACTTCCTCCTTGAATCACTGGAGAAGTGCTCAGCCTTTGTTCTCAGTCTGATGTGATGTCATGACCCCAATTAGAGTGTAGACTTCCCAGTTTTGAATGCCAAGGGCAACAAGCAACATTGGGCCATTTCCTCTTAGGGTATCAATTGTTTTGTTTGTTCATTTGTTATAAGGCTCTAGTGACTAGTATAGCTCATCAGATTTTTTAAAAAATATCAATGCTCAGGGGCCAGGAATTTAGCTCAGTGGTTCCACCGCCTGCCTTGCAAGAACAAGGACCAGAGTTCGATCCCTGGTACCAAAAAAAAAAACAAAAAACCAATGCTCAGAAATATAGGCTGAGTATCCCTTATGTAAAAATCTGGAGTCCAAAAGTGCCCCAAATCCAAAAATTTTTTAAAGCACCAATATGATACCACAAAAGATCCATTCTGATGGTTCAATTATACAAACTTTGTTTCATGCACAAAATTATTTTAAAATATTGTATAAAATTATCTTCATGCTAATGAAGATATGATTATCTTCATATCTACTTCATAAAAAGTAGATATGAAACGTAACTGAATTTTATGTTTAGACTTGGGTCACTTCCCCAAGATACTTTATTATGTATATGCAAATATTTCCAAATCCAAAAAAATCCAAAACCCAAAACACTTGCATTCTCAAGTAATACAGATATAGGATACTCACCTTGAATATGAATTAAATGTTAGGAGTGAAGTCACAGAATGGATTATAAAATATAACAGAATTATATTCACTGCATATTATCTATCCTACAGCTTTCCTAACATTTTTTAGTTGTATAGGTCATTTTTAGAAGCTGAAAGGAAACTGTTTTTGCTGTGTCTCTTCTTTTCAGATGGCACAAATTTTTCTAATTTGTTATTCAGTTTCAGAATGTCATAGCTAGGTACAACAGTTTAGGCAATTGTGTAAGTCCTTGTAAGCACAATGCACCCCTAACTGGTAATGCTGTCCTCCTGGAATAATCACACATCCTTGAGGGATATCAGACAGGGAAGGGGAAAGGAAAGGGACTTCCACGACCCAGCAGGATCAGCCAGTCAATGCTGGGCTTCAAAGGAAAGACACAATTGTTCATATCAGTGGTCCAGCTGAGGGATGTGCAGGAAGGAAAGGGACTTGCCCAAGATCACAAAGCTAATTTGTGAACTAGAACTCATCAGGTCATTTTCCTTGATGGTGCCTTACCTGATAAAAGACCCCAAAGGCTAGAAATGTCCTTTAAGACGCTTATAGTTTTCAAGTCATAGTCACCTTTTCCCCTAATTTGCTTAGAAATTGACTTGGAAACATACCAACCCTTCCGAGATAAAATAGGACACTAACCTATTTTGCTAGGGGAGCAATCCATGATGAAGCATTGTTGCCACTGAACCTGCCCAGTCTTCACCCTTCACTCTCCTCAGCACACTCTGTGCACCATCAGAGCAACTAGCCTAATCCAAACTCTCAATCTGAAATTCTATTTGACCTTTTCATCTTAAACCACACCAATTCTATGCTTCCCTCTCCCTCTCTGCTTTTTGACTGTCTCACTCTTTATCACAATGGTAGTGTGCAGATTTTGAAGTTAGATTTCCTAGGTTTGAATACCAGCTCTGCTACATCTAACAGGAATCTTGAGCAAATTACTTAATCTCTCTATGCCTTGATTTCCTAATCTATAACATGGGTAAAAGAATAGAACTTACTTCATAAGGTTGTCGTAAGGATTAAAAGAGTTAATACATGAGCATTTAGAACAATGCCTGGTGCAGAGTATACTGAAATAGAACACTGTAATTACTTGTTTTGACGAAAGTATCTTCGCACCTAAGAGCCTCCACATAATAATTATGAGCATTAGTATAACAACAGTATTTATGTACCAGGTACTGTTACATTTTAACACACATTATTTCATTTGTTCTTCACATTAATATTATCTTTTTATGCTATATTATCCTGCACTTCTCCTCTTTTGTTTTACAGACAAGAAAATTAAAGTTAGAGAGCTTAACCAACTTGCTTGCTTGTGGTTATCCAGGCAGTAAAAAGCAGAGCCAAGATTTGAACCAAGATCTATCCTGCTGTCTTTCCAAGCTGTCCTAGAAAAGGGCCTTAGTTCTCTTAAAGTTGTTTTCTTTAATTACTTGGCTGAACTCCCATACAGGCCAGGAAAGGTGGGATCTCTCAGAAGCTGAAGAGCAGCAGGAGGGGACAAGGTTGGGACAAGGACAGTAATCAGTGTCTTAACCAAGTCACCCCTGAAGTCCACCATGCCACGTGGGGCCCATGTATGGTATTGCTGGAGGCCACACCTGAGCCCTGGTTAGCTGAATGTCATGTCAAGAGATGTGGTTCTAATACCAGCCAAAGTGGTAGTATTGCCTGCTTTGGCAGTACACTGGTGAGCATAGCTGCTGTTTCCAAAGTGGTAGTATTAATCATTTCCATATGAGTAGTTCCTGGGGTTATTAATTTTTGCCCCAACTTTAAGGCAAAGGGAGCTTCTCTTCCAGTCTCAGAGTAAAATATAAGTATAAATACACACACACACACACACACACACACACACACACACACACACGTGCACACACAGACTTTCCTCTCTTCCTTCAGTCTACGGTTGCCAGTAGTATCTTTCTCCAGTTGCTCTGCATCCACCCATTCTCAGTTGTCCATTAGTCTAAAATGGTATCTTCAGCAGAAGGTCTAGGGCTGGTGAACAGCCTTGAGAAGGAAGTCCTGCATTTGCTGAAGCTTCCCCATGCACTGCTTTGTCCGTGCTCCTATACCACCTTGGAGCTCCTCTGCTGCTTCCTTCACCTCTACACTGCACCCCATGCATTCCAGGGAACTCCCTTGAAATGCAGTCAATCCACGATACAGTATGGCCTCTGTTTCCACACCAGAAGCACCTCTGTAGGGACACCTCACTGGGCTGAATTTAGGAAGGGGAAGGGTGGGAAGGGACTTCTACTCAACTAGCCCCTTATTTCCCTCACCGAACTCACCATCACATTTAGGTGTCAAACTATTAGAAAATGCCAGGGAAACTGGAGATAGATGCTTGTTAGGTGGAGTGGTAGAAGAGCTGTCTGAAGAGACAGGAGTATGACTGCAGAGGAGGCCAGGGGAGATAGAAATCCAGGATATAGCAGTGTTGGCAGAGCAAAGACAAGCAGACAAGTTCATTTCAAGAGCCAGTGGGAGACTGGCTTGTGCATCTGAGAACATAAGCCTTAACCCAAGGGGCCCTTGTCCCAGTCCAGACTCTCTAGATCTACCTTCAATTTTTCTAATATCCTTAGTTTCTTACCTGCTGGGCACCTTTCCTCAGTCCCAGGAGCTACCACCAGCTGCCGCCACTTGCCATGAATTACAGATAGGCGCAGGGAGACAGGGTTCCCAAGTTGCCTGCTAGGGAGAAAACATGTTCCTTGCATATCCAGTTGTACTCCGAATATATTTTCCCTTAGATACAAGGTCGTACACATTTGGCCTCTGCAGTACTTTTTAGTATGAGACGACAGTTGTTACAGGATTAGGACACGCTCTAATCAATATATGAGTGTGGCCTTGTGAAGTGGGTACTGTTGTTGCCCTGCTAGAGCACACATCCCTAGCTGCAGTGAGTGTTGGTTGTTCTCTGAGATCTTCCTTTGCCCTTGGGGGCAACAGAAGCTTTTTGGTCACCACAAATCCACTGCCAATGAGTGACTGACAATGGACGTGCAAAAGGCTGGCCTCCTTACCTCAAGGGAACCAACTTTATATAGTTCAATTCCTGCTCTATAGTTTCTTTCAGGATCAGGCCTGAACTGGTCTCTGGCAGGGATTATGTCCTTGTTCTGCTTTATCCCCCTGATCCATGCTACCTCCTTTATTCCCCTCTTCCAAATCCCTGTCTTGCGCTCTGTTTCCAGGGATCCTGACCAACACATCGTTATTCCATATGTGCATTAAAAGCCTCTTGTTGTCACCAGAGCTATCAAATGTATCTACGGGGAAAGCAAGGATGAAATGAGAAGGGTTGGCCAGGACCCCTTTCTTGTTCCTGGGACACAGTATCTGGCACCCATAACTTCAGGAAAGAAGAGATTTTATTTTGCCTCATGGTTAGAGTCCATGGTTGGCTGGCTCCAAAGCAGAAAATGGCATGACAGACGGACACGGATGAGGAAAAGCTGCTCATGTCAAGGGAACCAAGTGACAGAGAGAGAAGAGAAGAGCCAGGGAGGAAGGCGGTGACCTGCCTCTTCGGACTAGGCCCTACCTCCTCACAGCAAGTCAGGTGTATAGCTCCCGTGGTCCAATCATCTGCCACAAGCCCCATTTCTGAGTACACGAGGCTTTGGAAGGACAGTCCAGATACAAACCACAACAACCCTAAGTCAAATTTGGACATATGACCCAACTCAATTTATAAAATGACTGCGTTGATACCTGTATTTGATCCTTGCTGACAGAAACGGACCACATTCTATCAAACTCAAAATGAAGAATGATTTCATAATACTCTAAGCTATTTTTTACTACAGATTATGAGTTATTACACTTATTAAAAGAATTAACTGCATGACATTTATTATTAGCAACACATTTGTTACAATTCTTAAGAATGTGGCTGGGTGAGTATAAATTTTTTCATAATAATTATTCTGGTTATGATAGTATAAATCTCACACTTGGAAATCTGTTGTTTTAGGTTTTTTTTTTTTCTGTTTTTGTTTTTTCCTCCATGAACTGCAAACTTTGCTACTGAGAATGTCTGGATCCCTGATAAGGAAGCTCTGGTCAATCTAGCAGTGCTATAAAATAGATCAGATTTCCCAGTATGCAACTAATAAAAATGTAATTAAATACACGAAGACAAAGCAGAACATAATTTGATCTTTCTGCTATGATTCAGAAGTCATATCAAGGTCATCACTATAAACCTCAATTATAGTACTGCAGAAGTGTAGAAAGATTGGTGAGTGCCATTCAGCTTGAAAGAATGTTGGACAGACTAGATTTTACTGCCTGTATTTACAAGGATGCAACTTCATAACATCTGGTACCTTCTCCACTGTTTTCTCTACAATATTCTTATCTACAGTAGGTTCTAGTAGAGTCCCCCACATTAATCTCAGCTAACTAAATCTATTTTTCCAGCCAACAATAAAAGAATCAAGCTTTTTTTTTTTGGTACTGGGGATCGAACCCAGGACCTTGCACTTGCGAGGCAGGCGAGGTGCCACTGAGATAAATCCCTAGCCCAAGAATCAAGTCTTTTTAATTTTCATGGGATTATCCTCTTTAATATCTTCTACTGAAAGAAGGATCCAATCATATTTAAATCCTATTTCTGAATATATTTGGATATATTCTTTTTGGTATAAAATGCCATGGTTTCCATTTATACCTTATACTATATTTTCTTTCCCATGTTGTAATTTATTGCTTAACAAAATATATTGGTCATCATCTTCCTGACCTCTTCATTTACTGGAGGTTCCTTTAAAGGGTATAATCTGATTTTTAAGAAGAAACTATCATTACATTAAAAATTCTTCCAGGCCTGAAAACTTTCGGTTGCTTCTCAAAAGACCCTTTATATTGGTTACTACAGCACAATTATTTATAGATCATTTCAGTGTGTCAGTATATGAACAAGATTTTCATTAGGAAGGGGAAAGAATACCATAATTATTGATTAATACACACATACACTGATGAGGAAAGGAGACGGGGTTCTTTTCTTGTTCCTTCCAAACTTATAGTAAACAAAGGCTTGGTAATTCAGGCTGAGGATCTCTAAATGACCCCATTTGGACAAAATGAAAAAAAAAATTCAGAGTTAACAGAATTAAAAGAGGAGAAAATATGTATTATCTTCTTCTCAAAAATATATGCATGCCATATATATACATGCCTTCATATAATATATATTATATATATGATATATATATATATATATATCTAACCTATCTTCAAATTCTTACTGCCATTGACCTTAAGGGCATCTATCATTTTCATACTTAACATCACATGATCTTTCTTTTTTTAAAAAAAAGAGAAAAAACCAAAAATTCTTTTAAGACTATCATCTATCTTCCAGAGACATCACCTTCACTACAAATGAAAATGACTGGATATCAGATCTGAAATCTCTTTCCCAGGCTAGTGAATAGCTACTCATCTTTGTCATCTTCTCTGTGAGATCATTTCCTCAGGCAAAATTCAACCTTTGCGTAAATTTGTATCAGTTGGCCACTGTGTTTGAATTTCATTAAGGTACTATTTTTCTCTCACATAAAAAAAATTCAAAGATAAATATTTCTGAGGGTTTTTTTGTTTGTTTGGGGTTTTTTTTGGTACCAGGGATTGAACTTGGGCCGTCGCGGCAGGCGACGAAACTACTGAGCTAAATCCCCGGCCCCTAGTATTTCTGAGTTTTTAGGATGGCTGTTTTCATGTTTCTGCTGCCTTCCTTAGCATATGACTTTGGGCTTCAAGATAATTTTGATGCCACAAGACAGTTACTATTGCTCCAGTTATCACACCCATGTACCAGGCAGGAATAGAGCTTGAATCAGTCTTGTCAGCACCCCAATATCAGCGCACAAAGGAGCTTTTCTGGGAGTTTCACACAACACACAAATTCTATTCACAAACCATTGGCCTATTTAGTTACACTACCATCTGCAAAGAAGGTTATAAAACGAAACTTTTTGACTGGGCACAAAATCAGTTTCCGTTACTAAGAAAGAGGGGAGAAAAGGAATTGAATAGACATAACTTGCCTCATTTTCCATTCTTAAAGCATGTTTCTTTAGAGTGACTGTGAGCTCACTGAAGGTCAAGATTATGTCATGTTCATTTTTGCAATCCCAGTTTATTTTTAAAATTGTTATTATTTTAAAAAATTATGTTATTAATTGAAAGAATGGAAATCTCAGTTTGTTATAATAGAAGGAAGAAGAGTAAAGAAAAGTATAAAGAGGAGTAGGTAGCATTATTCAATTTATATTGTTATTCATTCATCTAACTTTTATTTCAATAATACCAGTTGAGGTCCTAGTCTGACTCAGGCAATGTAGATCAAGGCTTGAAGAAGAGGACAGGCCAAGGCTGAGGCAGGAGAGTAGGGGTTCTGCATATAGACACCAATTTCAGCAAAAAGTTACAAAAGACCTGGATCACCATTTGAAGTCAGGAAGTTTACGTTTATTATAGGTAAAACACAGACCATGAGAAGTGAGGGAGAGGAGGACAGGTAGGGAGAGATACATAATAAAGGGCCTTATAAATTATACTCAGAAGCTCATAATTGTCCTGCCAGTACTACACACCTATCAGTCATAACAAACTTCCATTTCTACCTCCACCCCAGACTTCCTCATGAGAATTTGCCAGTACTGTGCCCTGACAGATTCTGACTTACTCATGATCCGTTTCTGGGCACGAGCACCTCGGCTAGTCTAGTATGTAGTCACAACTGTGTTCCACGGGCCTTGCTGAGCATAAGGTACAGCTGTCCTCTCAGCATCCTCTCTAACAAGTTGGTGTTCCTTAGTTGGGCAGTTTGGGAAATGCTAGTCTAGGCATATATTTCTCAAACTTGGTAAAATGATTCCACTGGACATAATAAGTGGCCAGGGATTTCAAAGACAGGGATTTATCCCCAAGAACTGCAGATCTAAGTTAGGCTTTCTTAGTATTAGCACCCTGGGTCTTAGTATTGCACGGGTTATGGGATGAATGTAGATTTAGCTAAGGTAACAAGTCACCATTTCAGCCATCTTACATCAAACCAGTAATCCCACTGATGATTTAGCAAGTGATAAAGCCACCTGTCATCTTTTCCTACAAGTACTGCAATACCATTCAGCCTTTAATACATGGCTAGAACTATATCCACATCAATTTCTACTCTCTGAGAGATGTCCCGCTTACAGTCTCACTTTCAGTGAGACAGAAAGGGAAACAGGGAAAGAGACAGAGAGGTATTCTGCTGTTGGCCTTGAGGAAGGGGCCACAAGCCAAGGGATGCAGGTGGCATATAGAAGCTGGAAAGGTAAGGAAACAGATTTCCCCCTCCAATTTCCAGAAGGAACATAGCCCACACCTTGATTTTAGATTTCCAACCTCAGGACTGTAAGATAGTAACTTCTGGCTTTAACCACCAAGTTTGTGGTAATTTGTACAGGAGGAAACTATGGCTTACATGTTAACTCATCTTCAGGTACAGTCACTTCCGGTTTGTCTCGGCTGCTCTCCACATTGATCTCTCTTTTGGACTTATCTGCCTTTTGAATCCATCCTCTCAAGGTCTTTTTCTTAAAAATGAAATCTGATTATATCACAGGCTTTAACGGGTATGAATAGTCACCCACTCTAGTTAGGTGCTTTCCCAGGAATGTTAAGTACAAAAATGAAGTAAGGGTCCTTTACAAATTCCATCAAGGACATTTGGTATAATCTCACAAAGGCTTAACAGGGACATGATTATGGCTAAGAAAATGTAAAACAAATTACACTATACTGAGAAGAAAGAATGCATTAAGTAAATGGGGCTGATGCAAGCAAGAGATTTTCCTGTTTATCCAGCACAGATGGAGGTAAATTCACTGACTTTGGCAACCACCAGTAAAGCATATTCTGGCTTGGAGATGAGGAACCTGGATCACCAGGAACCTGGATCTCGGGAAGGGATTCTCTTAAGCAGTGGCCATGGTTAGTCAATCATAATAAATTTAATCCTATTAAATGCTGGTCAAATGAGTGTTGGCTGTCATGAGTCACAACTTGTTTACTTCTGGATTTGAGATAAAATGGAGGTGGGGATCTTCTTGATAAATGACAGAAGCTAGATTAAGGCCAAACTACTCAGGATGATCTCCAATCATTGTTTAACAATAGCGCCAGTGTGCCGTGCTATCACTCACCCTTGTTTCAGGAACTCCACAGAGGAGTAACTATCACAGCAAACAAATGGAAGTAAGTTCGAAGAAAAAAGGAGAGGTCAGTATTAGCAAATACCACAAAGGACAGAAGAAGATGGAGATTAAATTTTTCCATTATATTTGGCAACCAGGTAGTGAAAGATGTTCAGTGTAGCAAAAGGCTGACAGGGAATGAGAAATCAGGACACATTCACATTAGGCTAGGAAATCCCTTTGAGAAGATTCTAGTAGTTTAAGGGAGGGACGGCCTACAGATTCACCTTTAAATCACAGTCCCTTAGGTTTTGCATCTGCATAGAGAACTTTTTTCCACACATCTTCCAAACGTTAACTTGCCAGGTTAAGTTTTACTATACTCTCCTCAGACTACCTGTGAGGAGGAGGAAATAACAGAGCTGTGGAATAACTAAAAGGTCAAAAAGCAAGAAGAAACGAAGGGTCCAACAAGAAAAATTTAAACTAAACTCAAAACAAAGCCGGTCCTGAGTCAGATGAGCTGTAACAAGTTGCAGGTCAAATTTAATATCCTTGTTTGGTTAATAAGCAAGTGCCTGAGAATTAAGGGGGGGGCATTTTATAATTGGAATGCTTTCTTCCATCTCATCCATTATCTGCACCCCATCTCCCTTCAAATTAATAGCTGCTGCTGAGTTGTGGGCATGTGTGGGCACAAGCCTGGACCAAAACCTGAACTCTGTCCAGTGGCTAGAGTAATTGCATGACATTAAAAGAAAAAAAAATGAAAAGTGAAAAACAACAGACATCTGCATTTCCCGATGAAAGTAGCGATTTCCTTCGTTGATTATATGCTATTTTTAAGGGGGGGGATTTGAATCTGAGCCCAGCTCTTTCTAAACTTTTGTTACTCACATCTGATTCATTAGCGTTTTTTCCCCCTCGTCTTCTGCCTCGGTCATACTTGCTGCTAAGGGGGACGCTGAATCACAGCTACTCCAGATGAAAAGCAATTCAAACCAGTCCTCGGGGACAGAAAGGCTTTTTTTTTTCTTTTTTCACCCCCTTTTCTGTCTGAGGAAAAAACCTGCCACTCGGTGGTGACCGCTGAGGGCGGGCAGTTTTACAGTCTCGGCCCGGGCTGTGACAGATTTCGCTGGCCTCCAGCCTCCGAAGACCCCGTCCTCGCCCCGCTTCGCGAACCCGGCTGTTCCCGGGCCGAGACGCCCCGCGCCCCCGGCCGCTTGCTGCTCCCACAATGCAGCGCCGCGGCCGGTTCCGTTACCAGGTCCGTCAGCGCGCGGGCGGGCGGGAGCGCGCTGTAACCCGAGCGCCGGCCGCGGGGGGCGCCCCCGCGCCGCTGCTCCCGCGCGCTCCGCCCGCCCTCCCGAGACCCGCGAAGGGGCGGAGCCGCCCGGCCCCCGGCCGGCCCCCAGCCCGGCCCCAGCCCCGAGGCACCTTCCGCGGGAGCTAGCCGGACGCCAATCGGCCGCCCATCGGCCGCCCGCCCTCCTCTCCAGCCTCGCCATCTCGCCGCTCCTCGCTGGTCCGCCCGGCCGTGCGCAGCGCCGCCACGGCGTTGGGCTGGGCTGAGGCCGGCGCGCCCGGCACCCTCAGAACCCCCGGACTCCCCGGAGCCCCAGCCGGGCGTCCGCACTCACCCGCGCCCGCCGCGGAGCCGGGCCTCCCGCCGGGGGAGAGGGCGGCGCTGGGACGGACTCGGGCGCCTGCACCGCCACAGCGTCCCCGGCGCCAGGCAGAGCCGCCGGAGGCCCGCGGGGCGGCGCCCTCGCGGAACTGAGTGAGTATTAACTTTCCTGGGCCGCCGGGGACCCTCGCCCGCGCCCCGGCCTCCGCCCGGCCGGCTTCCACCGCATCGCCTCCCCCGGTGTCACCCTGCGCGCTGCTCCCCGCGGCACCCGCGCGCCCCGCACCAAAAAGTGCTCCTGGCCCGACTACTTCCCGGTGTCCTTGGCAAGGGAGTTTAGAGGCCACTTTTGTGGGCAAGGAAAACGTATGTCTGGCTTCTTTAATACATGTATTTTTTTTCTACAGATGGAAGTCGGATGCTCGCCTGCTGGGTGGCGGTTGGGGAAACGCTCATTTTTTTCTCTCTTAAAAAGCAGTGATTGGATTATAGGTTTTAAAACTGTGTTTGAACGGTGACTATCCAACATCGCTATTCTTTCTGGTCGCCAGCCCCTCTGAGGAGGGGAGTTGGTAAGAGAGGACTTTGAAAGTAATTCCGTTCTGCACACTAGAAACTTTGAGAGTCACATCGTAGGAAGCCTGGAAAGATTCAGTCTTTAAGGGATGGGAGCTTTGAATGCGGATCCTCATAGGGCCCTGGGTTTTATAAGCCGAAACCTAGGTTCATAATCCAGTGTTGCGTTGTTGTTTTAGCGTTGTGGAGCGTCCTGGTGTTGCTAAATCACTACTTTCTCAGCGTCAAATGGCATCTTTTGCAGAGAAATCTTAGGATGTAATTGTAGGTCAGTATTGCCTCTGATCTTTAGGGATTTGGAAGGGAAATAGATGCAGGGCACGTTTCCTAGCTGACTTAACCTTATCAGGTTAGCCCTTGTCAATACATCAAAACATTGCATTTTTTTAAAAATCTCCCCAGCTTGGTGACAGGAGGGAGAAATATTTATGAATTTTTCAGTAGGTTGTGGCTCAGCGATTCCTCATTAGGTCTGTTTTATCCCCAGGAAGCATCTTTAAATATGTATAGATCTCTGCTCTTTTGTGCACTTTTTTCTGGTAGAAGGTCTAGGTAGTTTTCCTTCTTTCATTTAAAAAAAAAAAGTCGTCTTGTAGTTTAAGGAGGTGCGATCGTGTTATGAAGGAACAGAAACTGGGAAGCTTTCTTAATGAATTTCCAACATTCTGTCCCTTGCCTGAGTGAGGCAGTAGTGATATAATGCCAGCCAGTCCTCTTCAGGGAGCAGTACGGGGACACACAGGAATTAGGACACAGGACACAGCACTGTTAGTTGGGAAGTGATTTGTGTGTTATTTTTTTTTTATTTTTTTAGTGAGCATTTTAATGGTACTTTTACTTTTATTCATTTCCATGGGGAACTCTTCCACACCATCCAAATTACACGTGACCATACCCCCCCCCCACTTTAAGAAGACTGAAGATAATTTGGTGATTATTCTTTGGAAGAGTCAGGTGCAACCAAATATAATTTGTAGTGCAGGTGATTAAACTTCTCAAAAATCTCCCCTCTCTCACCCCCCCCCCCGCCCTTAAGATGGTACTTTCCATAATAGATACAATTGGCAGTAATACATTGAATTCTTTGTGGGCTCATCGATCAAACTTTATTTCTGGGCTTCAGTAGCTCAAGGGGACATTAGAGATCCCCTAGAGGGAGCAAATCCTGGGACTGTCCAAATAGAAAAGACATTTCAGTTTGCAAAAGTCTCAGTGTGCTGAAAGGAAAAACAGTTGTAGAAGAGAGGATGTTTAAGTCACTTAGGGTGCGTGTTTCCTGAATTTGGCATTTGGTTGAGATATTTGGAAATTGGAGATTTAAACTACACATCTGTGATGTCATTTATTTTTGCCACTCATTTCTGTTTTTTAAAGGTGCAGCTTTTAAATTTGAATGTTTGGCTTTTTTGTAGCCTTCTGTAATTGATGGCTTGCACCATTTTAATTTGAATAATTTGCATTTTGAGAAATGATTAGTTCTTCAGTTTCTTACTCATTATTTGATTTTTCTTATGTTGATGCATATAATGATTTGGGAGTAAAACTATTGTTTGCTACAGGATATTGTTGCTCTTTTCATTATGGTTAATTAACTTGGCATAATGGCTCTGCTAATTTATTATAAATGTTAAGATCTTAGATATCTTGCTCATGTTCAGAATACTACAAAAACAGTGTAATGGGGACTGGATTTGGATAGGGAAACATTCTGCATCATAAATCTACTCAGATTTAAAAAATAATGTATAACTTTAATCTCCTTAGATACTAGCTTGTTCCAACCCTAAATAGATTTCAAAATTCAAAATATTGAGATAGTTTCCAAGTACTCTGTGTACTGGAAAGAATATTTACCCTACAGCCAGCCAGCCAGCCAGACTTGGGTATATCACTCCCAAGGTGAATAAGGTTGACCACCCTGCTCAGCCTCTGTGATCTACAATTTGTCCTCTGTAAAATGGCAACACTACTATTAGAAAGGGTGCTGTGATGATTAGAACACCTCATATAGTGCCTGGCACACTTTAGATAACAAATAAATAAATGGTCGCATCTCAGTTTTTTCCAGAACTGAACTTGTGACCAGTTTTTCAAAGTTGCTCTTCTATCTTTGAACTCATTCATCCAAGGCGTCCCTTAATTCACACTTTTCTGGTCTTTCAGGCCCTCAAACCTACTGTCACAAAGTCCTGTCCATTTTACCTGCCAAATCTCTTTCAAACCTATCTGATTTTCAGTTTCTACTATGCTACGCTCCTAGTTCAAGCCATTTAGCTTTCTCTGATTAAATAGTATCCTGCTAACGTCCTGCTCCTTCCAGTCCGTTTTCCCACAAGCACCCTGAAAAATAAAATACAAAGTCACTTGCTGTTTGCTTTTTTTGTTTATTTTGGTTTGGTTTTTGTTTACTTGTTTTATGGTACTGGGGAATGAATCCAGGGCCTTCACACCGAGCTACATCCTCAGCCTTTTTTTTTTTTTTTAATGAAACAGGATCTTGCTAAATTGCCCAGCTTGGGTTTAAAGTGATTCTCCTGCCTCAGTTTTTCCAGACAGCTGGGATTACAGAGGTGGGACACCACATCCTGCTCTCACTTGCTGTTTTTAAGTCTTCAGGGCTCCCAGGAAACACATTTATTCTTTGGGTGAGATACAAAGTTATCAAAGTTCTGTCTTCTGGATCCTGTGTGATTTGGCCCTTGTCCTCTGACCTCCATCTCTGGCCAGCATCTTGGCCAGTTCTCCAGCAGTCTTGCCTTAGGGCCCTTGCTCATGTGGTTCTTCTCGTTTAGGACCTTCTCCAGGAGTAACTTCCCATCTTTCAGTGCCAGCTCAAGTATCATTTCTTAGGAGGTTTTCTCTGAGAAGGCCACTCCTTACCATGTAACTTTATTTTGTCCCTCAAAGTATAATAATCTTTTCCTTCTTAATATTTACCATAATTTGTAATTATATATTGTTTTACTGGTTAGTACTGCTTTCTTGCCCTTGAGGGCAACAATAATGTCTGGTTTATTCACCAGTGCCTGGTACATGTATTAGTTGCTCAATAAATATTTGTTGATGTAACGAATAAGGCAGTAATACCAGTTTTGTATTTGTATCTTAATTGCCTTCTTTTCCCTGTTGAATTTGCTTTTCATCCTAGAAAGGTCAAACCAACTTTCTCCTTTTGATGATTGTGTGGACAGTAAGAAACAGCCTTTGCATTTGCCAGGTAAAAGTAAAGTATTTGGGCCCTGAAAAATTCATAGTAATAAATTGAGGTGCTTTCTAATTAGTATAACCCTGTGATTCTTTGTTTGAGATAATCCTTTTTCTAAGTACATAATTAAAATAATTATACTTTTTTTTCACCAGCACAGGATTACTGTAAGGAAAAGAAAAATCTGACTGTGCCACACGATTTTACACAATGTCACATGGTAAGATGCTATCAGCTGCTGGTAACTGCTAGTGCCAAAGAAGGCTGGGAAATCTCCAGTAGAAAAATAAGAGTTCTAAGGATGTTCACTACTGACCAGAAGATGACTTGTCTTGCATCACTAGACATCCTTCAACCAGACAGTTGAGAGGAGTAGGTATTTAAAAATAGGAGCCATCTAGAGGGGAAGTTCTTTTTCCTCTCTCACCAAACCATTCCTTGTTTTAGCCAAAAAAAGGTCTTGTACCTCCCTAGTCAAAGGAAGGCTAAAGTTCTGTTCAGGTGTTTCGGTCATGTGGCTGCCTTTTGATGTCCTATAACTCTGAGGTACTGTACTTGTCTTTATTATTAATTCTTGTATCTTATATAATCATGTGTTTTCTCTTGATTTAGTTTTGGGGACTATAGTTTTCCTTCAATTTTCTTCTTACATCCTTAGAGTATATGTAAGTCCAGTTCTCTTGTGTGGCTTTGTACTTTGTCCGATCACTAAGTATACAGGGGGATTACAGTTAATTCTAGTGTCTTCAGAACTTATTCCTCAGCCCTCAACCACCAGGTTTTCCTGAACTGTGATACCATGAGTGGTCTGGACCCCAAGCTTTGGCCAGCTTGAGTGCTGTTGGATTGGAGAGCAGGGAAGATGAGAGCTGCGTTTTTGAGATCCTTTGATACACCAAGCCCTGTCCTGGGAGTTCTTGCCAAAGAGGGGTGTGCATTTCACCTGGTCGTGATCATAAAAAAAGGAGTCTAGCTTTCATACATCTAACTCCACTTCAGGTAGCTTTAGTACTCTCATTTTCCCAATCCGTAGTTTCTAGCCAGGAAGATACAGATAGTCCCCCTTTAGCCAAACTCTTTACTTTAGTGCTTGTGTAGACACAATTTTACCTGTATAAAAATACCAGGAATGTGGCTGCAGAGGGGTAAACTATGTCATTTGCTTTGTGCAGGGCCTCTATACCCTCAGGATATTTGCATCATAAGTAGTCACCTTGTAGAGGAAAGTTATGCTTGGGAGCCCTTGTTGTCTCATGTATAGATGCCTACTGGTTAGGTGGGTGACCTTGAACAAATTGCCTGGAGCTTCTTAGCACCAATAATATTTTTTTTGGTACCGGGGATCAAACTCAGGACCTTGCGCTTGCAAGGCAGGTGCGGTGCCTAAATCCCCTGCCTTTATTTGTGTCTTCTTACTTATTACCTGTTGATTTCACAGGCTTGGTGTAGGATGTAGAGGAATTATTTTTATAAAGTTTTTTTTTAAATCACATTCAGATATATCACAAAGCTCATTATGATTAAGCCTTGGGCTGTCCAAGTTTTTTGCATTAAGAAAAACGCTTTCTTATTTACTAGCATATGTTTTACTCTTTGTTTTGAAAATAGATCAGGTGTAAATGTAGGTTATAACGAGAGAGCTGTGATCATTTCCCACCAGGTTTTACTCATGTAGGTGATAATTTTGTCATTCTTGTTAACTGTCATTGGCATGTGAGTGCTATATTGTGTTTTCCTTAATGATAGCATTTTATTCTTGGAAAATTACTTATGATTATTCTTTGTAATATATGTTGAAACAATTAGAGTTCTAATGGTTAGCTTTGGGCTGAGAAGTAAGAATTCATTCATATTTTTGCTTAAATTATTTGAATAAGTTTATAATTTATAAAATTCTATAGAAATACCACTGAGAAATAGGTAGAGAATATTTTGTAATCTGTAAGGTAAAATCTGGCCTTTGTCCAAAAGGTTCTAATATCTAATGTATTACATGTTAGAAAACCTTAAAGTAGTTTATTTGTGATTTATTTTCCTTATTTTCTAAGTATATAATGACTTCCTTCCCGTATACATGCAGTACACTGTACGTACTTAGCTGTACAATTTTACAAGTTTTAACATATATACACACATGAAATCATCACCACAATCAAGATAATGAACATATCCATTACACCCCTAAATTTTTTCATTTTCCTTTGTAATTTCTCTCTCTTGCATTCTTTTCTCTCCTTCAAAACATGTGTTTTGCCTTCTGTCACCATAGAGTAGCTTGCATTTTCCATTGATATTAATGGAATCATGTAACATGTATTTTTTTATCTTGCTTCTTTCACTTAGAATAATTAGTTGATGATTCATTCATGTTGATATATGTGGCAATAGTTTATTTCCTTTTGTTGCTCAGTAGTATTCCATTGTATAAATATAGGGCCAGGATTTAGCCCAGTGGTTCTGGTGCCTGCCTCACAAGCACAAGGTCCTAAATTTGATCCCCGGTACCAAAAAAAAGAAAAGAAACTTCTCATTGTATAAATATACAACAATTTGTCAATATTCATCAATAGATGAACATTTGGGTTGGTTCTAATTTTGAGTATTATAAATAGAGCTCTTGTGAATACTTTAACTTCAGTAAGTGCTTAGGAGTGGAATGGCGGAATCCTGTGTATGCTTAGCTTTTTAAGAACTTGCCAAACTATTTTGAAACCAGGGACTAGTTCCCATTTTTTATAGCAGTGTATCTGTGCTAATTCTTCTGCTTCCTTGCAAACATTAGAATAATCAGTCAATTTAATTTTAGTCATTTATGGTATTTTTAAATTAAATTTACATTTGTCTAATGACTAATGATATTGAGCTCTTTTTAATGTATATTTTGCTGTCTGTATTGTTTGTGAATTGTCTGTTCAGGTATTTCGTTGATATTTTCATTGGGTTCATTGTTTTCTTAGATTGAATTTTGAGTTTTGTGTATTCTGCATATAAATTGTTAATCAAATATGTGCTTTGTAAAGAGTTTGTCCCAGTTGTTGTAGCTTGTTTAGTCACACTCTTGATGGTGATTTTTTTTTTTTTTTAATTTTTGAGACAGAGTCTTGATATATAGTTCAGACTAGCCTTTAATCTACCATGTAACCCACTGATGGTGAATTTTGAAAAGCAGGAATTTTAAATTTTGATAAAGTTCATCTTATGAATTTGCCCTTACATAGATTGTGCTTCTGGTGTGATATTTAAGAAGTCTTTGCCTAACCCCAGGACACAAAGATTTTTTTCTTGTGTTTTCTTCTACAGGTTTTATATCTTTAAATTTAGATGTATGATCTACTTTGTACTCATTTTATATGATATGACTTATGGATCAATGTTCATTTTCTGCATAGTGAAATCCAGTTGATCCAGCCCTATTTGTTAAAAAGAGTGCATTTGTCTCCACTGAATTGCTTTTGCCTCATCTTTAAAATCAGTTGTCTATTGTATCCCTTTTTTATTGTGTCAATTGATATTCATGGCTGGATAACACAAAGTAAATGAAAAGCAACTAACTCTAATTCTTGATAATATGTTTTTGTCACATTTGCTTTAAAAAATTTTTCAGTTTCCTTACTGTAGCCTTTATGAAAACCTTCCTGACTCAAACATTCCTTCTCCCTTGCTTCCTTTTTCTTTTTGTTATTTGCTCTGCTATTTTAATAATAAAGTCAGTGATGGGGTCACATACGCACACATTGCCCCTCTAACCACTTTCACTTTTTGTTATCACCACTATTTTCTCTCTTTGAAAATCTCTCAACATAGTTCACTCCCTTCACTATAATATCTCTAGTCTTGTCTCTTCCTCAGGGCTTAAGAGTGCCTACTTAAGTTTAAAACGTGGCTTGCTTGGGTAGTCTTGGAGAAGTTAGGAGGTATATTGTTCCCAGTCTTTAAATTGGGCTACTAATTTATCACTCAGTGTTGTTTTGACATAAGGGATATTTATATGTGTCCATCCATGGAAATGCATCTTACCAAGTACCTCCCTGGAGAGCCGATGCCTTCCCACTCCCCCACGTCCTGTCTGAGGCACAGGCCTCAGTGCTCATTGAGGAGGACAGGTGCTGACCTTCTGCAGTCTGTCCAGTCCAATGGTTCTGAGGAGCACTAGAGTTCCAGCCTCACCTTCCTTTGGCTCCTCACTCTGAGCCTGCAAACAGTATGCTCATCTCTGTGCACTGCTGTTCCTTCTGGCTGTTTCCTTTCTTAGCCAAATGTCTACAGGAGTTTTCTATGCTTGCTGATTTCTTCCTCTGGCTCTCTTACCCAGTCACTCTTCAGCCAGGTACTGTACCCGTTCTTAGATACATTTCCAAGCACCAATAATTTAGCACCAAATCATTGTCAATGAAAACTTTCTAGTCCAGTGAACCTGACTTTTTTGCAACATATTTTCATTTTGGCCTACCTCCCCTGTCTGGCAACATCTCTTCCTTAGCATGGCTCTTTCTTTGTACATTCTGACATTTAGTCGTTCACTTAAAATTGAACTTCTCAGCCTTTCATGCTTGGGGTTTTAGCAGAGAAAAATGCAAAGTGCCTGTGTCCTTGGAGAGTACACTCTAATGGGGAAGTTATATGCACTTTTGCATATTTATGTGATGATAAATGCTTTAAAGGAAAACATCTAGCAAGGAGGGGAATTGAGAAAAATGGGATTGGAGATAGGGCTGATATGTGTGTACTTGATATTGGATGGGCAGGACAGCCCCACAAAGGTGTGCATAGTTGAGTGAAGACCTTAGTGAACTGAAGGCACCCCTCTGTAGTTGCCAGGAAGGAAAAGTCCAGAGGGAGGACACAGTGAGTGCAGAGGCCCTGGAGCAGGTGCCTACAGGTGTGCCCATGTCATAGGAACCAGAGGAGTGAGGCTGAAAGGGAGCGAGTGGAAGAGGTAGTGTGGTACCCTCTACTAGGCCCTTATTGCCTATGATGAGGATCTTTGTTTTTATTCTGAGCAACAAGACAGTTGAGGGTCTTGAACAGAGGAATGAATGAACTAGGGAACAGCCTGGAGTAGTGGGCAGGAGCACAGAGTCTGGACTTGGCCACCTGGGCAAAAATCCCAGGCCTGCGCTTAACCATGGATCAGTTCCATAGTTTCTCTGTGTCTCATCAGTAACATGGAAATAGTGATGATACATATAGTGCTGTTATGAGGACCAAGAAGTCAATTTTAATAAAGAACAGAGTATGGCAGGTAGTATTATAAAAGTGCTTGTTAAATAAAATTGGATAAATTTAAAAGCCTGTTCTGCTGTCATTTAAAAATGAGTGGAAAGTCAGGATTGGAGCAGAAAGGCCTGTTACAAGTTGAATGTGGTAATCCATCCAACTGATGGCTTAGATGAGATAGTAGTGGTGGAGGTGGGTGGGACAGTAAAGAGCAGGGCTGCTTGTGGTGCATTTTGGATAAGAGGTAACCTGTTGCCTAAAGGATTGGATCTGCATTTCTTCCTGTCTCTGGTCTTTCTCATCAACTCTTCTTTGCTACCTTCTCCTTTCCCTCTTCAGCAGGGTTTCTCAAGTGAGTTGGTACCATATGGAAGCGTATTGGGGCATTTTTAGTTATCACAGAGACTGAGATTTTGGTATTTCTGGTGTTTTAGTGGTCAGAGCCTCAGCATCCTATGTGGTGGAGACTTGTCCCTCACAATTCGCTAGTAGCATCCTTGTTGAAATATTGTTTCCAGCCTTCAGCACCCCCAACACCTTCCACCCCCAGGCCCACAATTACTTAACCTTTGGACTCTGTGTGGTTAGCAGGGAACTTAAGGGTGTTTCTGATACTTTTTCTCAAGACGCCTGTTTATGTGCCCTTCCCTTCCCTCCCCTTCCCCTCTCTTCCCATGAAAGGTTACAGAATTCATCAATCTCTGAAAGGAGTCCTTAGCCTAGGAAAGTAAGAATTCTGTTATGAGGGCTCTCACCCACTTTTATTGTTTTTACCCCAACCTTGTCTGTATGGTGATGGACATCCAAATCTGTGTTCCTCTAGTGTTCTGCCCTGGGTTCCAGACCCAGCCTACTGCACTGCATGTCAGGGCCTCAGGATGGGCATGTCTCAACTTCTTCCCTATTTCCTGCCTGAGATTGTTGAATGACCATCTATCTTACTCTAATCTTCCTTTTCCGTGCCGCTCACCTTGACTAATTCATCTCGTCCTTCTCATTTTACCTTCTGGAAAGCTGAGAACATTTTCTCTGCCTCTCATGATTCACTACCCCAATTTACCATTTCCTTTTTACAGTATTGCCTCTTAACTGCTCTCCTCACCAGAGACCCTCTTGTATTACACAGATCTCACTGTGTCACTGACTGGCTAATAAAAGTTCAGCTCTGACCATGCCTTCAGGGTTGAATTCAGACTCTGATGCACATAGCACCTGTAGTCTCCTGCCCTTTGCTGGCCCGGTGGCCATCCTGCCTCCCTCCCTGTCTGCTCACCCTCAGGTGCCCAGCTCTAGCAGGACTAAATTAACTTGCCTTCTATAGGTTGATGCCGAAATGTCTGAACATGCTGTTTGATCACATACCAAAATGCTTCCACTTCTCCTTTACCTACTGCCATACTCCATAGTCCTCAAACCTGTCCTTTTCTCCTAAAGAAGCTCACCGCCTTGGGAGCTGGTCCTGCCTTCTTTCTAAGCCTTGTGCGCAGCTAGTGCTCTTCCTCCTTTGCGTTGTAATTTTAGAAGCTCTCTTCTTCAAATAGTTGAGCTTCCGAGGGGCTCTGCTTAAGTTCATTTGTTCACAAGTTCAAAGTGACTAAGAAGGCTTTAAACTCACAGTCCCCTGATACAGTTCAAGGAGTCTAAATTGGTTCTTTGAAGCTTTGTAACCAGTTGTACCCTTGCTGCTGGATGTTCTATGGGGCATCTTTTTCTAAAGTGGAGTAATTTCGTCTACATTAAAAAATTTTTGAGGCCTGTGGTGTCTTCATGATTTCAGTGGGATCCTGGGCAGCCCCTCAGCAGCCTTCAATGTTCAGATTCACCCTTCACCTCTTGAATTGCAGGAGCCTTGGTGGGCTCCACCCTGGCTGTGCTCAGCCTCTCTGTTCTCAGACAGTTTCCTGGCCTCCTGAATGAACACTGGGCCGAGTGGCACCACCTTTGGCAGTGATTATCCTGTTGCATATTCAAAACAAAAACTTCTGAAGCTCTCCGTTATGTTTTAGCTCATCCTTCCTGCTTATATTTCATCCTTGCCACCTCAGGGGTCTTCCCAACAGATCTTTATTCCTTAGGTGAAAGAAAAGTAGGGAAGGAGGAAGGAAAGGAAAGGAGAGAAAGAAAAATACATTTTTTACCATTCAGCTTTTTTTTTAGGTCTCTTTGTTTCTGTTATAATTATCTCTCTTTTTATTAGCACTTTCAGAAAACGTACTGTGATTTTTGTATTGCTGGCTGCAGGGGTGGGGGGTTAGTAATGTTTGTAAACCCTTCAAAACATATTTTAAACATGCCAGACCTACGCATTCACAATGGATTGAAACTAATGCATTGAAAGTATCCACTCAGTTCAAGTTTTCAGTTGTCTCTGGAATGTGTTATCTGTTCCTGTCTGTGCGGTTGTGATTTGAAAGCTCAGGAGTGAGGATTCCACTAGATTTGTTTCAAGTTACCTTCCCTGCTAGATGGTGGGTCTTCTTGAGAGGAGCATCCATATTTATCTCCTGACTGTGATCTCTTTCATGGTGGGTGGTTGTTGGATTCTCATTGGATTCTTGGGGCTTGCCATAGGCAGATGTTGAATAAATTCACTATTCTACCTAGTGAATACCCTCAAACAGAACTACTGTAAACTGCCTATAAGCATTTAGCTGTGCAGGCTAAACAAAATTTGGGACATAAATGACTAAAACATTCATGTTCCATGGACGACTAAGGTGATACTGAAATCTAGATTGGTGGAATAGAGGTTTTAATTAGCTTTTGAAAACACTTCAACCAAGTAAATACTTGATGATATTCTGGAGACTGACCGAAAGTTCTGTAGGGGATGTGAGGGTGATGTGTTCTGACTTTGGGGAAATTTATTATTGAGCGATGAGGATGTGGTAAGTACATATATAATTTCATGAGACTATAATAGATGATTTGTAAAAGACAGAGTAAAAAGAGTGTGGTTAAAAACCTTAAAGGGTAAGGATATTCATTACAGCAATATTTATGATAGCAAACATGGGAAACACTTAAATGGTTGATGTTAGAGCACTGGTTAAATTTTGATACAGGCCTGAATGGGCTGTTTATTACACAGCCCTTAAAAGTAGTTAGGAAAAACTTACAATAATTTGGGTAAATGTTTATACTTTTTTATTAGGTGCAGTGACAGAATGCAAAATTACATATATGGTGTTCATAACTTTCATTTTTAAATAGTAATAGCAAAAGGGAAGAAAGGCACCAGAATAAAAACACACCAAAATATTGACATTGCTTTTGGCTTTGGGTATGTTATATGTGTGTGTGTCTACAGATATGTGTGTACATATCCACATATGCATAAATATACAATTCACTGACTTTTTACATACTGGATTTAGCCATGGAGGAAATGCCAGGTCAGGGAATAGAAAGTTAGCAGCATCTCCAGAAGCCACTGTACACCATCTTCTAATGGCATTCCGTACTTTTAACTGTTTTTTTTCTTTATATAAATGAAATCTTACAGCATGTACTCTTTTGTGTCTAATTTCTCACTCTCAAAGTTCTGTAATTCATGCTATGTACAATTGTAAATTGTTCGTTCTTTTTTTTTATTAAGTTTATTGGTATATTTTAGGTGTACAATATGATGACATTCATCATTGGGAATTTGTACCTTTACATGATGTATCTTGGCTCTTATTTTTTCCCCATTCCCCTGCCCTCCCTTCAGCCCCTCCACACCTCCCTATTTACAAAGACTTTGTTTCCATTTTTTCCTTTTCTCATATTTTTTTCCTTTCCCTTTCCTTTCCCCTAGCCCTCCTATTTCCTCTTCCCCTTTAGACCTTTTCTTCCTGTTTCATATTATCTATTATACATTTTGATTCTTATTTACACTTTCAGTTTCTCACACCAGAGAGACTATTCTATATTTACACATGTGTGTCCTATTTCTTTCACTTAAGAGTATGGCCTCAGTGTACCTCCATTTAGCTATAAATGTCTCTAGTTTCTCATTCTTTATGGCTGAGTAGTACTCTCATTTTATTTTTTAAAAACCCACATTTTCTTTATCCAGTCTCCAGTTGATTGGCAATTCGGCTTTTTCCAAGTTTTAGCTATTACAAACTGTGATACTATAAACATGGGTGTGCATATATCGCTGTGGTATAATTTTGGGGGGAAGATAACCAACAGAGGAATAGCTGGGTCAAATGGGTCCTCTAATCCTAGTTTTCTGAGGTATCTCCATATTTATTTTCCACAGTGGTTGCACCAGTCTGCACTCCCACCAACAATGGAGAAGGGTTCCTTTCTCCCCACAGCCCTGCCAGCATTTGTTATTGGTTGATTTCTTGATAGCAGACATTGTTTCTGGAGTGAGGTGGAATCTCAGTGTTGTTTTCATCTGCATCTCTCGAATGACCAGTGATGTTGAACATTTTTTTCATGTTTATTTGCTGCTTTTACTTCTTTATCTGAGAAATGTCTGTTCATTTCAGATGCCCATTTTTGAATTGGGTCTTTAAATTTTGGGGGTCTGATTTTTTAAAGTTCTTTATACGTTCTAGATAGTAGTCCTTTGTCTGAGGAACAGTTGGCAAAAGATTTTTTTCCCATATTGTCGGTTGTCTCTTAGCTCTATTGGTGGTTTCTCTTGCAGTGCAGAAGCTTTTTAATAGGATGAGATCCTATTGTTGATTCTCTGTGCTAGTTCCCATGCTACTGAGGTTTTGTTCATAAGGTCTCTTCCTTTGCCAATTTCTTCAAGAGTTCTACCTAACCTATATTCCAGCAAGTTTACTGTTTCTGTTTTACTGTTTAGATCATTGATCTAACTTCAATTTTAGTTTAGTATATGGTGAAAGATATGGGTCTAGTTTTAAACTGTGGCAGGTTGAAATCTAGTTTTTCCAGCACCATTTATTAAAGAGGCTATCTTTCCTTCAGTGAGGGTGGTTGGCTCCTTTGTCAAAGATAAGGTGCCAGAGTGTGTCTGGAGTTGTGTCTGCATCTTTTAATGTATTCCACTGATCTTCACATCTGTTTCTTTGCCAGTACCATGCTGTTTTTATCATAGTAGCTCTGTAGTATAGTTTCATGTTAGGGATTGTGATACCCCCTGTCATGTCTTTGTTGCCTAGAATTGCTTTTGCTATTCTAGGTCTCTTCTGGTTCCAAATGAATTTTTTGATTGTTTTCTCTAGTTCTGTGAAATATACTGTTGGAATTTCAATCAGGATTACATTGAATCTCTATAGCAGTTTTGGAAGTATGGCCATTTTTACTATATTGGTTCTTCCTGCCCAGGAGCAAGGGATGTCTTTCCATTTTCTGGTATCCTCTTCAATCTCTTTTTCCAAAGTGCTGTAGTTTTCAAGGTAGAGGTCTTTTTCTTCCTTTGTTAGATTGACTCCTAGATATTTCATTTGGGGGGGGATGCTATCATGAAAGGAATTGTTTCCCCAATTTCTGTCTCAGTGAGTCTGTTATTTGTGTACAAGAAGGCTATTGAGTTTTGATTGTTGACCTTGTGTCCAGCTACTCTACTGAATCTGTCAATTAAGTCTAAAAGAGTTTTAGCAGAGTTTTTTGGGTCTTCTATTTAGAGTATCACGTCATCAGCAAATAATGACAGTTTAACTTCTTCCTTTCCTATCTTTATTCATTTTATTTCCTTCTCGTCTAATTGCTGTGGCTAATGTTTACAGAACTGTAATGAACAGGAGTGGAGATAGTGGACATCCTTGTGTTCTTCTTGATTTTAGCATGAAAGCTTTCAGTTTTTGACCATTTAGTATGATGTTGGCTGTTGGTTTTTCATAGCTAGCCTTTATCAGATTGAGATAAAGACCTTCTCTTCCAATTTCCTGTAGGGTTTTTATCATGAATGGGTGTTGGATTTTGCCAAACTTTTTCTGCATCTATTGAGATGATCATATGGTCTTTGTCCTCAAGTCTGTTAATGTAGTGTTATTACATTTATTGATTTACCTGTGTTGAGCCATCCTTGCATCCCTGAGGTGAATCCCACTTGGTCAGGGTGTATGATCTTCTTGATGATCCTCTGTATTCTGTTTACCAGTATCTTATTGAAGATTTTTGCATCTGTTCATTAGGGAGGTTGGCCTATAGTTCTCTTTTTTGATTGGGTCTTTCTCTGCTTTTGGAATCAAAGTAATACCTGTTTCCAGGAATGAATTTGGGAGTATTGCTTCCCTTTCAGTTTCATTAAAGAGTTTGAGAAGTAGTGGGATTAGCTAAATTTCTTGTGGAATTCAGCAGTGAAGCCATCAGGACCTGGGCTTTTCTTTGTTGGTAAATTTTTAATTATGTTTTCAATTTCACTGATTGAAATTGGGGTGTTTGGAATTTTTATATCTTCTTTGTTCAGCTTTGGTAATTCATATGTATCTAGGAATCTATCCATTTATTGAGTTTTCCACTTTATTGGAGTATAGATTCTTGAATTTTTGTTTTGTTTTGTTTTTGGTACCAGGGATGGAACCCAGGACCTTGCCCTTGCAAGGCAGGCAGCAGAACCACTGAGCTAAATCCCTGGCCCTTGTTGAGTTTTTAATCATTTCATAGGCTTCTTCTTTTTTTTAATTTTTATTTTATATTTTTGTGTGCTGGAGATCAAACTCGAGACCTTGCGCTTGTGAGGCAGACGATGGAACCACTGAGCTAAATTCCCCAGCCCTTGAAGTCAGTATTGATGATCCTCTGGATTTCTGCTGGATCTGTTGCAATTTAACCCTTTTTGTTCCTAATTGCGTGGATTTGAGCCTTTTCTTTACTTTTTTTTGATAAGGTTTACCAAGGTTTTGTTGATTTTATTTATTCTGTTGAAGAACCAACTTCGATTCGTTGATTTTTTTTGTATCATTCTCTTAGTCTCCATTGCATTGATTTCTGCTCTGATCTTTATAATTTCTTCCGCTACGAGCTTTGAGTTTGTCTCACTCTTATTTTTCTAGGAGCTTGAGGTTCAGCATTAGATTGTTTATTTGAGCTCACTCATTTTTCTGTTATGGGCATTCACTGCTGTCAATTTCCCTCGTAGAACGGCTTTTATTGTGTCCCATAGGTTTCTGTATGTTGTATTGGCATTATGAATTAATTGTAGAAACTGTCTAATTTCTTCTTTAATTTCCTCTGTGACCCATTGGTTGTTCAGGAGAGTATTATTCAATTTCCATGTGTATTTGAAGTTCTTGTGGTTTCTTATGCTATTGATCTCCAATTTAAAGTGTGTGTGTGTGTGTGTGTGTGTGTGTGTGTATATATATATATATATGTTTGTTGTGGGTTTTTTTTGGTACTGGGAATCAAACTCAGGTCCTTGTGCCTGTGAGGCAGTTGGCGGAACCACTGAGCTAAACTCCCAGCCCTTTGATCTCCAATTTACTTACGCTATGGCCTGATAATATACAGGGGATAACTTCAGTTCCTTTGCATTTACTTAAACATGTTATATGAGCTAGCATGTGGTCTGTTTTGGAGAATGACGTGTGTATAGCTGAAAAGAATGTGTATTTTGATTTTGTGGGGTGGGACACTGTAGAAATCTATTAAGTCCATTTGTTCAAAAGTTTGGTTCAGTTCTAGTGTTTCGTTGTTGATTTTCTGTCTAGGTGATCTATTTGTGACAGTGGGGTATTGAGGTCCCCCACTACTATTGTGTTAGTGCTTATTTGGTTTTTCATATCCATTAATATTTGTTTTATATAGTTGGGAGCACTAGTATTTGGTGCATATATATTTATAATTGTCATCTCTTCCTCTTGGATTATTCCCTTTACGAGGATGTAGTGACTTTCTCTGTCTTTCTTAATTAGTTTTGGTTTGAAATCTACTTTGTCTGCAAATAAAATAGCTACCCCTGCTTTTTTCTGGGTTCCTATTGCATGGAGAATTATTTTCCATCCTTTTACTTTCAGGCTATGAATTTTTTATTGAATTAAGTGTGTTTCTTATATATAGTATATTGTTGGATTTTACTTCTTAATCCATTCTGCCAGTCTATTTCTTTTGATTGGTGAATTGAGGCCATTAACACTGATGGTTATAATTGATACATATTGACTTACTCTTGTTATATTTTCCTGTTGTTGGCTCTTTTATTTTTTATTTTTCTTATTCTCTTTAATTTCTTGCCTTGTCTGATGGCTTCGCTCTGTTGGGCCTCATGGAGTTGTGACTCTCATTGTTTTTTTCTAGGATATTGTTTAGAATTCTTCGGAGTGCTGGTTTGGTATTCATAAAGTTTCTCAGGTATTCTTTGTTGTGGAAGTATCTAATTTCCCCATCGATTTTGAAAGAAAATTTTGCAGGATACATGGTCTAGATTGGAGTTTATTTTCTTTTAGGGCTTGAAATACTTCGCTCCAGGCTCTCCCTAACTTGAGGGTTTGTGTTGAGAAGTCTGTCATGATTGTGATGGGCTTTCCTTTGTAGGTGATTTGTTCCTTTTCTCTAACTGGCTGTAGGATTTTGTTCTTCAGTTGGGTTTCTGGGATCTCGACTATTATATGTCTAGGTGTAGATTTTTTTTTTGATCATGGCTACTTGGAGTCCTATATGCCTCACTTATCTGTATGTCAAATCCTTTTCCTGTGCTTGGGAAGTTTTCTGCCATTACTTCTGTGAACAGTTTTTTTTATGTCATTTGTACTTTCTCCTGCTTTCTCGTGGACTCCTATCAGTCTTATGTTATTATTCTTTGCATCATCTAGCAGTTACTGGATCGATTTCTCATGGTCCCTTACTATTTTTAAGAAATCTCTCCTTTCATGGTCATTAACTGCAATCATGTCTTCTATATCTGATATTCTATCTTAACATTGGCTCATTCTGCTGTGAATAGTTTCAATGGAGTTTTTAATCTCCTGGATATCTGTTTGAATCTGTTTCATGGGTTCCATTTCTTTCCTATGTTGGGTGTTCATGGTTTCCATTTCTTTCCTATGCTGGGCATTCATGGCTTCCATCATGGTCCTGAGCTTATCTATTTTTTTTTCAATCTGTTTTTGATCTAGAGTCTAATCATGTCTTTCATTCTGATCACAATCTCTGTAGTTATCTGGGAAATTATTTGTTTTGAATTTTTCTAGAGCCTTGTTCATCTGTTTTGTTAACTTCCAGTTCAGGATGTTTAGGTGGTTGATTATCAGATGTTTCCACTTTGTTGCCCCCAGAATTTGCCTGTGGTGAGTTGCAAGTCTGGGTTTGCACCTTGTTTAGGTGTCTTCGTATTTCTATTTTTTTGTTGGTGCTGCTTTTGGTTTAATTCCTGGGCTGATACTTCAATATTGCTTATTGTGAGTATCTTTATTGCTTGTATTTAGAACCCTTAGGGAATGATTGCTTCTCAGAGGTGTTTTCCAGGTACAGCTCATCTTTAGGCTTTGAGTTTCTAATGACTCTTAGGCAATCTCTCATTTTCAGTATACCAAGGAGGACAACTAATTAGATCAATCATGACACCTTAGCCCAAGTGATACAATCAACATCAACAAAAACTATTGTAGCTATTAATCTGTGGTAGCTACTAATTTGTCACCTTTGACCAGGTAAGCTAGATAAAAATGGAGGACCAGCCCAAAGTATGTTTGTAGTAACCATTCAATATAGCAGCTTTACCCTTTGGGGTGAGGACTTAGAAGGAGTTGGGAGGGAGGGATAGAGAGATAGAAGGAGAGGAAAAGGTTAGAAGTGAGGCTAGAGGACACAGAAGGATCACGCAAATTTTGGAAAACTGTTGAAGACAAGAGGAAAACACAGAGTGAAGGAACAAAGACAAGAACAGAACAAACTAACAGCAATAGGGAAGCTAGAAATTGTATTCACCTTCCTGTAAGATTGACAATCGAGAGAAGGAAAGCGAGAGAAAAACAATCCAAAATAGGACAGGAACAGGAACAAAGAGGGAGAGAAATGCAGAACATGAAGGGAGAGAAAAAAAAAAAGAAAAATAAAATATATATAAATTTGAAAAAAAGGGGGCCCTCCTTCAGGGTATGTCTCTGCTGTCATGGTAGACAACGAGGGTAGCAGTGTGCAGGTCTACGTCGATTAGTCTCAGCAAGCCGGCTATAGTCCACTGAGATTCAGGCTGATTTCTGGCTGCAAGGCCCAAGTTGAGGTTCCTGACCTCCTGCAGGATTGAACTCTGCAAGGTTCTACTGTAGGTTCCAGCTGCCTTTTCCCCAAAGTGAGTCCAGTTTCCTATGGGAGATGCTGATCTCACCAACTTAGTAACCATGGTAGTCCAGTGTGCCTTTGTTGCAGAGATTTTCTTCACTTCCCCTGTGGGCTTCAGGTTTCATTGAGGAGCTTCAGAGAGGCCCTCTATCTGTTGTTCACTTCTGCTCTATCTTCTGGACCTCATAACCATGACCCTTACACCCCCCCCCCTTGCACTGCAGATTCAGATATGGTGCAGCCCTGGTCTGTGATGGCAGTGCTGGCCTCGAGTGACCTGTTCATTCTTATTTATTATGGATGACTTTTAATCTTACTCTTTCATAATTTTATGTATTCCAAAACTTTCTATAATAAGCATGTATTTTATAATCATAAAAAGATAGCATTTGTGAGTGTCATCATCATTGTTGTTGTTTGCTGGGAATCAAATCCAGAACCCAACAAATGCTAAGCATAACCTCTATCACTGAGCTATACCCCCACCAGCATTTGTTTTTTAAAAGAAACAAAGGCAAGTTTATTGTTAAAGTGCTTGAGTAGGTGCAGTTGGCTAATTTGACTAGACCATGGGATGAGGTAAAGGAGAATTGAGAAGGCAAATTAGGGGTGTCTGAAGCAAATGTGGCTTAGTACAGTGTGGACTCAGGGTCAGGAAAACTAGGTTCTCTCTCTATTTTTTTTTTTTTGGTCACTTAGTAGTCAGGGAACTCTGGACACATCCTCCATTCCCCTTGATGGCTAGTTTGCTTGTCCATTGGTCAACTGGGTGCAAAGGTATCTTCCTTATAGACTCATTATGAGGATTAACTTCAGGTAATGAGTCTGTGTGACAATCTGCCACACAGTGAGTGTGAGTGAATTTAAAGATTAGAGTTCAAAGAGGATGGCTGCTCAGCGAGGAAACCTCCTAAAGTCTGAATGATAGTGTCCTCTTGAAATTCATATGTTGAAATCCCAGTCCCTTGTGGGCCCTTTGTGTAGTGATTAAGTTATGAAAACAGATCCCTCATGAATGTGATTAACGCTGTTGTGAAAGAGAACAGTTTCGTCTACAATGCTATGAGGACACAGTGTGAAGGTGCTATATGTGAACCAGAAAGTGGGCCCTTAAGAGACATTGAGTCTTTTGGCACCTTGATAACGATGGAATTCCCAGCTTCCAGGACTTGGGAAATACAGCCTTCTGTTGTTTATAAGCTAGCCAGTTTACAGTATTTTGTTATAGCAGCCCACATTGAATAAAACAAAACCCAAGTCCATTTGGCACAAATTTCTCTGCCAAATAGAGGATGAGGAAAAGGTGTTTTCTAGAGGTGAAAGCAGGAGGCATTGAGGTTGGAGTTTGGGCATAATAGTTTTTGGGCAAGCAGACCCTAAGTGCTCAGTGAACTTGGGAATCCCAGGACAAGGAAAGGAGGGCAGTGTGAGGGCCCAGCTGAGGTTGGAGCAGAAATGTTAATACAGTGTGTAATTTTCCCCCAGAAGATTTGCTTTTTCTTTTAGACTAATATTAAAATATTTTCCCTGCTTGTATGAGTGGAGGAGGTAAAAACAGGAAGAGGAAGAAAGTGTAGCAGAGTGTTGAGCAATGCCATAGCAAATTGACCAAGAGGAGAATGCTTTTTTCAAGTAGCCTCTGATTCCACATGGAAGCATCATGGAAGTCTGCAGTGATTTGGAACATTTCCCAAAGATATTTACCCTAAAAGGGAGGGCTAAAACTTTAGTCCAAAAAACAGACAGGGAACTATTTACCATTTTAATAATATATTTTCTAAACATAACACTGTATCGGAAGGCACTGAGTGAGCCCAAGTTAATTTTAAAGCAATCCCAACATTCCCAATGTAAAATCTGAGTTAGTAGATGTTGTAGTCAGGGTTTGCAAGTAATAGATTCAATACAGGACACATGATTTACAGTATTATTTTATAATATTCTCCCAAAAAGTCAAATGCAAAGGAGTGCAAGAGATCTGTCCACACACTAGAGACCCGAAGAATCCAGCCAAGGGCCTGGATCCCAAGGCAATGTTCTGTACAAATCTAGTTAAAGGCCTAGAGCCCAAGGCCCTGTCCTCTAGGAGCCCAGCCAGAGGCCCAGAGCCCAAGGCAATATCTTAATGCAAGTCTGTATCAAGGATCTGCACTGGGAAGGCCCAAAGGCCAGTGGTGGAAGCTAGAAAGTTTGCGCCAGCAGGGTGAAGGATTTGTGTCACAAGGCTGAGAGGTCTGCACTGGAACCAGGAAGCAGCCCTCAAGGCGAGGTCCAGAACTCCCTTGACGAGAACACCAAGGTCGGTGGCAACAACCCATGCTTCTCTGACAATGAGAACAGCCAGGTTTGCACCAGGAAAACCAGCCTTGGCAAGCTTCTCCAAGAAAATCAACAGCATGCAATCTTCCCCTCCAGTTCTCCTTTTATGCCATTGGCAACAATTCTCAGGTGGGTCTTCCAGGCTCAGAACGACGCTGACTCAGTTCAGCTGGGCATTCTAAGTTAATCCACCACAGTAGAACTTCTGATTTCTTTCAGGGCAGTTTTCAGTATTTTAGATCTTTCAAATTGAGTTGGGCTGAATAAATGAAATTCTGTTCATTGATGGTGAACACGATGGTGAACACTCAGCTACAGTGAAAACTGCTGGAGTTGCACTCTGAGCTTGGATGCCTCTTCCAAATGTAGTGCTGGGTGAGTCCACTACCCTGAAGAATGTAAGCAGGTTAGCAGTGTGTAGATCATTGATGTTGGTAGACGGAGCAGTGCCATTACTTGTTACCTGATCTGTTTAGACAGTGTGTATTAAGTACTTGTGAGCTAGATCTACAAAGAAAAAGAACCAATCTTGTCCAGATTATTTGTTGAAGTGAAGGGTCAGGCATTTAAATAATTTTGGGAGTGGGCTAATGAATAAAATGGAGGTGTAGGTTCCGTTGGTGGGGTTGGAATGAATACTTCTGGAAAGATGTTTTTCATCTGCCTGAGGAAGTCAGGGGACCTTTAAGAAGAAAGTTCACTCCTCAGCTAGCACTTAAGGATGAAGAAGCATATTTCTGGGAGGATACTCCATAAGTAGAACATTGGGCACAAAGGCACAGGACGTAAGAGAGAACATGGTTAGTGGAGAATGACAGGTAGCTTCAGTGTCATTAAAGTTAAACCTGCTCATTGGACTGGAGGGGTTGCAGGACCTGAGGTGAAAAATAATTTTCTACCTGTGGAGGTAAAGGACATCACTGTGTTCTAAAGTTTATTTAGCTTTTGATTGATAGTAAGATTGGTTATGAGAAACATGTTTTTATTTTAAATGTCATGGTTTTGAATTATTCAGTTTTTACATTTCTTTGAACTTGGCTTTGGAGTATTTCTCAGTGTCTTTCAGTGCCTTCTGTATTGAAATCACTTTGTTTTTTATTCACTCCACAAACATTTATGGAGCACATGTTATGTTGAAGAAGCTGTACTGGGTAGTGGATGGTTTAACAAAGATAAGAATGGTATCTGCTTCTTTACTAGCTTACAGTCTAGTAAAGCAAAAGCTGAAATTTAAAAGCCCTGAGTAGTAGAGTACATACTGGACACCACAAGTCCCTATGTTCAATCCCCAGCACTGAAAACAAACAAACATCCTATTACAAAATTAAAGATCAGTGTAATAGGAAAGAAGACAAACTAGGAAGAATTTACTACTGTGGGAAGTAAAGAAAGGTAGTTAGAAGATAGTATATGCCAATCAAGGACCAAAGGGTCAAAAGAAATATCAGCAGTAGACAGTGGTACAAAGGTGGGCAAGAAGTAACAGGGAAGAGGCCACCACTGCCTGAGGCCATGGTGGAGGCTGACCCAGGAGTATGGATGTTCAAGGTACCTCTGGGAGGTAGCCCAGTATCCAGAATCACTCAATGTGGGATATATTGCTAGAAATAGAGGTGAAAATGTGGCTAGAACCAGCTGTAGAGGGTCTTCTGTGCTGCCCTGAGGAATGTGGACTTCATTCCAAGACTGTGGGCTTTTGTGAACAAATATTCTACTGATCTCTCTTTCTTGAAGGCTGCTGCCATCTCCTGTGAATGTTTCAGATGAGATTAGAAGTGATGTCTTGATGACCCTGTTTAGTTAGGGTTTCTTCCATGATGTCAGACACAGTATCCTTCCATTTGAGTGATTCTGACTTATTGTCAATGAGTATGTCCCAATTGTATTATTATGGTGTCGGTGAGTTATTTGCATGGGATCATTCCTATTGAAATGACTGAAACTATGGGATATATTCATGACCATTGCACAGAGAGAATGTAAGTAGCTTGTATGGGAATTTGCCCATAAACCATCTTGTTATTTTCTTATTTGTGAAACAACCTAACTTTGTAGTAAATCTTTCATTCAGCTGATCACTTGATTTTTTTTTTCTGGAAAAATCAAGCCAAATCATTTCAGTTTGTTTTCTTGACCAATATTTAGCAGAAGAATTATTTTCCACCTTTTTGATATTTAGGAAGCTAACAAAATTGTGTGTATTAATTTAATAAATTTAGTTGACGGTGTCACTTGCGAACTTAAGTGCACAAATTAAAATATTTATAAGACAAAGAAATTTGCTTTATAAATCTTTTTTTTTTTTTTTTTGGTACTGGGGATCGAACTTGGGTCCTTGCACTTATGCAGCAGGCGGCAAAACCACTGAGCTAAATCCCTGGCCCTATAAATAAACCTTTTGAGTTTAAAAGTTAGCCTTTTAAAATCATACTGAGAACAATTGGGTTGTGAGACAAGCATAGTAAAAGCAAAGATACTGGTGTTTGAAACCTCAGTCACATGTGAACTAGCACAAAAAAAATCAACAAGTGGGTTCTCATCTTTTTGAAAAGCTTCAGGTACCGGGGATTTGGCTCAGTGGTGCTGCTGCCTGCCTGGCAAGTGCAAGGTCCTGAGTTTGATCCCCAGTACCAAAAAAAAATAAAGCTTCTGCACAGCAAGAGAAACCATCAACAGCCTGAAGAGACAACCCACAATGTGAGGGGAAAAAAAATTTTACCAGCTGTCCCTCATACAAAGGTCTACTATCTAGAATATATAAAGAACTTTAAAAAAAAAATCAGGCCTCCCAAATTTAAAAACTCAATCCAAAAATGGGCATCTGAAATGAACCGACATTTCTCAAAGAAGCAGCAAATAAACATATGAAAAAAAAAAGTTCAGCATCACTGGTCATTCGAGAGATGCAAATGAAAGCAACACTGAGATTCCACCTCACCCCAGAAAGAATGGCTGCTGTCAAGAAATCAACCAATAACAAATGCTGGTGGGGATATGTGAAAAAAGGGAACTTTTCCACTGTTGGCGGGAGTGTAGACTGGTGCAACTATTGTGGAAATCAGTATAGAGATAGCTCAAAAAACTAGGATTAGAGGACCCATTTGACCCAGCTATTCCCCTGCTAGGTATCTTCCCTGAAGAATTAAAAGAATCATACCATAGTGATATATGTGCACCCATGTTCATAGAGGCACAGTTTGTAATAGCTAAAACTTGGAAACAGCCCATCAACTGGAGACTGGATAAAGAAAATGTGTTTTGTTTTGTTTTTTTATAAAATGGAGTACTACTCAGCCATAAAGAATGAGAAACTAGGGACATTTATAGCTAAATAGATGCTTATTGAAGCCATACTCTTAAGTAACTGGAACACACATGTGTAAATACTGAGTAGTTTCTCTGGTGTGAGAAACTGTAAGTGTAAATAAGAATCAAAATGTATAATAGATGATGTGAAATAGGAACAAAAGGCCCAAAGGAGAAGGGGGCGAGGGGTAGGGGCAAGGAAAGAAGGAAAAGGAATAAATATGAGAAAGGAAAAAATGGAAATATTTGTAAATAGGGAGGGGTGGAGGGGTTGAAGTGAGGGCAGAGGAATGGGAAAAAAATATAAGAACCAAGTTATATAAAGGTACAAATTCCCAGTAATGAATAGCAGCTTATATGCCTAAAATGTACCAATAAAATTAATTTTAAAAAAAAGATACTGGTGTTTGTAACCAAGGACCATTGACATCAAATAGCCTGTGTGATTCTCATAGAGACATGGTAGTTGTCTTGGTGACTTTTCTCCTTGCTGAGTCAAAACACCCAATACCTGAGGTTAAGGGAAGAAAGGTTTAATTCAGCTCACAGTTTGTAGAGGTTTCAGACCCATAATCAGCTGGCTCCAAGGCAGGGTAGCATGGCAGAGGGGCATTACAGAGGAAAAATAATCCAAGGTGTGGCAGAGCGGGCAGAAGGGAGCAAAGCAGCAAGGTAACAAGGGATAAGTGACGGCAGTAGGTGACAACAGCAGCCCTCTTTTTGTCCCTTATATTCTATCCAGGCTACATGCCTTTAGGGTGAGTAGCACTCACGTTCCCATTATCCACACCCAGAACTGTGCCAGACTGATCAGTGGACTAATTTAGTAATTACACACTCTTAATCCCAGCACCACACACTCTAGATCCAGCCACCTCTGAAAAGCCTCACCTTTGACCACATGAGGCTTTGAGAGGACTTCTAGATAGAAACCATAACAATAGTCTTGACACTGGGAGACTCTAGCAAGGGTCACCAGTGAAGATGTAGAAAATCATGCAGTTAGTGGTAGAATGGAGAACTAGGATTTGTGGCACTTCTGATCCTGTGCCACTTCTGTGGCATCTTCAGCTGGTCTCTGTTGGGGTCTTCAGCTTGGCCTTTGGTCCCCTTGATTAGATTGAGCAAATGCAGTTTATGATATTGTATTAATGAAAAAACATTTAACACTTTTCATGGAAATAACAATGAAACTCTTCTAACAATACTAAAAAATACAATAGAATCTAGGTGTCTTGTGATCTTCTGATCTAGAGAGCCATTCTGGAGCACTGTTTAATTCTAAGGTTAAATCAAGTTATTTTTAAGCTTGTAGATGACTAGGACTGGCCTAAATATAACCACCTTACATATTCTGTAAGTCAGTCTGGCCAACTTTACATGTCTAAGAATTAGAGTACTGAAAGGAACAGGGAAAGGGGACATTACCAGAACCCCTGCAGTGAGTCCTGGATTCCTGTGAGCCACAACAGCACAAGGCAAATTAATGAATAAAGACAAGAAATTGGACTTAGAGAAGAAGCTGAGCTTTGGGCCTGGATCGGTGCTGCTCTGGGAAGCAGAGAGGAAGGCACCCCAAGCTTGGCATCACTTTATTCGGAACATCAGGAGTGACAGATGACTCAGAGGGCAGATAATCCTAGGAAAATGAGGAACTGATGCCAATGAAGATCCTAAATCGAGGAGGAACTTTTGTTGAGTAGGAATTTGTTCCTTCCCAGGTGAAACCTTTCTCTTACTACTTGGTTCTCAAGGAACCAGGATGTCTTCAGCTGATGCATTCCTGCCCTGGAGTGTCATGGCATCGTGGGACCAATGAGGTTTCAGCTGTGACCGGAGGCAAAAGTGGAGTTGTCTCAACATACCATAGCTGGCCTGTAGGCAGGGAAACTAGGACGAATCATAATTTGATTGTGAAATGATTTTTCCCCCAAATTATGTAGAATTACTCCCAACAGAGTACTTGCCTTGGTGGTTCAAAAATCTCCACATTATTTCATTCTTATCTGTATTAATTCTTACTTAATTTTATGTTAATTGTATGTATACTACATGTAACTATGTTAATACTGATAGCATGTTAATTATTATTATAGTAATTATTGCTTTTCACATTTCTATCCTAGATCGTTTTAGATTTTAGACAGGAGCATGCTTTTGCATTTCAGAATTACAGAGGGGTTTCAGAAGCAATAGAATGCAGGCCTTAAAAGCAGTTATACAGATAGATAAAACGAACACTTAAGAAAAAGGTGGGACAAGGCCAGTACTCACCTATTTCACAGTATAAGCCAAAAAAGGTTGAAATAACACTGTACTGATGATTTCTAGGCCATTTTTGCATTCTTTCAGTAATGGGATTGTTACAGCAAGCCTGTGAGAATGATAGACTAGACAT
This sequence comes from Heterocephalus glaber, assembly GCF_053883595.1. NCBI lineage: Eukaryota > Metazoa > Chordata > Mammalia > Rodentia > Bathyergidae > Heterocephalus > Heterocephalus glaber. The sequence continues at coordinate 13,090,792 of NW_028258297.1, read as the reverse complement.
CATTCACATTCTCAATGCTAAGTGACCGATTGTGCTTTTAGTAACATATCAGGAATTCAGGCTATTCTTCCACAGTAAATTTGGTCATACCCAACTTCTAGGTGTCTGAATCAGTCAGTATTTACTAGACAAACAGATATAACACAAGTTATACAAATATATTTGAATTTACAAGATTGGCTTACGATGGACACCCACAGAGTCAGATGAGGAAGAATCCAGAGTATCTGTAAGCACCCTCTGGACATCCTGGAGACCGAAGGATTTAGTTGAAGGTCTGGAGCTCACTGCAGTGTCCCATTCGAGTCCATATAAGGAGGCCGATGGGTATGGGATGTAAGGCTGCAGAGTATACACTGCAAGGCTGAAGGCAGAGTCTGTGCTGTAAGGCTGAAAGATATGCACTGGAAGCTGAAGAGTCTGCTGGAACCCAGGAGATGACATCCAAGGTGAAGACAAAAGACTGGAGCTCTCTCCAGAGGAACAGAAGCAGATCCATCCTTCCCCTTTATACCATCCAGGCAAGGAGCCACCCTAGGGTAGGTCCTCCACACCCTAGGGTAAGGAATTGCTGAGCCAGTTTAGTTAAGCTTCTCTTAACCAACTTCCAAGTTGACACAATCAACCCTCACAGTGTCTTTTTGGGGGGCTGGGGTCTGAGAGCAGGTAGATAATGGTATTCTCACAGATTCATTGCCAGTTTGTAGTGTAAGCAAGTTCAGAGTAAACCACTGCAAATACAGATGATTTTTAGATAAATATTCACCAGCAAGTAGCACAGAATGGCAGGCTGATTTGTAAACTTGATGATGGCTCAGATTTCTGTTTTCAGATGTTTTGACACATCTTTCAAGGAGCATTTACTCAAAGCAGATATAAAATCATGATGGGGACATACTTTTGACCAATATTTTTGACCATCTTCTTGCCATCAGGGATGCAGGTGCCACCAGATTCTGTTTATGTAAGAGCAGAAGGAGGTAGGAATGTCTCTTAAACATTTTAGCAAACTTATAAAGTGAGCTCTTTTCCAAGATTCATCATGCTGATTAGCAAACTGTTGATTTCACTAAAGAAGATCTATACTAGAGGCTAATGAGTAAAGTGTCCTTAAAGGATTTAAAGCAACCACTTCTGGTGTCCAGCCTCCTTGATCAGAGCCTACCAATTCCACCCTGGATATTGTGCTCCTAGAACCATTAGATTTGCAGTTTATCCAAACATTATGTAATTCACAGACTGTTTGTGCTGAAATAGCTCAAAAAGTAAATTAAGATAAAGAAATGTGCCTCCTATGCTGTTGACTTATCCAAGAAGGTTACATTGTTATCTGTGTATTTTCCTTAATAAACTAGAGAGGTGTGCTTGTTAACAGGCACAGTAATTTGGTAATGGAATGGTCTTATCAAAATGTAGGAAGTGGATTTGTGGTGATGTCAACTGTGCCCTATCAGTGTGGGATATATATTTGCATATGGATCAACCTGTATAGCCCAAATCTTGAATTTTAGGTGCAGTTTGACTATTCTAGAAAGATATGAGGGCTAAACTTTTAAAATTTCGTAACTGAGAGAAAGCTAAGGTTTTGGCACGCCCCTTTCAAGCCCCACTCAGCCAGACTGCTGGCCATCCATCCATCCAAACTTCACCAAGCTACAGCCAAGTGAATACTGTGTACAGCTCTGTACAAATATGTGGTAGATGCAGGTTGGTAGTTAAACTTAATATATATGATTTTATTAATAAATTTAAATATTTCTAACTATTGACTGTATGTGAGGCACTGAGTGGCATATATACACATATACACACCCTATTTCTAAGTTTTAAGTTAAATTACCTACAGGTAGTGTTATCCATAGTCATTCTCAAAGATAAAATACATTGAATGTTCTGCTCTGCTTTCTCATAGTTCATTCTCTACCTCAAGTGCTTCGAGTTAACTCATGATTTTTATGAGCTACGATACTTTTTGGTAAATGTGGTTATTTTTCTTGTGAGTATCTGGCTAGTATTCCCCCTCCCTTCCCTTCCTTTTTATCTCTAGTGGAGAATTGTTTTCATCAATATCTCACCATTTGCTGTGATCACATATAGAATTTTAAATTGAAAAGGTAAAGTAACTGCTTTTTCTAGCATTCTTGTCGGTTATTTTACCTAAATGTGTTTTCTTTGATAGACTTCAACTTCCAGTTATATTCAGTTGATATTTTATTATGCCCATATAAATTTAGGCCACTCTTAAGTTTTCTGAAATTCTTTACCAAAATGTAGAAAGAAAAAAAAGTGTAATAGGAGTAACTAAATCGTGACTACCAATTTTTACTTAGTTTTTGAAGCTAATAAATTTGTTGATCAGTTTGCCTTGATTTTCAAAGAAGCTAGACTGTATTACAATTGCAATAAATGAAGTTATTCCAAGATTTTTGTACTGGAACAGGATACTAAGAAAACTTCTCAATTACTCATTAAAAATATTTAGTATGCATTATATAAATTCTTTTTGTGTTTTGTGACTGAGGTTCATAATGATCTCCCTTATTTCTTTTGATTTAGAATTCAATATCTGCTTTACCCATTATGTGCCACTAAATCATACATTACCTTGAATTACCCAGCAAATATGGAAATGAGCAGGAAGTTCTACAGATCTTGCAGGTTCCTTCTGAGTGGCTCCCATCTGCACACAGGTGCCCTCTCTCTCTATTAAGTGGTTATATGGTTTAGCTGAGTTTATTTCTTTATGTGATATAACATTTTGTCACGTATTCTTTAAAAGCAAGCAAGTTACATTAAGCTCAATATAAATTCCATAAAACAAAGTTATTTTGTCATGCTGGCTCACTATTGATTTTACTTCCATGTTTGTTGACTTAAAGTCATAGGAAAAACATTTAATTGAGTGTTTATAAGATGTGCAGGGCTGTGCTAAGTGCCTTACCCACATTTTTGTTTAATCTTCACAGCTCTGCAAGGCACATTTACTCATTTTACAAATAGCGGTGTTAGATTTTTAGAACTACAGAAACCCAACTGAGCACTCAGTGGGAAAAGCAGGTCTGAGAGAAGAGCCCAGGACATGAAGAGAAGACAGAGATGAGGTAGACGTCCAGGTGACCTGGGGAGTGAGAGAGAACCAGCAACTGACCAGCAGACTAACCTGATGTGGTGTTGGAGGTTCTTGTTCTAGTAGCCCTGGGGCCTGTCCTGGAGATGTTAGCCCTCTATACCCTGGGGGAAATGGGAGGTGTTTTCAAGTGCTTTGTGGCAGGGGTTGCAAATTCATGCAGTAGCCAGGTGTAGATCACATTAAGGGATGAAATGACCGAGTGTGGTTAGGATGGTGGCAAATTAGAGTGCATGCCTTACCTCAAGGGACAGTCCCCCCTCAACTCCTGCCGATTATTGCCCATAGGAAATGGGACTGGGCTGGCTTGGAAGATCTTCAGGTTGTTTTCAAAGAAGTCATATATCTGAATTTTTAGGTGATTTCCACCCTTTAAAAACTTCAAAGCACTGTGTTTGCCAAACAAAACACTTAATGAAAGCTGGATTTGTGCGTTATAGTTCTATCATTGTCTTCTGTTAGCTACTAGGGTGAAGGTAGTACTAAGCTGTGAAGCCTATGAGAAAGAATTTCTTTTTTTTGTTTTGGTTTTTTTTTTGTTTTTTTGAGTCCAGGTCTCACTCTGTAGTTCAGGCAGGCTTTGAACTCACTATGTAGTCCAGGCTGGCCTAGAATTTGTGGCAGTCCTCCTGCCTCAGCTTCCTGAGCGCTGTGATTACAGACATGTGCTCCCATGCCCAGCCCAAGAGGCTTTCTTGCCTATCTCAGAATCTTTAGCCACCTACTGAACAGATCTGGTCAAGGCAAGGGCCATAGTCATAAATGCCCTATTTTATTTTGTGTATTAGGTGAGTGTTGAGATAGGCTCATTGCAAGAATAATTTAAAATCACTCTAGCTAAAAAATTCATTAAAAGATTTTAATTCATTGAACTTTTAAAGAAATTTTAAATTTCTTACAGGCTTTCACTTTAAGAATGAAGTACATCAGACTATCTGCTTTAACAAATATGTTTTGTGGGTTGAGGGGCATTATTAGCATATTGTCCTATAAAGATGCTTTCTGTAGAAAGTAGGCAGAGATGGGTACTTTTATGAGCAGTCTAAGATGTTGACATAGTTGTTTTGTTAAAAAGAGGGATGCGATATGTTACAGGGTGAACCATATCTTGGTTTATTAAATCAGTCCTGCTTCCCTCCTATTGTTCTGACATAATAACAGGATCTTTTGTCCTGGGTGACAAATTATATGGTCACCATATATAATGTCAATCTGCTGTTTAGTTGCTGGTCTTTTTCTCCTAGAGGTGGAATGAGGGTATGCCGAATGACTTCTCACTGCTTGTAAGTCAAACTCAAACTAAGATAAACCTCAGAATAACTCTCAGCCTTCTCTGAAAGGTCTGTGCTGTTGCTGTCATAGTTTCAACCTGTCAGCAATACTTAAAGCATGATTGATTATTTCTATGTCATAGCTTCGAAAGCCATCCTCCTGTTAACGTTAACCTATTCTTATGTCTGTATCAAATTGAGTTTGTGGTATGTGAAAGAGGGATATCAATACTTGTTTCAAGGATGTAAACTAAAATGTCTTCGTAAGCATTTGTAAACTGCTCCTAGGTAAAGATAATATAACATAGATTTTTTAAAGCACATTTCCACACCAATATGTTTTTTGGTATGAAATTGAAAATACTGGGTGTTACTTTCCAGATGTATCCTTTTAGTTTTTGGAACTGTCTTTTAAAATGACTCACATGATGCTTCATGTCATTTTCAAGTTGGAATAAAAATACAGAAGGTATATTAATTAGTTTTGAACGAAAATGTTTTGAGATATAGATAATTTAAAAATGGGAGACTGAAAACATTTTAGTAGCCTAAAACATGGCTTAAATATAAAAAACTAGTTAGAATATGACTTTCTGCATTCAGATTAAAGACAGCAGTTATCTGAGTGGTTTTATCCTCTTCAGTTGTGGAATTTGGGGCTAGGCAGCTAAAATCAGTAGGTGAGGAGAGAAGGGCAGGAGAGCAAGCTGTCACCTGTGTAGTGCTGGCCTGTGCAGCCCTGGTGTGGTCAGTAGCAGTGGACAGGGCTGCATCCACAGACAGATGCCAATTACTTGCTGCGAGATGTGGGCCCTAAGTAATGTAAACACCCTATGCCTTACTTCATCAGAAAATGAGGAGGTCCTGAGTCGCTTGGAAGATGCCAGATCACCCCGCTGCAGACAGGCAGGTCTGCCCATGCCCTACTGAGGTCCTGAGTCTCAGAACACTCCGAATCAGCCCGCTGCAAACAGGCAGGTCTGTGCACGCCCTACCGAGGTCCTGAGTCGCACAGAACACGCCCAGTCAGCCTGCTGCACACAGGAAGGTCTGTGCACGCCCTACCAAGGTCTTGAGTCGTGCGGAAGACACCGAATCACCCCGCTGCAGACAGGCAGCCACCTGGTTCCACACTACAAAGACGCAGAGGACACCAGACCACCAGACCAAGGTACTGAGTCCCACTGTTCCCGGCCCAGAGGTGTAGGGGCTTCTGAGCTGTCGTACCACTGCTCCTGGTCCAGAGGAAGGCGCTTCCAGGTCACCATCCCTCCCGCTGCTCCCAGCACAGAGGAAAGGGCTTTTGGGCCACCTTCTGTCCTGCTGCTCCTGGCCCAGAGGAAGGGGCTTCCCAGCCACCATCCCTCCCACCGCTCCCGGCCCAGAGGGAGGGGCTTCTGAGCTGCTCTCCCACTGCTCCTGGTCCAGAGGAAGGGGCTTCCCGGCCACCATCCCTCCTGCTGCTCCCAGCCCACAGGAAAGGGCTTTTGGGCCACCATCCCTACTGCTGCTCGCAGCCCCTGTGCCACCTCACCCAGCTCAGAGGAGGTAATCTGTGCAGGCGCTAACAGCCCCCTGCCCCAGTCGAAATGAGAAAACATGTAAATAAGTCTCAAAACCAGTCTTCCAGATCACCAACAGCAACCCCAAAGGGAAATGAGATGGAACACTCTGACACTCAACCACCTGGACGCACTGAACTGGCAACAAAAGGGCATCTGGAAAACATGAAATCAGAAATAACTTCTCAGATAACAGGAGAAATTGTGCCCCTAGTGCAAGACATGATTAATAAATCTAGAGAGGAGCTCAGGAACGTGATGGAATCCCAACATAAGAAACAAATGGAATCCATAAAACAGATGCAAATAGATTTCCAGGACATGAAAAACTCCACTGAAAGTCTACACAACAGAATGAGCCAATGTGAGGACAGAATTTCAGATATAGAAGATAAGATTGGAATTAGTGACCAGGAAAAGAAAACTTGCTTCAAAATTATAAGGGAACATGAGAAATCAATCCAGCAGCTGCTAGATGATGCAAAGAAGAATAACATAAGACTGATTGGACTCAATGAAGAAACAGGAGAGAGTGGAGATGACATAAAAAAATCTCTTCACAGAAATAATGGCAGAAAACTTCCCAAGCATGGGAAAAGAGCTTGACATACAAATAAGTGAGGCATATAGGACCCCAAATAGCCTTGATCAAAAAAAACCTACACATAGGCATGTAATTGTTAAGATTCCAGAAACTCAACAGAAGAACGAAGTTCTCCAAGCAGTCAGAGAAAAGAAACAAATCACATACAAAGGAAAGCCCATCAGAATCACAGCAGACTTCTCAACACAAACCATCAAGGCAAGAAGAGCTTGGAGTGACATATTCCAAGCCCTAAAAGAAAACAGCCTCCAACCCAGATTGATGTACCCTGCAAAACTAGCTTTCAAAATGGATGGAGAAATAAGATACTTTCATGACAAAGAGCACCTTAGGAACTTCATGAATACCAAACCAGCACTCCAAAGAATTTTACACAATATCCTAGGAACAGACATTGAGGATCACAACCCCAGGAAGCAAAGCAGAATGAACCCATCTGGCACGACAAGAAATTAAATGTAAAGGGGGAGAACCCAACAAAAAGAAAAAGTCAAGGCAATGACAAGTCATTATGTTTCAGTTATAACCATCAATGTTAATGGTCTCAATTCACCAATCAAAAGAAATAGACTGGCAGAATGGGTCAAGAAGCAAAATCCAACAATATGCTGCATACAAGAAACACACTTCATTCAAAAGGAAACTCATAGATTGAAAGTTAAAGGGTGGAAAACAATACTCCATGCGACAGGAACCCGCAAAAAAGCAGGAGTAGCTATCCTCTTTGCAGATCAAGTAGATTTCAAACCAACACTGATTAAGAGTGATGAAGAAGGACACTACATCCTTGTAAAGGGAAGAATCCAAGAGGAAGAGATGACAATCATAAATATCTATGCACCAAACACTAGTGCACCCAACTATATAAAACAAATACTGACAGACATGAAAAGTCATATATGCACTAATACAATTGTAGTGGGGGACGTCAACACCCCACTGTCACAAATAGATAGATCAACTAGACTAAAAATAAGTAATGAAATACTAGAACTCCATCGAACTCTTGAACAAATGAACTTAACAGATGTTTACAGAGCCTTCCACCCCACAAAATCAGAATACACGTTCTTTTCAGCTGCACATGGGTCATTCTCCAAAACAGACCACATGCTCACATATAGAACATGTTTAAGTAAGTGCAAAGGAATTGAAGTTATCCCCTGTACATTATCAGACCATAGTGCAATGAAATTGGAGATCCATAGCAAAAGAAACTCAAAAAATTTCATAAACACGTGGAAATTGAACAACACACTTCTGAATAACCAATGGGTCACAGAGGAAGTTAAAGAAGAAATCAGACAGTTCCTTCAATTAAATGACAATGACAATACAACATATTGGAATCTGTGGGACACCATGAAAGCTGTCTTATGAGGGAAATTCATAGCAGTGAATACGCATATTTGGAAAACAGAATGAGCCCAATTAAACAACCTGATGCTGAACCTCAAGCTTCTAGAAAAAGAAGACCAAGACAACCCCAAATCTCATTCAAGGGAGGAAATTATAAAGATCAGAGGAGAAATCAATGCAATGGAGAATAAGAGAACGATACAAAAAATCAATGAAGCCAAGAGTTGGTTCTTCGAAAGAATCAACAAAATTGACAAACCTTTAGCCAACCTTGTCAGAAAAAGGAAAGAAAAGGCCCAAATACATGCAGTTAAGAATGAAAAGGGTGAAATTACAACAGACGCAGCAGAAATCCAGAGGATCGTCAATACCTACTTCCAGAACCTATACACCAATAAGATGGACAACACAGAAGAAATTTACAGATTCCTAGATACGTATGAATTACCAAAGTTGAATGAAGAAGACCTAAAAATTCTGAACAACCCAATAGCAACCACTGAAATTGAAAATGTAATTAAAAACTTATCCACTAAGAAAAGCCCGGGCCCTGATGTCTTCACTGCTGAATTCTACAAGACATTTAGAGAGGAACTGCTGCCACTACTCTTTCAACTCTTCAGTGAAATTGAAAGGGAAGCAATACTCCCAAATTCATTCCTGGAAGCAAGCATCACCTTGATCCCCAAAACAGAGAAAGACCCAACTGAAAAAGAGAACTATAGGACAATCTCACTAATGAACATAGATGCAAAAATCCTTAATAAGATAATGGCAAACAGAATGCAGAAGATCATCAAGAAGATCATACACCCTGATCAAGTGGGATTCATCCCAGGGATGCAGGGATGGTTCAATATACGAAAATCAATCAATGTAATACACTATGTCAGTAGAGCCAAGGACAAAAACCATATGATTATCTCCATAGATGCTGAAAAAGCATTTGACAAAATCCAACACGCATTTATGATAAAAACCGTACAAAAAATTGGAATAGATGGTCTCTACCTCAAACTGATAGAAGCCATCTATGAAAAACCAACAGCCAATATCCTACTAAATGGTCTAAAACTGAAATCCTTCACACTAAAATCAGGAACAAGACAAACATGTCCGCTATCACCACTCTTGTGCAATATAGTTTTGGAAACATTAGCCATGGCAATTAGACAAGAGAAAGAAAAGGAATAAAGATAGGAAATGGAAGTCAAATTGTCATTATTTGCAGATGACATGATACTCTATATAGAAGACCCAAGAACTCCACCAAAAGTCTTCTAGACTTAATAACCAAATTCAGTCAAGTAGCTGGTTACAAGGTCAACACACAAAAATCAATAGCTTTCCTCTACACCAATGACAGACACTGAGAGAGAAATAGGGCAAATAATTCCTTTCACAATAGCATCCAAAAAACTGAAATACCTAGGAGTCATCCTAATGAAAGAAATCAAAGACCTCTTCTCTGAAAACTATGGCACTCTGAAAAGAGAGATTGAAGATGATATCAGAAAATGGACAGACATCCCCTGCTCCTGGGTAGGAAGGATTAATATAGTGAAAATGGCCATACTTCCAAAACTGCTATATAGATTTAATGCAATTCCAATTGAGATCCCAGCAGCATACTTCATAGACCTCGAGAAAACAGTCCAAAAATTCATTTGGAACAAGAAGAGACCCAGAATAGCAAAAGCAATTCTAGGTAACAGAGACATGGCAGGGGGTATCACAATCCCCAACCTGCAACTCTACTACAAAACTACTGTGATAAAAACAGCAGGGTACTGGCAAAGAAACAGACTTGAGGACCAGTGAAACAGATTAGAAGATGCAGAAACAACGCCAGACACACTCAACCATCTCATCTTTGACAAAGGAGCCTTTTCCTCACTGGAGGAAAGATAGCCTCTTTAATAAATGGTGCTGGAAAAATTGGGCTTCAACTTGCCAAAGATTAAAACTAGACCTGTATCTCTCACCATGCACTAAACTAAAATCAAAATGGATTAAAGATCTAAATATTAAATAGAAACGCTGAACCAGTTGGAACAGAGGTTAGGTAGAACCCTTGAAGACATCGGTGTAGGAAAAGATTTTATGAACTCAGCCTCAGTTGCCCGTGAACTAGCACAAACAATCAACAAATGGGATGTCTTTTTATTAAAAGGCTTCTGCACAGGGAGAGAAACCACCAGCAGTGTGAAGAGACAACCCACAATGTGGGAAAAAATCTTCACCTGCTCTTCCTCAGACAAAGGTCTACTATCTCGAATCTATAAAGAACTTAAAAAGATCAGACCTCCCAAATTTAAAGACCCAATCCAAAAATGGGCATCTGAAATGAACAGACATTTCTCAAACAAAGAAGTAGAAATAGCAAATAAATACATGAAAAAATGTTCAACATCACTGGTCATTCGAGAGATGCAAATGAAAACAACTCTGAGATTTCACTTCACTCCAGAAAGAATGGCTGCTATCATAAAATCAACCAATAACAAATGCTGGCAGGGCTGTGGGGAAAGAGGAACCCTGCTCCACTGCTGGTGGGAGTGTAGACTGGTGGAACCACTGTGGAAATCAGTATGGAGATATCTCAAAGAACTAGGACTGGAAGTCCCATTTGACCCTGCTATTCCACTGCTGGGGATCTTCCCCAGAGAATTAAAAGAATCATACCACAGTGATATATGTGTGCCCATGTTCATAGCAGCGCAGTTTGTAATAGCTAAAACTTGGAAACAGCCCAAATGCCCATCAACTGGAGACTAGATAAAGAAAATGTGTTTTTTTTATAAAATGGAGTACTACTCAGCCATAAAAAATGAGAAATTAGAGACATTTATAGCTAAGTGGATGCACATTGAGGCGATACTCTTAAGTGAAATAAATAGGACACAGATGTGTAAATACCGAATAGTTTCTCTGGTGTGAGAAACTGAAAGTGTAAATAAGGACTAAATGTATAATAGGTCATGTGAAATAGGAAGAAAAGGGCCAAAGGGGAAGGAAATGGGAGGGCTAGGGGAAAGAACAGAAGGGAATGGGATTAATATGAGAAAATGGAAAAATAGGAACAAAATCTTTGTAAATAGGGAGGACTGGAGGGGTTGAAGGGAGGGCTGGGCAAGGGTGAAAAATAAGAACCAAGAGAGAATATGTAAAGGTGCAGATTTCCAATGATGAATGTCATTATATTGTATACCTAAAATGTACCAATGATTAAAATGAATAATTGATAATGTAAAATAGGAAGAAAAGGTCCAAAGGGGTAGGTGTAGTGGGAGGGGCAGGGGAAAGGAAAGAAGGGAAAGGAAAAATGATGAGAAAATGAAAAAATGGAAATAAAGTCTTTGTAAATAGGGAAGGGTGGAGGGCGTGAAGGGAGGGCTAGGAATGGGGAAAAAATAAGAACCAAGATGCATTATGTAAAGGTACAATTCCCAATGAGAAATGTAATTGTGTTGTATACCTACAATGTACCAATAAAAGAATTTAATACAAAAAAAAAAAAAGAAAAAGTGGAACATCCCTAATTCATGGGATTGTTTAGGAGAAATAAGTGAATTAATATAAAGTACTTCAGTCAGTGGCTTGGCACATACAACTATACAAGTGAAATTTTGGGGATTTTCTTAACACTGGTTTGTAGGGAGTGATTCTCTTGATCTCTTTGACCCTGTAGCAGAGCTGCCCTCAGTCATAAAGTGGTAAGATTACTAAATCCATTCTGGTTTTCATTCTCCCAAATTAGATTCTCCCCACTCAGAAGGTAGACATGGCTTTGATTCACATTCATCAGGTCCTCCTCCAGGTCCTGCATCTCCTCAGGCCAGGGGCCAAAGAGATGTGGGGATGGCTCTTTATAAAAGATGCAGCAGGTATACTTATTCCCAAGAGCTTGCTCTGCAGATGAGAGAACTGAGGCTCAAAGAAGTTACTCCTGCCCCAAATTCACATCACAACAGAACGATCAGAGGTCAAGGTCATTTTCTTCTTGGAGCCTGATGTCATGCACTGTGGGTGGACCCTTGTTTTTTGCGTCCACTGGACTCTCAGCACTGATCCGGTTCCCTGTTCCTTTTGGGGCTGGTGATGTCCAGTCACAGAAGGGCAGTGTACTTCTCTGAGCACCTCTGTGGGCTGCTCCTCTTCGCTGTTTCTTTCTTTTTTTCTCCCCAGAACAGAGGATTGAACCTAGGGCCATCTCACTACATTGCCACTTCCAACCCTTTTTTACAATTTTTTTTTCTTTGAGACAGTCGTACAGAGTTGCTAAGTTGCCCAGACGGAGCTTAAATCTGCAATTCTGCCTTAGCTCCCAGAGTGCAGAGATTACAGGTGTATGCCACCGTTGCTGGCTTTCATCCGGTTTCTTTCTGAAGCATGTAGGCTCAGACAGCTGGTCACTTCTTCCACACATGTTTCCTGTAGTCTGACCTATTGTTTCCAGCTATCCTTGCCTTTCTTGGCCCTGGTAAGGGTCCTGCTTATTGCCTCCCCTCCCCTCCCCTCTCACCTTCCAGCTCTTCAGTTTGCTTTTGTTTCCTCCCTTCATCCTTTCCCTTCCCTCCTCCCTTGTTGGTTTTAATATGCTGGCCCCTGTGTGTTTCTGTCATTTTTCCTGTGCCTGGGGCAGGGTTGGCTATTCATGATAGAAACTGACCATAACCACAGTATAGCCTGTATCTTGGGGCCAAACTGAGCACTATCAGCACAGCATTACAGTCAGTAGCATATGATTTCAACAAGGGGAAAGAGTGCACCAAAATTGAACCTGAAACTATGGGATACTATAACTCCAGAAATGATGGAAATGTCAGGTAAAAGGGCCAAAGACCAAGACCAGACCAGGCCACAACAAGCCTTTATTAGGGGAATAGATCTGCCGGGCTGTCTCTGAACAAAGGAGAGACAAAAAGCAATATGGCCGGGGCAGGGAGAGTCTTTTATAGAGACTGGGGTGGGGTTTGTAGGGGCAGAGGTGGGTTTGAGTGAGGTAGTGACTAGGGAATGGAGGAGCCCATGATGTCACTAGGTGGTAGGAGGTGAGCGAGTATTAGGTTACTTTCTAGGCGGGAACAGAGGCATACTGGGAAGAAGGGTTTATTCTTTGGTGGGAGCAACCATCTTGGCATGATGTCACACAGGGGAGGGGTCAAGGCAGGATAGGAAGAGGGCAGCTACTATACATAATAGCTGCTGAGGTGGTGGGAGACCTATCACTAAGGACTAAGGACTTCCATTCAGGCAGTACAGCAGGAAATGTAAGGTTTCAGAAACATGTAAAGTACAATCTGTATCAGTGCTGGGCTTAACTGGTATTTAAACCTAAAGATATTCCTTTCTTAAATGAGGTAATTTAATTGCTTATGCTCTTCCTTGAACCAAATAAGGACATTTATTCTTGATGTATATACATTACACAACAGCTCAATTTAGGAATTAGGTAATTGTCCAAAACATACTTGAATATACTGTAGTAATTTTTGTTTGTTACCAGGGATCAAACTTGTGACCTTGTGCTTTCAAGGCAGGCGGCAGAACCACTGAGCTAAATCCCCGGCCCATACTGTAGTAATTTTTTATTCACTAGCAGAATATTCTTTGCCATATATATGTATATATGACATGTATGTTAAAGATTTTCTGTCAGCTCTGATTTTACAAGAGAATGGAAATTTTTGTTACTTAAAATTAATTGGTGTTTTTAAAAATGAAACCTTAATACATAAATTTTCCCCACTGTGAATTTTAAAATTAGGTTTCTGAGCCCATTGGGACATAAAAATAGTCAAAACTGTCAGGTCTTTACAAGCAATCTTGGGATTTTTCTTGTTATCTGATATCAGTATTACTGAACAGATGATTAATTTTCATCATAAATCTGGATACTTAGATCTGATGAGCTAAGAAGAGGTTAACTAGAGCAATCTGTAGTATTTAGAAAAATTTCCCTGTTGATTGGGGAGTGGTGACTGTAGTCAATATTTGGGATTTCATTTGTGTTACTGAAAAATACAACATATAGCTATAAGCTTTTTTTAAATTTTTTTGATACAATTAGATTTTTTTCCTGTCATTTAAAAAAATAGTACCCCACATCCCAAATGACCTTCCTTGTTGGGGAGAAGGAGAAGAGATTTTTAGCAGCTAGCCTCTGGCACTGACTTTTCAGGACCGAGCATGTTAGATTCCAGCCTTGTCAGGAAGCTCCTCCTGACCTTTCCTGGGTTCTCATTTATTGAGGGTGCAAGATTGTATGCTAGATGCAGTGTCCATGAAGAAGAAGTGAGGCAGGATTCCCTCGTACAGTATGGACTGGGTCCAAGCAATAAGGCAGCACAGTATGGAAACCTCCACAGAATCCTTTTAGTTTGTTTAAAGACACTGTATTGCTGGAGGATGCTTTACACCTTCATTTGCATAATTACCTTTGTGGTTTACTTCATTTAAGTTAAAAACTACATAATGCCTTTTTTTTCCTGGTTTTAGAAAGTAACTCTGTGAGTGAGCATACCTGTCCCCCCAAATCCCTCTGCAAACTCACACTGTGCCTCCAATAGAGCCCTTATACTTTGAATAATAGTTAAACAGCTTTATGATGTCTTCTTTACAGAAAGATCCTACTTTTCTATGCTTCAAGTGTCTTAGTCACTGTATATTCCATCTCTTTGAATGTTGTTTTTGTAACTATGTCCTACTCATTTTTTTCTTTAATCACTGGACCACACCATTGACCACACTTTTTTTTCTTAGTGCTTGCTTAATATAACCCTTTAATATGACCCATGATCACATGTGTGTTCTATCATGAATTGGTTTCTACTCATGTGATCATGTTTGTCTTAATCTATATGCACTTACCAGTGTGTACTCCCTCCCTCCTTCCCTCACCATTCAGTATCCTGCCCTCCCTTTCTTCTCTACTGATTCAAATTGGGGTAATAGATCATCAGCAGAAGACGCCTAGATAATTTGATAAATAGTGATCAAAACTCTAAAGCTAATCTTCTGAAAACAGCTCTGTCTGACAGATGGGATATTGCAGTGTTAGCCAGAGGAAGGAGACCCTGTCCAAGTAATTATCTAGGAAAGTTTATGAATTGAGTGTTTCAGGCTGGTTTAAACAAAAATGATTGCTCAACTTTTTAAGAAACAATTGATCATATCCCTTTCTTGTCTTATCCCCTGCTGCTTTTCTGATTTTTTGAGTGACATTTAGTACTAGATCATAATGCTACAAGGATGCATTTCTATTCCTTATGGTCTATGGATCCATGTACAGTGTTAGGCTGGCAGGTGTGCAGTAGAATGTGAACAATTACTAAGAACAATAGGGGACAACCTGAGATGGGAATCTGAGTTTCTATTAGGGTTCCACTATTTATTAGCCATATGAACCTGAAAAGATACTAAATCTTTCTGAAATCTTAGTTTCCACATCCTCAAAATGAGGACTGTTGTGTACAGTGTATGAATGGCATACAGTGATACCTGGCTGTAATTTGCTGTCAAGTAATACTTTTAAGTGACTATGATTATTTTTAAGTGACTTACTACTTTTAAATACCCGTTAAGAGCATTCTAATCAAGTCACCCAATCTTTCTGATCCTCAGCTTTGTCATCTGCATAATGAGGCTGTTAATACATTAATATGAAAACACTAGAAAAATTTATAGCCATATACAAATATGAGAGTCTTATTTCATGAAGTTTTCCTGCATATTCACCATCCAGAAGCAATTTCTTTCTTGTATAAATTTTTTCCAAGCCTTTTGGTGTTTACCAGACGTTTATTTGGCATTTTTGCTACTAGATACTAGTTATGTCTGATAAATATTGCAGAGATAGTAGAAAGAAATCCATGTCTTCATTTTTAAAATCTTTACCCTATTTTAAATACATGGGCTTGGTACACAGTAAAAGATAATGGGAAGTAGGGCAATAAGTTTCTCGGAGGGGAAGGGAGAAGAAGAACAGGAGATGAAAAAGGGTGTGAAGATGTGTTATGACGTACACCAGCTCCACACAAGGAAAGTAAACATCATGTGCTACAAACATGTACTAATAAATAAAAACTTTAAAAAATAAGTATACAAGCTTGGTAAATGTTTGTTATATAATTAATTTTTTTATTGCTTTCTGCTTTGCAAATAGTATATCATATAGCATCATGATGGACTTATTTTCATGAAAAGTTTTCCTTATTTCTAGAGTCGTTTTATTTTTTTAACATTTTATATGGAATTTGTAAAACCTTAGAAAACTTTCTAACAGTGCATCTTGATTTTAGCAGAATGGCATTATATTTGAAACTATGTAAAGTTTTGATGTCAAAAAAGGAAAAAAGCACCTGAGTGTTCTTACCCTTTCCTCTGTTAGAAAAACCAGACATTTAGGAGTATTTCAGACTTGTATATTTGTGGCTTTAATTTATTTTGTAGAAACAAAGATTCGTTTATGGAAATGAACTACCACATTTTTTCTGTACTGAAATATTTAGAATTTCAGATATATTCTCTCTTTCCAGTAAAAAAAATGTACTTTTTTGTTTTTCATTTTAAATTTTTCAGGCATCTTGGAGTGTCATAGAATAGAGAAAAGCTGATTTCCTTCAAAACTTAGTTGACTTGTTCATATCTGACCTAGAATACTTGAACAACCAGAGAAATAACCTTTTCTCATTTCTATAGTAATAGAAATGCCACTTTTGTTCATTGATTGTCCCTCCTGATGGGCCTACTTTGAAGTAAGGGAACATACCCAGCAGTTAATCAGCAGTCATTAAAAGACATCAGGAAATGAAGGGCTTGCATCTTTTATCTCATTTGTAAAAAAAAAAAAAAAAAAGCAAGAAAGGCAGAGCTCCTTAGAGTTTACAGTATTTTGCTTTTGAATTGTTCTTCAGCATTCTGTTTTGCTTACGTTTAGTGTTTAGGAATGCAGTATCCCAATATTGTATTTATTAACATCAGTTACTCCTGTTTGCATTCTTATACATTATTTAACTTAAATGAAGGTTGCGTGGATGTTATTACGTATATTACTTATCTGTTTCCAAATACTAAGTTGCCCCAAACCTAGGGTCTTAAAACGGTAACTTTTAAAATCTCATCTCATTTCTTTCAGTCAGGAATCCAAGGATGGCCTAGATGGATGATTCTGGCTCAGGATCTTATACAAAGTTTAAGTTCAAGTGTCGTACCAGGTTGTGTGTAGTCTATATGAAGGTTTGGCTGGAGATGGAATGTCCACTTCCAAGGTGGTTCACCTGCCTGCCTGGAAAATTTGTGCTGGTTGTTGGTAGGAGGCCTGTTTCTTACCATATAGACCCCTCCATAAGGCTTCTTGAACTTCTGTACAACATGGGATGGGTTATCTTATGGCATGAAATAAAGAGAACATGATGGAAGTTGCCATGTCTTCTCTGACATTTCCACAATATCCTACTGGCTGTGTAAGTTAACTGCTCGTTGTGGGAAGATACACAAGGGTATGAATACCACAAGACATGAATCTTTGGGAACTGTCTTAGAGCTGTCTGGATACTGAAATAGGAGAATGTTTAATCTTTGGTGTGTTTTTGTAAGTTCCAATTAATGTTCAAATATCCTTAATTTAAATTTTCCTAAAAGTAATATAATTATTGGGGTATAAAGTTTTCCAGTTTCTCTTCCTTTCCCCCAAATTGTGCATCTATTATTGGTTTATTTCAACTTTTATTTATCTAACACATATCTGATTTTCAGGTACATAGTAATAGGAGAATTACATCTTAGGAGAAGAGATTAATTAGAGAGGCAAGGCTTGTCTGAGGATAACCTCAGCACCACTGATCAGCCCACTGACATTCTGTAAAACTCTCAAGTTCATCAAGCCATCAGTGAACATTTCTTGAACAATTCTCATATGTGAGATATTGTGAATGTATCAGTGCAAAATGTCTCTGCCATCAAGAAGAGGCAAATGTGTAATTATAATTTATGCTGAGTATTATAATGCAGCTACAGCTGTTGAAATCATGGGCTCAGACATCAATTTGTTTGACTTTAATTTCTGGTTCCCCTCTTAGTTAGCTATATGCCTTTCTATTCTTTAGCTTTCTCTTGTGATTATTCCCTTGCTACAGCTTTTGTACCCCATTAGGTTGTTGTGAGGATTCAGTAAACAGTGCCAGTAAGTACTAAGTGTTAGCCACTTGAGAATACCTAGAGTGACTAATTTGAGTGAGGAAAAGTTCCAGGGGTGAAGAGAAGAAATGTCAGGGCTCTCTTGGAGAGTGAGTTAAGAGTTTGGCCAGGACAAAGAGTTGTTGGGCCTGGTTATGGGGTGCCAACCTGAAGTGGAGCTTGAGGCAGGAAGTTGAGCAGTGGTGAGACTGGGGCGTGCCAGGTGGTGGCTTTGGGAGACCAACTGGTGATGAGCTTAAGACAGTGGCCTGAGAAGGTGCCTGAGCTCTCAAACAGAACATCCTGTACCTTATAGGTTTTTTGAGATCATTCCTACTTAAATTTCAGGTATCTTATGACTTCTTTAAGAACTCTTAAAATTACTAGATTTTACATGTATTTTATAACTACTGTTTACAAAAGAGGTTGCAAAAAGCAAAAGTTTGAGGTTTTTTTTGAAGGCTTTAAAAAGCAGTCAAATGTGATAGGATTTGATCTCTTTGTTTTGTCTCTGTAAAGTGACCTGGCTAAGTGAACACTGCATTGAGTAGTTAGGGCAGGTGTTACAATCAAGAAGAAAATCGATGCCTGAAAGAACTGGGAGCAGGGGACAGGTACGTAAGAACCCAAGGGTCCCAGTTTCCCGTCAGGTTTGGAACTTTCAAGGACATCCCTAAAGCACATTACAGGACCTGGGCAGAACTGGGGTAGCCCCATCCTGCTTCAGAGAGCCTTGACCTGTTGAGAGTTTTGCAGTTATAAAAATCTGAAAAGGAGAGATTTTAATCTCAGCATATGTGTAAACTAGTACATTTTGTACTATATATGAGGGAATACAGATATTAATCCTCTTGGCCTTTAATGTCTCGTTCTGGTAATAACCTTATTTTGTGAACAGAAGGGTGGTAAAGATGTCAATTTTAGACTTTCCTTCTCAACTGCTCACTTTCCACTTTAAAAGTTTTCTTGAAAACAACTAAAAAGAGAGATGAGTGTTTAAAGATGAGTAGGAAGAGATTTTGACTTTGTAACTGAGTATTTTTACCAACCAGACTGAAATTCCAGGTAACTTCAAGGCCCAAGGATGGGAGGTAGTGTAGTTAAGCCTGTGCAGCCTCTTGTCACTTGGTACTGAAGTCTTCAGCAGAGGTGACCTGCCTTTGCCATTTGGATGTCACTTTCATTTGACATACTCTTTTACCAAGTCACTTCAAACTCAGATTGGTGAATGTCTTCTCGTTTTCTTAGGAGGGAGATAGATCTAGTTAAAGCCAGAAGCTCTCCCCCAGCATCTGGTATAATAGGATGAAATAGGAATTCTGTGATACCTAGTTGGTTTAAACCCTATTTATTTTCATCAAGAAAAAAATGTTACCACTACACTTTTTCCCTTAAAATTTGGAAGGAAGCACTTTTGCATTGTAACTGTAACACTATGTACAAAAAATAATCAGAAAGCAAATGGCATTTTTGTAACCAATATTAAGTTATTGAAGTGTTAGTCTAGTCAATCTAGTAACTGGATTGGAGACAATGCCTCCATTCAGGGCACCAGCAGCCGTGTAGGGAGAAAGGCACTGTGGAAGGGCAAGCAATAGACCCCTGCCCCCTTCCTAAGTTGTGTTTGAAATTTATATATTTTCTTCCATTTCATCAAGCTTGCGGGTCCACCTTTTTTTTTTTTCCTTATGCTATTTCTAATTTGATATTTCATGACTAAAAATTTAAGAACTGAAACATTTTTGGGTGATGTTTTTTATTCATAATAATAGCTTAATGTCTGGATATATTTTTAAAACTGCTTGATAGAAGCTGGTCTTGTTACTAAAGTAAACTTTTCTATAAATAAGTGCGGAAACATCTGTGAAGGGCATAGTCTGAATGTGGCAGATAGATGAATTGCGTCAATGCTCTCATGGCCAGGATTTCTTCCTTAGGCTTGCCTTATAACTAACATGGCAGAGCTTCAGACGGTCACAGCACTAGGCAATAAAGTGTTCAAAAGAAATGTTACTGAGTTGCCCTCTTTGTTAAGCCAGACAGTGGTAGTAATATGTACTAATCAAGGAAAACTGGTATGTTTTTGTTACTTTTTAGATCTGAAAGCCTGAGATCTCTCATTCAACTTCATTTTTAGCCCTGGCTTTAAGCAGTTTTCCAAATATCTGTTAACTGCTTTCAAGAAATTAATGTGGTATTGCAGAGAGATTTGGTTAATAGAAACAGAAAGCAAGAAACCTTCCTAGAATGTGAAGGGCTCATCAGATGACCTTTTAAAAAACAACTGAAATTCCCTTTTCAAAGTCATAAAAATGCTAATTGAAACCAAACCAAACAAACTCATCCACAAGTGTTGCAACTCAAATAACTGAGGGGGAAGGTGGGGGGAAATTACTCTTTGCCAAACTGATACCCCAAGCTAGTGAATTTGCTCTTTGAAAACTGTAAGTTTAAGGTGAGTGATTTAGCATTTCTAAGATAAAAATTAGCTCAGACTGTAAGAATGTTGTGTGCCTTTCCAGGAGCCTGCTGTGGATCCTCCTAGAATACCTGTCTGGTGCTGCGTGGATCTGATCCTCAAAACTACCTCATTCTGGCCCTGGTGGGAAGACTCCAGTGTAGTGAGGTGAGTCAGAACACTTGTACTCCTGACCTGCGTCCTGGAAGTATAGTATTACTCTCAGTGACTGAAAAGAACTTCTGGAGTTTGGAGAGACATTTATAGATATATTCACTCGTGAATTGGGGATCATTTAAGATGTATATTTAGAGAAGTAAAGTTAGTGATAATCTTTTGTCACTAATAGAATTCCTATATCTAAATCTGTGTTGACACTAAAAGCATCTTAAAGAATGCTAAGGGTACAAATTTGTAGTCTGAAGCAAATGTTTTTAGGGTAATGTATTACTGCTCGTGGGCTTTCTGTAAGAGCACTATTCTGATGCTTTGAATTGGGATGGGGGTTACTCTTTTAAAGCAGGGATCTTATTTATTTATTTATTCTGAAAGGGGTACCGATGATCAAACTTGGGACCTTGTGCTTGTGAGGCAGGCTACAGCACCTCTTAGCCAAATCCCTGGCCCAGGAATCTCTTTTAAAGTGGACAAGTCTTTCAAGCAGAGAAGGTTTAGAAAGTCTTGATGGTTAACTGAATTTTTTGACAGTTCTTTGTGATAGTCTTGGTAAGACTGGAATGACTTATAGTTTGAGCTTCTATCTCTTCAATAATGTCTATAATTGACTTCCTTAAGTAAAAGTGGGGAAAAATCTCATAAAGTGGGTATATGCAACCAGGTTATGTTTCACTTGGTTTTAGTATGCTTGCTTGCATGTTTTTTGTTGCTTGAACATGTAAGTGATTTATTGGTCCCAAAAGAGAAAATAATTTGACCTTGTTTGTAGTAAGTGAATTACTTATGAATAAATTGTTCACATTTTACAGGTGAATAAACTCTTGAAGGGCACAAACCAGTGTGCTGTCTCATAAATTCCTTAGTTCATTTGCAAAAGTTATGTGCTTGCATTTTTGACTAGATGACTCTCAAAGGTCTCACATAAATTAATCTCCCCCTGAAATAATAAAGCATAACCTTTAAAGCCTTCTAATAATTGCTAGGTTATGTGAAGGGACTTAGCTCCTAAAACTATGAATCCATATCCTCAGTGATTTAATTCTAATGTAGACCTTTCTGTACATTTTTTGTGACATTACCAAAAACTATGTCTATAAGGCCACAAGCATTGAGAGTGAAAGATGGTGATTCTAGTAAGGCAATTTTGTTACTTCTGTATGAGAACTTTAAAGTCTTAATTCAAGCCCTATTCTTAGTGTGCTGCTATTTATAATATGATTTGAAAAAGAAAAACATAAAAATGTTTGAGTTTAACTAACATTCTCTTTGTGATTGGGCAGTCACTTAAATTGTAGCTTCCATTCCCAGGAAGCTATGCAGTGAAGCTTTCTTTTATATGTTAATTATTTTCTACTTAGAAAGATTTATGTGTGAGTTATATCAAGGAGAACTGGTTTGGGCTTGTTGTTTAAGGATTTTGTGGATTTGGGTTTGAACATTTCAATTATTTGATTTCCCTGGGTCACTCAGAGTTATGCAGGTGGGGATCCTGTGAATTGGTTGGATTTTGCTGATGAAGTTTCCATCTTTTGCTGTTTCTTCTCAAATGCTTTTTGTGCCCAAGATTAGCAGCCTTTGATTTTTGACTTATAGTGCAAAGACTATGTTAGCTTGCTGAGTTTTCTTTTTCAAATGAGCTTTTATGTGTTTTATTTTTATCAGCACATGTTTGCAGGCCATAATGTTTACATTCTTTGTGTGGAGTTGGTACATGCACATAACCCGTCTTAGTTCCTTTTTTCGTCGTCCTTTCTCTCCCCTCTCCCCTGCTCCATCTCTTGGGCCCCTTCCCATCTGAGAAAGATCTGTCTCCCTGTTTCCTGTTATCTGTCTTTTATTTTGCTCTTTACTTATAATTTGGGTTTCTCACATAAGAGAAACCCATGTTTTAAGTAAATGAAGGATCTGCCCAGGGCTAAGGTGTAGATATGCATAAAAACTTTCTAGCCTCTGTTGGATTCTGAAGTAATAACCCTGCTTAACCTGCAAGAGAAGGTGAAGTCCCTAAGCCTTTCAGTACTGTAATGTTAACTTTGGTGGGTAACAAAACCAGCTTTGAAGTCTTGTTATTGCTACACTGTAAAATTCTCTCCCCCCGCCGGCCCTGGGCTACTTTAAATTTTTAATGTCCAACAATCAGAAGATCTCTACTTAATATTTTCTCCATGAAGATGCAGTTTTCTTGAGTCCATTTTTCTTTTAGAGAATGATAGAGAATAATTCACACTCTATCACAAGGCACCTTTGTTAGGTTTATAAATGTAAACTGTGAAAACATTTTAAAGCTTATATTTTGTGTGGAAAGACATTTGGTACAACAGAATACATTTTATGGATTATTTGTTTGCTTTTCTTTATGTTCAAAATAAGACTACAATCTTCTCCCAGCCCCTTTTCTGATACTTTCCTGTAAAAAGCATTACTGAGGGAAAAAATAATGATAAACAGGACTTAGCTCCATAATCTTCTTTCAGAACTGCCCTGCAAGTAATTTCACATAGTTTCTAGAATGAGGCATATGGTGGCAATATACTGTACCTCTGCTAATGAAAAGTAGTTTTGAAATACTCTTAAGTATTTTATATTTAAATGTGTGTGTGTGTGTGTGTGTGTGTGTTTTCAGTCTCATGTTGATTTCATGGAAAATACTTTTTTATGCTTATACTTGGTTTTAAGGGTTTAGATGAGAATATTTGAGTAAAACTTGTAAGGAGATGTTTATTGTTGTTACGGATAATTTGTGCACACAGATTTTAGAAGGCTTGAAATAGTCTGCCAGAGAAATCAGCTTGGTAGAAGGGTAGGGGGCATTTTCTGTTATTTAAGTTGTCATAGTAACTTGCATCAGGATACTTATTTGGAATCCAAGCCTAAAGAATTTCACCGATAATAAACATTCCAATTCCATTCATCATTCTTTCTCTTTTTTTTTCTTTTTTGGCCGAGAAAGGAGCTATCCATTGTGACCTAATTATTATATTTCTGTTTTTAGAGCATAGGGAGCAGTTTGCCTGTTTTAGCAGTTTGAAACTTCCTTGGTAGACTAAAACTGCAAAGATAATAGCTGTTTATGTTTGAGATGGACGTTTTCTCATGTGTCACATAGCATTTCAAGATAGGTTCAGTATCATGGTTAATGAAATATGAAAGAAACAGGATTTGATAAGAATTGACAAAGTTGCTACATCCACTAGTTGACATGCAATACTCCTATTAAGAGTACTAGAATCTGATTTTCATAGAGCACTTATTAGGAATATTACCACTTTCTTAATGTCAACTTGTTAATATTTTTATGTCATATAGTATAGTCTTAATTAAGAACAAAGTGGGTTTTTTTTTTGGTACCAAAAATCGAACTTGGGACCTTGTGCTTGCGAGGCAGGTGGCAGAACCACTGAGCTAAAACTGCGGCCCAAGAACAAAGTTTTAGTAAAAAGGATGAGACATACTATAAAGTATAATTTGAGAAACTGTATCAAGGTATTATTTTTAGGTACCCTTACAAAATAGGCTGTTGTTTCTACAGAAAAAGCTTTTCTTAGGATTTGCTTCTCTCTTGCCTTCTGTAAGGTATTAATTGCTAATGAAGATTATTTGGATTTGAAAACATTCTTCTTAAGCAAGGAACCGTAGAAGAAATGAAGAGAGGGAGGAGGGGAGAGAACATGCATTCATGTGTACATATGTGTACATTCATTTCAGGAAGTTTGGAAAAATGTAAAAGATCATGCCAAGATAATTAATAAAAAATACACAAAAGTGTTTATTGGGAAAATGAGTAGGAAAATAAAATCACTTATTAATTACCTTACTGTCTAGAAATATTTCACTGTTAGTATTTTATGGAAAGTATCTACAATTTTATAAAATTATATTTTATACAAAATTGGGATTAAGCTGTCAATAACTGAAATACTAATAGTGGTGAAATGCTAGAATTATATGCTGTTCGCATTAGCGCCATCCATGCTGTCATCACTTCTATCTAAAAATGCCAAGGCAGCATGTTCAGAAAAGAAACAGGGATGAGAGAACTACTGGAAAGGAAGATCAAATTATTTCCAGATAAAAGATGTCCAAGACAGTCAAGTAAAAGTATAGTAAGTTTTTATTATAAATAATATAATTTTGATATAGTAATAATCAGTTTGAAAATATGAGAAAAAGAGTTCCTTCATATAGCAAAAGAAAATATGTTAAGGATTAAACTTCGCATGTGCAAGAAATGCAAATGACCTGTAGGAAGGAAACAAACTACTCTGAAGATGAAGAGACAGCATTTCTGGTTACAAAAACAATTCTTAATCTATTTATATTTATGTAATGCAAATCAAAAATCTCAGTAGAGATTTTTCCATAGATAAGTGATTCTGAATTTCATTTTTATAAGACCTAAAAATGCTTAAGAAGAATAATAAAGGGAAAGT